>NC_051155.1:255296507-255596507 GCF_013339745.2 Dermacentor silvarum
AAAATACTACACACGAGCCAGACACACCATGGGTCCGCCGCGGCTGTCGTTCTCGCGAGAGGTGGCACTCTGCCAACTCCAAACACATTTCCCAACCTCCTCTCCCTACATAAATTTTACTCTGACCGCTACGCAGACTCTTGCCCCGGCTGTAGCAGCTCCCCCACGGCGTTCCATGTCACGGTGGAGTGCACCGCAAAATTATTCCCTCCCCTGCCCGTCATCCTGCACCAAAGATCTGTGGGAGGATGCCCTCCGCGACGGGCCTCCCGAGGTCCGCCAGGCGCTAGTTCAACGGGCCCGTGCTGTCGCTGAGATCGTTCTAGAGACTAAGGGTGCCTCCCACACTCTTACTACCTTTTTCTTTTTGTAATAAAATGTTTACTCTCTCTCTCTCGCAAAAACTTGCCCGAACCGAGATAAAGCTGGGTGGGGTCGCCAGCTTCGCTGTTTTCCCAGTCTTCGCACCACTAGTGTGAAGCTACCCCTAATTTTTTGTTTTCATTCTCTTTAGACCGAATCAGCTGGACTAACCTCGAGGAAAACCTAGGTAGCGACCACAGCATCATAAGCATTTCGGTAAACTCGCCCAAGATTAGACGACCACGAGGTCAAGCAACGATCACTGACTGGAAAGCGTATCGGCAGAATCAACCAAACACTCAGCTAAACAATGCGGCGACCTGGGCAGAACAAATACGGACGGCCTATAGACGGACCACCAAGAAGGTGGCGCTAACAGACGACGTCCCGGCAGTAGACTCACATCTACTGCATCTCTGGGAAGCCAAGCGTAGCCTCATAAAACGATGGAAACGACAGAGGCATAATCGAAAACTAAAACTTAGAATAGCGAAACTGTCCCAAGGGGCGAATGAATACGCCCAACATTTGGATGATGACAATTGGATACAATTGTGTGCGTCAATGCAGGGCACCCTGCACACAAAAAAAACTTGGGCCATACTCCGCAGTATGATGGACCCATCAGGCACTAAAACAGCCACATCCAGAACGCTAAGGCAAATAGCTAGCGAATTCGAAGGTACGGATGAGGAACTTTTGCGGAAACTTAGAGAAACCTATATAGGAAACCCTCCTCAAAAGCAGCACTACCCTGCCTACGACGGCGCAGCTAACGATGAGCTCGATGCCCCAATAACAGTAGCGGAGGTACATGCAGCAGCGCAATCCCTAAAGAAAAACACAGCCCCAGGCAGTGATCAAATCACTAATGCTATGATAAGAAATCTTAGTCACGAAACCCTTCATCAAATCACAGACTTCTTTAACACAGAGGTTTGGGACACCGGCTTGGTGCCGAGAGAGTGGAAAGAGGCTAAAATAATTCTCATACCCAAACGCGCGAAGGCCAAAAACTTTCAAAACCTACGACCAATCTCCCTCACATCCTGCCTAGGGAAACTATTTGAGAAAGTCGTGCTAACGCGCTTAACCGCTCACATAGAAAGCAACCAACTCTTCCCAACTTCAATGTTTGGATTTCGGCCCCATCTATCCGCCCAAGACATTTTCCTCATGCTAAAAGACGAAGTCCTAAACCCATCAGCCGGCAGCTCCGATAGAATAGTGGTAGCGCTAGACCTTAAGAAAGCGTTCGATACCATATCGCACCAGCTCATACTGGAAGAGCTGAAAGAATTAGCTTGTGGCTCGAAAACATACGCCTACATACGCTCTTTTCTGCAAGATCGCACGGCCACCATAGGTGTCGACTCACTCCGATCGGAAGAAATACAGGTACCAGGCAGAGGCACACCGCAGGGTTCCATCTTGTCACCACTGCTATTTAACATCGGAATGCGCAGACTCGCTCTGTCCCTGGAGACAATACCAGATCTAGGTCACGCACTGTACGCGGACGATATTACCTTATGGGCCTCGACAGGCTCAAGTGGGCATAAGGAAAACACCCTACAGGAGGCGATAAACAAAGTAGAATCCTTCACAGACATGGCGGACATGTGCTGCGCGCCGGAGAAATCGGAATTTATTCGAATTAAAGCAAAATACACGCGCACAGAACCAGAGATCCGGCTAACACTCCAAGGCCAACCAATACGGCAAGTGCAAAAACTGCGAATCCTGGGCCTCTGGTTACAAAGTAACAGCAGAGTAGATCACACCCTACTCTTGCTTAAATCTACAGTACAACAGGTGGCCCGAATGATACACAGGGTAACTTTCCACAGGAAGGGCTTTAAAGAAGACGAAACAATCAGATTGATACAAGCTTTCATAATCAGCAGGGTGACGTACAGCCTACCTTACCAGCACCCTACAAACACTGAAATACGAGCCATCAACATTCTGATACGCACGGCGTACAAAACCGCCCTGGGGCTACCTAAAAATACCGCCACAGATAGACTGGAGGCCCTAGGTTTGCACAACACGTACGAAGAGCACGCATCCGCGGTAATAATATCTCAAAGGGAAAGGCTCAATATCACCCCAACAGGCAGGGCCCTGCTCGAGCGCTTAGGGTATCCCCTACGACCCCAGTACCTAAACGAGGAAACCACCCCAATGCCCCGAGAAATACGGAATCGAATAACAGTTTCTCCAATACCCAAAAACATGAATCCTAAATATCATCAACCTAGAAGGCAGGCAAGGGCTAAGAATCTACAAAAGCGCTTCGGCTCGCACCCCGGAACGATCTACACGGACGTAGCTAAAATACAAAATAACAGATACTGCCTAGCGGCTGTAAGCCAACGATCGACCGTAGCAGCCTCTACCAAAGCAAACTCAGCCAGTACGGCGGAGGCGGTAGCAATCGCCCTAGCCATCAAGGATAAAGACCGGAGAGGAGAGTCAGCCTCGGTACTCACAGACTCCCAAGTAGCCTGCCGCCTCTATTTAACTGGAAACATCCCCAAGGCGGCCTTAAACATTTTGGGACATGGCTTACAAGAATATCATACCATTGTGTGGTGCCCAGCACACACGGGACTGGAGGGAAACGAAAGGGCGGATCGGCTAGCTCGCGTATTTCACATCCGAGCACCGACGAGTCCTATCGACGAACCTCTAACAAGCTCACGTGACATCTTGGAAAACCAGCGACGTGACCGCCAAAAATTTAGTAATCCGCACCCGGACCTTACCGGGGAACAGGCTCGTGACTGGCGCCGACTACAAACGAACACGTACACAAATCTATACCGACAACACCATATAAGTCCCACACAATACGCGGACATCTGTCCATGGTGCGGAGAGCGGCCCACTCTTGCCCACATTACATGGAAGTGCAATTCGCGGCCCCTAAATATCAATTCCCCCAAATTAGGGCAAATACCCAGAAACAGGCAGTGGGAGACCTGGCTTGCTAGCACGGAACGGGAGAGCCAACTGGCTCTCCTCGACCAAGCCCAGCGAGCCGCTAAGGCCAGTGGAGCCCTGGACTGAGGGCCCCACCCACTCAACCTTCAATCCCCTTCATGGAATAAACGTTTACTACTACTACTAATTCTCTGCACCCAATTCACTGTCTTTGTTTCTTTCATTTTATTCCTGGTGACTCCTGGTTGACTACTTAGTTTAAATTACCCTGCCAACTTTCTTGACCTCTTCCTCCATTTTGTGTCCACGATTTTCAGGTGCAGATCCTTGTGCACTTTAGCCGCCCATTTATTTTCATCGATGTTCCTGAGTCTTTCTTCGAAACTAATTTTGTTCTGTACTTCTATTACTTCAAAAGAGGCCCAACCCATGTCATCCTGCACTGCCTCGTTTGTGATTTTACCGTGGGCTCCCAAAGGCGCTCTTTGGTAAGCTTCCAACCGCGACAAGATATCCCATTTTAAGCTAGAATGGCATTTGCGAACGTTAGCGCTGGTACCATTGCTACTTTCCAGATTCTACGCCCTAATTATTGTGGCTGCACAGTGTTCTGTGTTTCATTATTGCTGCATTCTTGGACAAGCGGCTGTTGCCTGAACTGATGTTTACAGTGCTACTGTGCTGTGCAGTGTGCACTGATTGTATGCGCTGACAGTGACCGACCGTGCTCCCTTTCTTTCTCCATCTTCCTATCAGTTTACTTCCCCCTCCCCTCTCTCCCCAGCGTAGGGTAGCAAACCGGACCTTCCCCTCTGATTAACCTCCCTGCCTTTCCCCTTTCTTCTGTCTCCCTCTCTCTCTATTGCTGCATTCCGCTTCCCTTTTATTTTCAGATTATCTTGATGGGTACTTGAGTAAGTATTTCCTTCGCTTATGTTTACGCCGAGTTACTTACATTGCTTGACTATGGGTATGACTTGCTGTTGAATTCACACCATGTAATTACTCGTCTCTTCATTAAACATCATAATTCCCGATTGCTCTGTTCTAAACTTAAGATCTAGATTTGTCGCTGCGTTGCCACAGATACTCGCATGTGTCTGTAAATCTCTCTTATTGTTCCGCTGCTGAGCACGAGATCGCGGGATCGAATCCCGGCCAAGGCGGCCGCATTTCGATGGAGGCGAAATGCAAAAACGTGTGCTTGCGTTATAGTGCACGTTAAAGAACCCCAGGTGGTCAAAATAATCCGGGGCCCTCCACTACGGCGTTCCTCATAATCAAAACTGGTTTTGGCACGTAAAACCCCAGAATTCAATTCAATTCTCTCTTATTGTCCGCAAGTAGCACTACGTCGTCCGCATGCATCAGTCCAGCGATCTGCTGTTGCAACATTTGTCCATTACGCATGTAGGATAAATGAAACCCTAATTCCCTATTTTCCAGTCGTATTTCTATGCCCTCAACATAAATAGTGAACAACAATGGAGACAGAGGACATCTTTGCTTCAGTCCTTAGTGAATTCCCTCCACTTCATTACCTTTTCGACCTTCCCATACAACTTGTACTCGGTTGTCTCTATATGTCTCCCTCAGCAGCTCCACAAAATCGTAATCTATGCCTTCGTGCTTAAAAATATCCCATAACAATTCCTGTCTACGTTGTCACAGCCTCCTTTAATATATAGAAATGGTATCGATAAAGGTTTATTCTGAGCTACTCAAATCTCTATGAACTGAGTTAGTACAAACATATTATTCTCTAAGCGTCTGCCTGGTCTGAAGCCATTCCGTAGTTCTCCGAGTACATCATTTTAGGGGCGAAGCTCCTTAGGGTCGAGCCTTGTCTCTCGTAGCGCCGTCGTAGCCACGCTAGTACTCGCCGCTCCCGCTAGAGGCGCAGCTGTGTTCTCTTTCTTAAAGCCCCTTGATGTTAACATCAAGGGGCTTTACTCTTTCTCTCTTGTTCCCGACGCTCTCTCTCTCTCTCGTCCGTAGCTAGGGGCGCTGCGGTGCACAAGGGCGTTCGTTTCTCTTTCTCTCTCGTTCCCGACGCGCGCTTTCTCTCTCTCTCTCTCTCATCCGTAACTAGGGGCGCTGCGGTGCACAAGGGAGTTGGGTGCCTCGATGCCCAGGCACAGGCATCGAGGCACCCTACAAGGGGGTTCATTCCCGATGCTCTCTCTCTCTCGTCCGTAGCTAGGGGCGCTGCGGCGCGCAAGAGCGTTCGTTCCCGACGCGCGCTCTCTTTCTCTCTCGTCAGCAGCTCTGGTTTACCCGAATGATCCCCCGGTGCTTCGCCCACTCATCATCATTCACGTCGAGGATATGCGGTAATTTTTTATTGCGATAGCAATTATATGGACACTCAAAAGCAGATTTCTGCCGTCGGCGTCGCCGTCGTCGTCGCCGTCGCCGTGAGGTTCCATATGACGTCAATGGAGATGAAATCGTCGCCGCGCGCCGAACGCTGTATGTGCGAGTGAAAGGGCGCGCGAGGGGCGCGCGCTTTCACGGGGAGTGAACGCACGGCGGAGAACAAACGCGCGTTCTGCGCCGTGCTCACTTAAGGGCTGCAGAAGTAGGCGTCTCTTTCCTCCTTTACAATCACCATATATGTAGAGCAAACACGCCTTCTTCCGACGCGCGAGAGGCCGTGGGGGGAGGGGGGGAGGGTGAGAGAAGGGAGGCAACGTTTAGCTGCGGCACCAAGTGCCTATATATCAGAGGCTCCGGCAACAGTCACCAACGCCGCACGCATTTTGAGCGAACGCGGGCAAAACGCCGACGGCGTCGACAAGTTCAGCGTGTTGCCGGTGCTGCTGCATGTCCAAAATTATACAGCTGATAAAGCTAATTACTCCGTATAGCTCTCTACAAATTTGCTATCGCAATTGATGCTTCGCCTTTCATGTGAAACTGCGACAACTCTTTTTCTCCACCCACTTCGACAGTTCTAGTTATATGGCTTGCATTGCCATTCTATATATCACCGTCGTTACTATAACTGGTCTGTACGAGCTCGCCTTGCCCCTATCACTTTTGCCTTTGTACATGAGGTTAATCTTGCTTTCGCGCCATCCAGCCCGAATTTTCTCCGTTCTAATCACTTGTGCTATGCAATTAGTCAGCAGTGCCTTGCTCTTTGGACCGAGGTTTTTGATCAGCGTTATTAGGATTTCTTCGTGTCCTGCTGCCGCGTTGTTAGGGACATTTTCTGCTTTTTTATTGCGATAGCAATTATATGGACACTCCAAAGCAGATTTCTGCCGTCGGCGTCGCCGTCGCCGTTGCCGTGAGGTTCCGTATGACGTCAATGGAGATGAAATCGTCGCCACGCGCCGCCGAACGCTGTATGTGCGAGTGAAAGGGCGCGAGGGACGCGCTCTTTCACGGGGAGTGAACCCACGGCGGAAAACAAACGCGCGTTCTGCGCCGTGCTTCCTTAAAGGCGTCTCTTTTCTCCTTTACAATCACCATACATGTAGAGCAAACGCGCCTTCTTCCGACGCGCTAAAGGCGGTGGGGGGGGGGGGGGGGGGGGAAGGGAGGTGACCTTTAGCTGCGGCACCAAGTGCCTATTTATATCAGAGGCTCCGGCACCAGTCAGCAACGCCGCACGCATTTTGTGCGAACGCGGGCAAAACGCCGACGGCGTCGACATTAGTTCTGCGTGTTGCCGGTGCTGCTGCATGTCCAAGTTTATACAGCTGATAAAGCTACTATCATTTACTCCGAATAGCTCTCTACAAATTTGCTATCGCAATTGATGCTTCGCCTTTCAGGTGAAACTGCGACCACTTTTTTCCAATAAAAGCTTTCTAGGCTAAATTTTGATCTCTGATGCTTCTCTGTTGTCTCAGGCTGCTTGTCATCGGGCCTAGCGCCGCCTATCGCAATTTTGCCTCTCCAATCGTGGGTCAGCTAAGCTAATCTTTTCCCGTTGCATAAGTAATGCACATATACAATCTGCACAAATAATTAGCGGCAGCTTGGGCAAACAGCGA
This sequence comes from Dermacentor silvarum, assembly GCF_013339745.2. NCBI lineage: Eukaryota > Metazoa > Arthropoda > Arachnida > Ixodida > Ixodidae > Dermacentor > Dermacentor silvarum. The sequence goes on from NC_051155.1 coordinate 255,303,827, forward strand.
AGCTGGTGGCCCTTCCCCAGCTTTAAATTTGCTTTCCATTGCTTAACTTGGTTTGGCTTGGCTGGTTCTTAGCCAAACTTAGCCGACCCCGAATATCGTCCCGATACTCGGGGTCCGCGCGCAGTCTTCTAAAGGCCACTTTATAGTCCGACGTAGCGTTGACGCGCGAGCGCGCTTGGCACGGGGACGCCACGCCAGCGAAAGCGCAGGACACTATAGTCCGGCGCGAGGCGTGGTCGACGTATCCGGCGTTCGTCGGCGTGCCCCGGGCGTCGAGATGCGACGTGCTGCATTTCGCGCCGGCCTCGTCACCTAGAATGGACCGCATTCGCGTCTCGTCGAGCAAGATGGGTTGATGGATATTGGTGGCGGCACGTGCAGTGTGTTCGCAGTTTCGTATCATCCTGAAACTCCTAGTTTCGTATAAAATGCGCATGCGCGGCGCACACGTTGGACTATAGAGGGGTCGGTTTTCGCGCCTTCCATAATCACGGCTATCCATCAGCCCATCTTGCTCGACGACACACGGATTTTGGGTGACGAGACCGGCGCGAAATGCAGCATGTCGCATCTCGACGCCGGCTGCAGGCGGGTCACGCCGACGAACGCCGGATACGTCGGCCACGCCTCGCGCTGTGACGAGGGTAACCTGGGACAGGGTGGTAATCTCGCCAAGCGATGACGTCACGGGCGTCACCTAGAAACGCCTCGCACCAGCTGTGTGGGGCGTTGCTAGGCGACGCAGGTGACGTCATCGTCAGGCGCAGTTTTTGTTCGCACTACGTGGCCTAACCAAGAGCTTAAACAGCTCCGCTGTTAAAACACGATGTTAAAACACGCAAGACTGCCCACTATCGCCTCGCCCAGGCAGTCTTGCGTAATAAGCACGGGTGTCTCGATACACATGCAGGCCAAGACGCGGCTGAGCCTCGAGCAAATAGCGTCAGGGAACCGATCGCTGAGCTCTCGGCTGGCACGCAAGCGGACCCGCAGCAAGCTCGGGTTCAACCAGATGAGCTTCGACCTGGGCCTGGAGCCGGCGCAGTTCGCCAACGCGTCCGCGGTGCGCCGCTTCATCGAGCGCCTGGACGCCACCTTCGACCTGGTCATGGTGGCGGAGCGCATCAACGAGTCCCTGGTGCTGCTCAGGGACCTGCTCTGCTGGGACCTCGACGACGTGGTCGTCTTCAGGCACAATGCCCGTCAGGTGGCCGTTCAAATACGCGCTCAAGCGAAATTTGCTGCATCTTCTGGTATTCTTGACTGAAGCACAGAAATGTTTTCATAATGCTATGAATCGGTAAACTAAAAAAAATAAGGCGATTACGTAAACTGTATGTACAGGTTGTTCAAAATCTACCAGGTCTTCTACCACAGGTGGCTCCGTTGTCCTAGAATTTCACTTCTGTCGTCGTAAGGGGGAGGCCGCGTTTATGGCGGTATGAGCCATTGCTTAAGGGGGTATTAGCCATTCATTGTGTTATGTAACGGACAGATTTAATTTTTTTAGTTTCGAAGAATCCAAGAAAATTAATTTAGATTCGAAGAATCGCAAGCGGCAATGGCGGGCGAATGCTGCTAACCACGCCACCGAGCAAACTCGAGACATCGAACGCATGCCACAATGGCGGACTGCAGGCATACCGTCAGTGGCGTCGTTCTCTCCGTCGCAGCCGAACGTGTGTGTAACCTCATTAAGAAACACAAAGACGTAACCAATAATTGAGAAATATTTTAATGAACTGTCGGGATTAACCCAGTCATAAACACCGGGGCCGCACGTTTCATCAATTCGCTGTAATTCGTTTCATCTGTACGGAGTGCTTTTGGGCGGTGATTTTTTTTTTCCTCTCAACATTTTGCCATACCCTCATCCTCCACTTCTCGCCTCACGGTTCCGCTGCACCCTCCTCCTCCGCTTTCTTCCTCACGCTCTCTTCGCCAACGCCTCCTTTACTACGAACAATAGGAGCGCGGCCGACGCATCTCATGGCGAATTCCACTGGGAGAACAGGAGCACTCAAAAGCACGCTGAAAGTGCTCGTTCCAGAGGCGACGTGTTTCAGTGGTCGAACAGGAGTGGGAGAGCCGTCATCCAGTGGTAGAGCAAGAGCAGTTTCGCTGCGCCGAGAGCAGCCGGGAGCAGTCCGGACTGCTCTCGCCTGAAAAGCGGAGTACGGAGGAAGTCACGTGATTTAAAACGTCATATCCTCCTCATTTCTTTTTATTTTGCTTCAGCCGGCGCGCGCGGCGGCAATGGCGGCAGCCAAGTGTAGTTGGTGTTTTGGTACCGCTGTTTTTGACGTGGGTGATACGAGCGAGCTTTGCAGCGATTTAGCGACAGATCCTGGCATTTCTAGTCCGCCTTGCTTCTCGTTGGATGCGCGGGGGACAGCGGCAGCAAAGCGTCGTCGCCTTGCTTAAGTGCTTGAGACGCTCGACGGTGACAGCAGCGAAAGCTGCTGGAGCTCAACTTCAGATTCAAGTTGCAGTTTCAGATGATCTTCGCAGGCGGACACTTTGTGGGATGCGTCGGCGCTGCACAAAAGTATGTAGTACGTGGCCGCAAACGGTGACAGCCTTACGCCCGACAGATTACAAGACGATCACGCTTGTTTTGCCGCTCTCCTGCAGAGAGTGGTGGGACGTCGATTGCTTTAGTCACATGGTACATTTCTCCTCACACGTCCCCCTCCACCTACTCTCCGAATGCTCGCCGTATTCCAGTGGCGGGTCGAGTGTGCCTGCTCTCACTGCACTGTCGCCCGCCTCCGCACTGCGCGGCGCCCTGCTCCTGTTCTCCCAATGGAATTCGCCATCAGAGTAGAGGAGTCTTCGCTCTTGCCGTCTTTCATGCGCTCCGCGTTCGCTCTCATCTTTCGCGGTGCTCGTTCGCTCGGTTACGACGCTCGCCACAGAAACGGGAGCTGCGCTCTAAACGCAGCAGAACATCATCAAAGAAAAAGACGAAATAAATACCAATACAAATTACATTGACGTTATATAGATCGTCTGCGAATGCGATGAAAACACTAAAGTTAAAAAAAAAAAAAAACCTCAGCAGATCCAAGGAGTGGGAATCTATATAAGCCAAGTTTTGTGTGAATGCGTAAAGAATCGGAACACGCGCGCGCGCGAGAGTTAAGCGGAATTGCTGACTGTACTAGCAAGGCCGCCTTGATCATGGCTTCAGAGGCAGCACTTAGCGCACTTCGAATCCGGTCTATCCACATTACCGTGCAGCGGCGGATGCGCGAAAGGGGAGCTTTCCGATTCTTTTTTTTATTGCGCTGGGCTCTCCAGGCGCACTTGTGCCGTCGTCACAGCGCCGGACTAAGAAATGCCGGGGCTAACTGCATGCATAGCCCTAACAGGGCTGCAGTATGTGAAAATAAATAATAAATCCTTGGGGGCCCTAACGCCGACGATGATGATGATGATGATGACGACTGGTTTAGGACGCTGAATTTTTCCAAGCTCACATGTTACTTTCACTGATTATTGATAAAATATACATCATCTTTATGGGTTCGGGAAACTAATTTATTGGCGTGATTTCTAGTATTATTTAACGGCTATTATCTGATGTACACGTCAGTAGGTTTAAAGCGTTAGTCCATCAGAAATTCACAATTAGTCCAAGTGCCGCATCGGCACGCAGCACGAGCCAAAAAACAGAAGAGCATATTCTTCAAAACAAGAAACATTTCGTTAGGCATGCAATCTTCAAGTTATAAACGCATAACATTCCACAAAACGTATATACGTGCAATTCCAATATTTGAACATTGAAATAACCATTGTTGCGCTGCTGAGCACGCGGTCGCGGGATCAAATCCCGGCCGCGGCGGCCGCATTTCGATGGGGGCAAAATGCAAAAACGCCCGTGTGCTTGCGTTGTAGTGCATGTTAAAGAACCCCAGGTGGTCAAAATTAATCCGGAGCCCTCCACTACGGCGTGCCTCATAATCAGAACTGGTTCTGGCACGTAAAACCCCAGAATGAAGAAGAAATAACCATACGAATCATGTACAATGACTTCACTTGTAAATCAATGATTACATTCAATGCGGCAAGGAAAAGCAGTCACGTCGGACCCAAACTTCATAACTCGCGACAAAATGGGGACAAATAATGACTTCTTTCACGCTGTTCACTGACCAAAAACAAACAAGTGAAAGAAACTACCACTAAGCTAAAGCATGAACAAATATAACATTTAAAACGTCATCTTGCGGCTCTTCAACGTCACAAATTTACATATGGCTTCATCAAAAGGAATATCTCTCAGCTTTCGATCGGCGTGTTGGCTAAGGAATTCAACTTCCTCTCGCCGAGAGTGGAGCGCAAGCAGTTTTTAATTAAGGACAGTTCTGAAAAGGAGCGCTCAGTCTCGAAGTTTGTTGCAGGAATAGTTAGGTATAACCTAAGAGCAATGGAGACGTTTGAAAAAAAAACGCATACAATATCTTTTTGCTATAACATTTTGAGCCGACTGCTCGCGCTTCTGTCTTGGCAACTGCAACTCTCCAGGTAGTGAAAGAGCTGGTTCAGCGGAAAAAGTCGAGTCAAGATCGCCCTTGTACGCTTCCACTAGCTTGATTGGCCAAGTCCTTATCGCAATTCCTTGAGAAGCGCTATGCACTGAAATTTCTGGCAGAGGCTGGCGTACGCAGATATCCGAGCCCGTAACGCTGTGCTTAAGTTGTGGATAATTACATTGAACGTAACGAACTTTCAGCTGCCACATGTCCTGTTGTGGTTCTGTTCTGCCACCGTTGAAGTGGATCGAGTGCGTTCACACTGATAGCTCTTATGTACGCTAAGGAACTTTGCCCTTACCTCAAAACTTGGAATTGTAGTCGCGGAGATCCCACGAACCCGTCTAAAGAATTAAGCAAGGCCACGGCCATTGACAGGTCTAGACCAGGTTTCTGGAGTGCCTTGTCGAACCGCTCCAAAATTTCAAGCCACAACGTTGGCATGAATGCCGTGTCCAGCTTCTTGAGAAGAGACCGTTCTTCAATACGAGTGTCGCAAGTCTCTGCCTCCTCGTGCGAACGCGCCGAAACGAACGCGACGGCTGTCAAAAAGATGCCCCGGCCGTCGGTTTTCGATTACAACGTGGGCAGCAAGCACGCTCAGCATTTTTTTTTTTTTTTCAAGTGGTCGAGTGGGGCCCCTGAGACAGGCGCTGTGTTTATCCTGAGGATGGATGGCCCAGGTTTCAGCCATTTCTCGCGTGGTCCGTGCGCTGCAGCATCTCTCTCTCGCGAGAAACGAAGGAGACGGCGTTTAACCGGCGCGCCTCTCGAGAAGGCACGCATCCTTTCACACGGTGGCACCCTGTATTTGCTGCATTTGCTGCATGCAGGACACGCACTGCGCTCACGTTCCAGATACTGTGTATACACAGTATCGGGGCACGACGCCGCTGAAGGGATGGGACCGCTGCTGTATTTCCAGGTTGGTTACTTCAAAGATGCTTCCTGTCTAAAAAGCAGCCATTACTGCCTTGTAGCGGTGTCGTGCCCGACCGATTTGCGTGATATGATGCGTCGTTTATTCCTGTTCTTTTCATGCTTGCGCAAGAAATCTGCATGTCTGTTGTTGTTGCTTTCAGGTGACATTGAATCAAATCCCGGACCTAGCGTGGAACAAACACTTGAACTTGTCCTTGAAACCGTGCGTAGGCTAGAAGTGGGTCAGAATGCATTAATCGGTGAAATTAAGTGGCTGAGAGAAAAGCAAGATGCAACCGAGAAAGAAATTAATGGCTTGACCGAGAGAGTGGTCACTTTGGAAGCAAAGCTTGTTTCATATGCCCCTACACTATCCAACTTCTCGGATCATGCTGCTGGTTCATTTGCGAATCAACTTCAGGCAGTTGTGTCAAGGTGTGATGAAGCTGAGAACAGAATGCGACGGTGCAATCTGTTGTTCTTTGGAATTCCCGACGAGGAAAAAGAGAGCTGGGCAACTACAGAGGGAAAAGTTATTGCCCTGTGCACAGATAAGCTGGAAACGACAACTACTAGTTCTCAGTTTGAACGTGTACACCGGCTGGGAAAATTTGCTTCAAATAAATGTAGGCCAATAATTGCTAAGTTTACGTTTTTTAAGGACAAGCAAGAAATTCTCACCCGTGCACATAAGCTGAAAAATTCTGGGATATCTATTAGAGAAGATTTTTCACTGGCTACACGACAGGCACGCAGGAAACTGCTTCAATTTGCCAGAGAACGGAACTGCCCGTATAAATTGAATGTCGACAAACTTCGTATTGATAATAACATATACTTACGACAGTGTTTCTGACTCTGTAGTAACTGCTAGATAGCTAGTTGCCGATGTGCGCAGTGCGAAAGTGCAGCGGCCATCAACTTCACGTGCACCTTCATTTTCAGTATCATTTACTAACATCCGCAGTGTGTTGCCAAAACGTGTCCTGCTTGAATCATATCTTGAAGATAGTAAGCCCGATGTTGTATTGCTGACCGAGACTTGGCTTCACGCCGATATATGTGACTCCGAGTTATATCATACTTCTAATCAGTATGCCATTTATCGCCATGATCGTGCACATAAAAAAGGTGGCGGCGTGTTGATAGCCATCAATAAAACCATACCTTCCTTTCTTGTTGACACTGACTCTGCTCTTGAAGTAGTCTGGGTAGTTTGTCCTACGTTATTCGGAAAGTTATTGATGGGTGTATGTTACCGCCCACCTGCCTCTGACCGCCTGTTTGTATCTGATCTTCACAAAACTATTTCCAGGGCTCTTGAACAGTTTCCCACTAACAAAATCTACCTATTTGGTGATTTTAATTTTCCTGATATTAATTGGTATCGCTTGTCGTCATCGAGCAGTGAATCAAGTGATTTTATTGAGCTGTGTTTAGAGTTTAATCTTACCCAGATTGTTACAGAGCCCACTCGCGGCACTAATATATTAGATCTTATCCTCACAACAGAGCCACATAGCATTAGCCCTGTCGTGCAGCTTGACGGCTTTAGCGACCATAACCTACTGCAATTCTCAATTAATAGTCCACGGAATTTTGCTGGTGTTGAACGTAAGGTTATTAGGGATTATAATAGGGCAAATTATGAACAAATGAACACTGAACTTGAGGTTTTTTTTTTTTTCATAAAACGTTTCTTCCATCATTCACCAACAGGTCTGTTGAAGAACATTGAAATTCATTTAAAAATATTATGACACTTCTAGTAGATAAGTACGTGCCATTAGTCGCAATATCTAACGACAAACATAACCCATGGTTTAATAAATCGCTTAGATCACTCAGAAATAAAAAGAAAAGGTTATACGCCTCTGCTAAACGGCTATCATGTCCTTCATCATGGTCTAAATATAAAGATTGTTTAAAGACTTACTGTCTTGCAATATCTGAAGCGAAAAATAAGTATTTTTCCACCGATCTGTCCTCACTTTTACGCACTAACCCTAGAAAGTTTTGGCGAGCTGTTTCTCCTGACCGTGGCTGTAATACCGTTACATTACATAACGCCGACAATGTTTCTGTCTCTGCATCTGAGTGTGCTTCTACTTTCAATTCGTTTTTTTTGCTCTGTTTTCACTAATGAAGACTGCTCTTCCATTCCCTGTGTCTCCGACCTTAATTATCGCTTCATGTCTCCTATAAGTATTAGTGTTGATGGCATCTCGAAACTAATACGCGATTCGAAAGTGTCTACATCGTGCGGCGTTGATAATATTAATTCTAAAATCCTAAAAAACACGGCAGCTATGTCCAGTCAGATTTTATACCACATTTTTCAGCAGTCTTTATCAACTGGTCTTCTTCCTGCTGACTGGAAGATAGCCAAAGTCATTCCGATTTTCAAAGATGGAAACAGGCACTCTCCTGGTAACTACCGCCCCATTTCGCTAACATGCATTTGTTGTAAGTTTCTCGAGCACATCATTGCCTCCCATATTTTTAACCATCTTGAATCTAATAACTTTTTCTTTCGAAATCAACATGGTTTCCGTAAAGCGTTGTCTTGTGACACTCAACTATTGGAATTTACGTCAGATTTACATAATGGCATGAATAATAGCAAACTTATTGACTGCATTTTCCTTGACTATGCAAAAGCCTTTGACAGAGTCGCTCACTGTCGCCTAATAGCTAAATTAACTGCTCTTAGGATCGATTCATTAACATTATCCTGGATTCGTAATTTCTTATCTAATCGGCGGCAGTTCGTATCTGTTAATAACTTCAGCTCCTCCACATCAGTAGTAACATCAGGTGTACCGCAGGGTAGTGTATTAGGCCCTCTTCTTTTCTTAACATTTATTAATGGTTTACCCAGCAACATTTCTTCCTGCATAAGACTTTTTGCGGATGACTGCGTAATTTACAGAACCATTGATTGTCATGGTGACCATTTAACTTTACAAAATGACCTTCACTTAGTAAATCAGTGGTGCGACCGTTGGCAAATGTCACTTAACACATCTAAATGCTGCGTACTTTCCTTCACTCGCGCGAAATCAGCTCTTAAGTTCCCGTACAAAATCTGTTCGGCTGAAGTTCCTCGTGGCTCTACTTACAAATATATTGGTGTTCATTTCTGTACTAATCTTTCCTGGTGTACTCACATCGAGAAGATATGCGCTAAAGCTAACAGAACTTTAGGGTTTTTACGTCATCATCTGCACCTTTCCCCATCTACCATTCGACAACAGGCCTACCAAACATTGGTACGCCCTCAACTAGAATATGCTTCATCGATCTGGTCTCCTCATCAACAGTACCTAATAGACAAATTGGAATCCATCCAAAATCGTGCTGCCCGCTTTATAACTTCTAATTACAGTCGTCAATCTAGCATTACCCAAATTAAACGTGATATTTCCTTTCCCGACTTGGATTCCCGCCGCTCTGTTGCCCTTCTATGCCTCTTTCATAAATACTTCTATAACTCGTGGTCCAGCCGTTTGTCACTTGAAATTCCTTCTCGCACATCTAGTCGACTTCATAATCATCTCAGCTTCAGGCGCATTTTTGGCCGCACACAGTCATTCAATAATTCTGCATTGCCACGCGCCATCGCACTATGGAATAACCTTCCAAATGATATTGTTTCAGTAAAAGATTCTGCCAAATTTCGTGAACAATTGCAACTTCATATGTTCTCTTGACTCTGTATTAATATATTTTTTTATGATTACCAGTGTTCCAATGTACAAATTTACTTGTTCTTTCCTACTATGTAGTTATTTTTATGCCGTATTTATTGCCTTTTTTCTGTAACGCCCCCTACGCAATACTCCACTGGAGCCTGTGGGGTAATATGAATAAATAAATAAATAAATAAATAAATAAATAAATAAATAAATAAATAAATAAATAAATCTGGAACGTGAGTGCAGTGCGTGTCCTGCGGCAATTTTTGATGACATTTATTCGATAACTGCTGCTGTTAGATTTAGCGACGTATATAGACGCACTAATTGTCGCTATATGTAAACACGCACTGCCACCACCAAAGAAAAAAAACCAACGGGCTCCGGTGGAACATACTGCTCTGCGTGTTCGCAGACCAGCTACCGGCGTCCGCCGAGTGGCCGGCTGGCGTCCCAGCTGCGCGCGCTGAACGCGGCCGACGTGCAGCTGTACGAGCACTTCGCGCAGCGCTTCGAGCAGCGCGTGCGCCACTTCGGCCTGGGACGCATGGCCCGCGAGCTGCGGCTGCTCGAGGAACGCACCCGGCTCTGGTACGGCCGCTGCGTGCGGGACACCAGGCCGCCCGACGACGACAAGCGCAGCTCCACTCGCCTCGGCAGGAAGTTCTGGGTCAGCACCAAGGCGAGTGCAATGTCTGTACATAGACATTCTTTCAGTGGTCCTTCTTTTTACCCTTCTTCATGATGCCTCCCGACCAGACGGGCTTCCGTCAAAACCTCGACTTCATGTCTGTATACAGTTCCTGGCCGCGCAGCAGTGCGCTCGAAGGATGAGGCCTGCGCATGATGCGCATTTAGGTGCAGCGATATCAACGCGGGGCTTGTTGAATGTTTATTCGGTCTTCGTATAGCAGCGGCAACCTGTGCCGCCCAATTGCTTCGAGTGCTAAAATAGAGTTTTAGCTTGTCCGCAAGCTTCTTACCGATTGCGGTTTACCGGGCTACCGCGGAGGTGTACGGCAGCAACGACGCTGGCAGCGACATTTTGTGACGTTCGTTTAGCCACATGTAGCCTTACACACGTTTTCGTGTTGCATCAACGTTCTCGTCAAAAAATACATAAATAAAGGCAACGCGTTCACGATTACGCCGCTTCCGAAATTTTACACTAGCAGCAAAGTACAATATATTTGATGACTGTAATAATAGCTCTGTGTTTGTCTGTTGAAGCTCTGCGTCACCTAGTAGCGCCACCAACGTATCCAGTTAGCCGGTAAACCGCAAACCGTAAGAAGTTTGCTCGAATGTAGACCAACCTTTCCTGCCGGGTGCGTATACCTGACCGTTTTCGGGCTCCGATCCCGAAGGTAGAGCAGACTAACACAGCGTCGCAATCGTGCGCATATGACTGCATTTGGAGCGCACGGCTTTTATCAAACTCTGCCAGATACCGCTGAATATGATCTTCAGACCCATTAGAGCGCCAATTAAACAGTGTGCAATCACTTATCGCTTGACACACATTTTCTCGGATTCTAGGCACCTGGGTTCTTTCACAAGTGCGCATTATCGTCAGCAATACCGCACATTGAGTTTGCTCCGCCTTATGTAACCGGTGAATGCACCAGCCAAATAACTGGTCACACGCCAAGATATTGTCAAAACCACAATCAGTGTACATTAAATAATTATGTCAAATTATGTCATCATTGTCATCATTAGCCTACATTTATGCACACTGCAGGACGAAGGCCTCTACCTGCGACCTCCAATTACCCCTGTCTCGCGCCAGCTTATTCCAACTTGCGCCTGCGAATTTCCTAACGTCATCATCCCACCTGGTTTTCTGCCGTCCTCGACTGCGCTTCCCTTCTCTTGGTATCCATTATGTAACCCTAATGGTCATCCGCTTATCCATTCTACGCATTACGTGGCCTGCCCAGCTCCATTTGTTTCTCTTAATGTCCATTAGAATATCCGCTATCCCCGTTTGTTCTCTGATCCATACCGCTCTCTTCCTGTCTCTTAACGTTAGTCCTAAGATTTTTCGTTCCATCGTTCTTTGTGCGGTCCTTAACTTGTTCTCGAGCTTCTTTGTTAACCTCCAAGTTTCTGCCCCATATGTTAGCACCGGTAGAATGCGATGATTGTACACTTTTCTTTTCAACGACAATGGTAACCTCCCAGTCAGGATTTGGTAATGTCTGCCATATGCACTCCAGCCCAATTTTATTCTTCTATGAATTTCTTTCTCATGATCAGGGTCCCCTGTGAGTAATTGACTTAGATAAGTGTACTCCTTTACAGACTCTAGAGGCTGACTGCGGATCCTGAATTCTTGTTCTCTTGCCAGGCTATTTAACATTTTCTTTGTCTTCTGCACATTAATATTCAACCCCACTCTTACACTTTCTCGGTTAAGGTCCTCAATCATTTGTTGTAATTCGTCCCCATTGTTGCTGAATAGGACAATGTCATATGCAAACTCCTAAGCCTTCTCATCGCCTGTTGTGATGTTCTTAAGGAAGTTTTCATTGTCATTGGCAGGGGCAAGCAGTTCCTGGCTTTTCAACATGGTCTGTTTCTGATCGCCAGTAAACAACCGCGGCATGAATTCTGCACTGAGACGACGCATCTCAAGTTTGTCACTCAAAATTTGATGGCATGATCATGCGTTGATGCCCATTTCCTCAGCAACTTCACGAACAGTTAAACGACGATTTCCAGGAAACACAGCCCGAATTATCTCGACATGGTCATTTTCTGTTGATGTGGAGGTCGGCCGGGCTTGGGATTGACACCGACTGCCGTGTCCAAACCCTTAGCACTGCGTGCGACGCATACAGTCCTCCCCGTACGCTTGGCTAAGCAATTGAAATGTCTGTATGAAAGTTTTTCCAAGTTTGTAGCAAATTTTAACACACACACGCACGATGTTCTTCAAGCTCTTTCATTGTCACTTTGGCACTAATCCGACGAACAGCTTGTGCAGGCGCTCACTTCAGCGGCTGTAGCGCGCCGACTAACGGTCAGAGCCAAACGCGGCAAATGACAGTTTGTTGTGTAAACCTGCTGCTACGTGCCCTCAGTAGACGCAGCGCGCTGCCTCTGCCGGTTGGCACACTATTTCAAAAGTTCGGTTTCTTTTTGAGCACACCTCGTATACTGGTACTTTATGTTCGCAGTCGTCATCACCATCATACTTTAGAAAGCTGTGATTCGGTCTCTTTCGAAGGACAGTCTCAATTCGAGTGTGCTATTCTTCCTGCTGAATATCACAAACATTGATTTTAATTTCAACCTTGTTGTTGAGCAGTACTGCTCTTTCCACTTTTCATTCCCCTGCCTCATATTATAGTGCATTGTGTCCGCAAAGAAATTCAGTGTGAATTCGTAACAATTCGTAGTAAGCGAATAATGCTTCCGTCACGCGAGCAAGTTCGATCGTCATTGAAGTCAACCTGCGCTGTACTTTTCGAATGCGAGGCGTGTAAATTATACAGGGTGATCATTTTTAAGTTTTACGGAATTTCTGAAAATCGCCTGCGGCAGATAGCATAATTCTTGTCGCAGAGCTGGATTATTCGAAGAAGCGGACATTACTAGCACGCGAAATCGAAACACATATTCAAAATGTAATAATTAACTTCCAAATTAATTACATTACGGTACATATTGCAATTAACGAATTCTAGCTTGTGAGTTTGCGAGACGCATGCAGTTGAAATTAATTTCCAGGACTACACCACTTTCGAGTTATTATTTTCCAAAGTGTGAGACGAAATACATAGACGTTGCAGTTACTTTTGTGATTAAATGCATAAAAGAGCGTTTTGTTAAAACAGTAAGTGGAACAACAGTGCATTATTAGGGCGAGCTTGATGGCGCATTTCTCCAAACTGGTGTCATTCTGGAAATTAATTCCGAGCGGACACGCCTGACGATCTCACCGGCTACAATTCGTAAATTGCAATATGGACCTTAATGTAATTAATTAAGAAGATAATTATAGAATATTTGCTAATTAGTTAAATATGTGTTTCGATTTTTCGTGCAAGTAACGTCCGCCTCTCTGAACAATCCAGCTCAAGGACTATGGTATCGATTTTTTGAAAAAATGCATAAAGCTTTCCCCCCGGTATGACAGGATCGTTGATGCTGTCGCAGGTGCTGATGTTCCGCCCCAAGAACGACAGCTCGGAGGAGTGCGTGCGCATGGTGCTGCCCGAGCTGGTGTTCACCGAGCGACTCCGGAGGAAGCAGTCGGGAAACGCCACGGGGCGCCACTGAGGCCATGCTGTCACGTCCAACACGCGTCATCGGTACACAATCGGTGCACGTGCAATACTTGATATATACAAAGGACGCGGAAGATGCTCTTAGTACAAGGACTTTCTGGAGCAGCGGCCTCAACGTGAACTATGCGAATTCCTTCGGACTGTGCGTGACGATGTCGTGATGTGGTCACGCAAAGAAAGTGTTCTCGTCGGCGGCTGGCTATAGGCGGCGACCCGGGTTGAGCCTGTGCACCGTGGAGGGCTGCTCTCACGGGCGCAGGCATTGCAGGCCTCTGCTTTATGACATGATTCTACCGAAATTTCTACTGCCAAGCCCGGCGTGACGAAATCGGTGACGTCAGGATCACCGCAGCTTCTTCGGGAGCAGGCGGGCAAGGTAGCCTGACGCCATGGATCGAAGTGCGCAGGCCTTGTGCTATCCAGGAGGCACAGGGCGGACAACAGCAGGACACAGTGCGTGTAACCGTCAACTCGCTTACACTGCCATTGGGATTTTCGAGTACCCGCCGGTTGTTGGAAGGTTTGACCGACCAACAGATCTCGCCAACGCTTGTCGCGAGAGCGGATGAATGAATGAAAAAATGTCGCAGTTTCGCCCGAAAGGCGAAGCATCGATTGCGATAGCAAATTAGTTGAGAGCTATTCGGAGTAGGGATAGTAGTTTTATCGACTGCATAAACTTGGACACATTGGCTTACTAACTGAATTAACAATCGTTGCGTCAGCGCGCACAAGCAAACATGAATAGATCACACTGAATGACCGCAGTCAATGACTGTCAAAACGCTGGCAGCAAGCGCAGGTTCGCGCGGTCTATCGCTTCAACGGAAACTGAGCGGCGAATGCACAGCGCATACAAAGGTCAGAGCCGTGTGGAGATTAGAGACGGTGCGAGCGACCGGCACCGCCGGGCGAAGTTGTTGGCAGAGGAGAAGCTGCCCCCACCCCCTCCTTCCCGCGCTGCCTTCCCGCTTGATTTCGCGTGCGAGATTGAGTGGCAAGGTACGCCTTTGATGCCGGAGCACAGCGCCGCCCCGCCTCCCTCCCTCCCATACCCCCACGGCCTTTCGCGCGACGGTCGCGTTTGCTTTCCGCCATGCGTTCGCTCTCCGTGATAGCGCGCGAGGGAGTTCGCCCTCCGTGATAGCGCGCGTCCCCCGCGCGCTTTCGCTCGCGCATACGGCGCGCGGCGACGATTTTATCGCCCTTGGAATCTATACGGAACCTCATGGCGATGGAGACGACGACGACGCCGACGGCAGAAATCCGGCTGAAGTGTCCATATAATTGCTATCGCAATAAAAGTAAGCAAGTGAAGGCGATATCCTGCCAGCTGGGGAAGAAGATGACGAACGCGCGAGCAGTGACACGAGCGCGTCTCTGTGACGTGTGCAATCAAGGCCGAGGAGCAGTCCGGGAAGCGTGTTCGTCTCGCACCGCGGAGTCCCGGGTCCGATTCCCACCTAGACCGAAATGTACCACATTTTATTATTGCGATAGCAATTATATGGACACTTCAACCGAATTTCTGCCGTCGGCGTCGCCGTCGTCGTCGCCGTGAGGTTCCCTATAGATAAAATCTTCGCTGCGCGCCGTATGCCCGAGCGGAAGCGTGCGGCGACGCGCGCTATCACGGAGAGCGAACGCACTCAATCTCCCACGCGCAAGCAAGGAAGCAGGAAGCCAGCGCCGGAAATAGCGCGGGTGGGGGGGGGGGGGGGGGGCACTTCTACTCCGCCAACAACCGCGCTCGTCGCTCGTCCGCACCGTCTCTTATCTCCACACGGCTCTGACCTTTATGCGCCGTGCATTCGCCGCTCAGTTTCCGTTGAAGCGATAGACCACACGTACCTTCGCCCGTTGCTGCGGCGTATGCGCTTGCTGCCAGCGTTTTGACAGTCGTTGTCTGCAGTCATTCAGTGTGATCTATTCATGCTTGTTTGTGCGCGCTCACACAACGCTTGTTCAATCAGTTAGTAATAGTCGGACCACATTTTCCAACGCACGCTACACATGCAATGCTGCCCGGATCGGCAGTGCAGCGCTACAGGTGTGTCCCTTCGCACGCGCTGCCCACGGGAAGCGCTTCTCATCAACACCACCGTTTCACACGCGCCTTCTCGTAGTCATCGAGCCTCTCTTCATGTCGGTCTACTTACGCCGCAGTACACCTGCTTACTTAATCAGCTCATGTTTACTACAATTCATATTGCTACCAAAGCCGCTCACCTTACTTCGTATGACATTGCTGTGTTGCTATCGCATTCATTGCTTCGCCCTTAGGGCGAAACTGTGACATTTTTTCAAAGCCGCTAATTTACTTTGTTTATAAGAACCTCCCTGAGAAATGTGACGCCAACCTGAGCACTTTTAGTCGTGTTTTTACTCTGTGCGGCGTCGGCCAATTTTCGTCACGGCGCAGTTTCGCCAAGGTCACCGCAAGGGCGCAGCCAACATATACACCGAAGGCTTTCGCCTTAATAAAGCCTTTGTAAGGACGGCTGTCGGCCGCTGTTGGGGATTAGGTGGGAATCTAGGTTCCCGGATTGCTGAGGCGCCTCTCAGTCTACCGCATTATGCACGGCTATGTATACCCCCAGGTAAACGGCAATTGCGTCACGAGTCTCTCCCCTGGTGCTTTTTAGGCCATGCTTCTGAGAAAAAAAAAATCAAAAAAATTAAGCCTGCTGTTATGGCAATGGTTTTGCTGATGCGCGAGGAGGGGGATGGCCATTCCGCTTATCTGCAATGCGCTCGACAAGTGTGCGATTTTCGCGGCAGGCGAAAGTGTAAACTAGCACGAGTTCCGTTTGCTGCTATAGTCTGCATTATTCTAACAGCTGTCATTTTCAATCTCTCTCTCTCTCTCTCTTTTTTTGTAATGACCATTTACTTTTGCGTGTGTGGTTCACGTATTGAATAAACGCCAGCAGAGCATCTGTGTTTGCTGCAATTTTACCCTATTCCGTTATACGCGAGCCAGCATGCCATAGCGCGTGGCTACTGTATTTCGGCAGGACAATAACACGCTGTGCTTTTGTACAGCAAGAGATACAACACATAAAAGAATATTGCAGACCTCAGTGTCTCGCATCTACAGTACAAACTGCACATTCTATAGGCGCATATACATAAAGCTTCTTACAATTTCTGAATAGCGAAAGTCATATTTTTTTTTTTTTTTACTTTGCACGAGACAATCCTACCAATGCAAATCGTTTGTCGCAACAGTTTTTTGTGATTACTCATGCAAGAAAATATTAAGCAAGACCGGTTGAAAGGCTGAAGACAGCACATTTCGCATACCCAAACACGGACGAGGTGGAGTTGTCCGTGCTGCAGCTGTGGTCTGGAAAAAAATGGAAGTGATAAGTTTTATGCTTATACACAACGCAATTGCAGGAACAAATTTCAGCACTCTTTCCGCAAAACAGTGCTTTCAATTCATGTATGTCAACTCTTATATTTTGTTGTGGGAATTATGCTAAAAATGTGGCACAAAAATTTAACAATCCAAATTGCTATTTTAACTGCTATTATATTGAAGTAACATGATTGGTAATGCTTCTTTCTCAACAGCTGTCTGAATACACTGGTCAGTTCCTTACAGCTAAATTATCTTGATCCCTGAATTTCTTACTTCACTGGTCAATAAGGCTCTGACGGTGTATCGTTCTGAGCTTGCCACAGTGAAGCGTCGACACAGCCAGTGAACTCCCGTTTTTATTGAGCGTCGGTATTTATAGGGCACTCGGTCCGTAAGTGCGCTATCGTACATCCGACAGCGGCATGATGACGGCTTGCGCCCACTGCTGGTGCGCATGCGTGCGATACAGACGGATTAGTTTGTTCAATCTTTTTGTGTACTGCTTGTCTTCCTAGTTCTGCAGAATATCGATTACTGGAAGACGATCTTCCAAAAGTTGTAAGTCACTGCTCAATGGTCTATGAGCATTTCCTGCTCAGAAGAATTTGTTTTTCCCAGGGGAGCAATACTTTGTGGGAACACCGGAGCGCGTCGCTCGCTAGGCGCCGGCATAAGCACTTTCGTACGCATATTTGCGGGCCAGCCCGACTTGACACGAAGGTAAATAAGCTCGTTCTGAATAAAATCTAATCGTCTGCTTAGTTTTCAGTTAACAACCGCGAACATCGCACATCGCAGATGAATATTCGATAGAGAGGAACATGCAAGCAGGCGTTTTCTTTTTAATTTTTTTTTTTTTTTTGGCGACACAACATTTCGCTGCGCAACGTAAAATGCTCCCGATGCCGTAGCAGACAACGCGAAGAAAACGGCGCTTGCAGTGCTTTCTGCACTAGCGCAGCGCTCCTTCAATTGGTTTCCGCACCTAGTGAAGCTCTAGGTGACTCGCAATGTCTAACCAAGAACAGGCAAGCGCAATGTTCTCTAACTTGACCCCCTCGTCCGTGCAGCAAGCATTCAAGCATCTTCAACAAAGATAAATTATCAGTTTTTTTTTTATTCCATAAAGCGAACAGCAGTCGCCGAGATATGACGAAATGCAATTTCCGTCAACGGGTCCGCTAGCACTCACTCGTCTCAGGAGCTGCTGTCGATAGGTAGCTTCAATGTATTAACACACCACAGAGAAATGTACCGCGTACGGAATATCGTTCCTTTCGTCTTATAGCCGTTTCGATAAGGTTAGCGGCTATTCGCTACATAACTGCATGCATAAAAAGCGTGCTTACCTTTTATTCTCTTGGAAGCGGAAGAGAGCGGCAGGAGCAGACGAACGGAATGGCAGCCGAAGCGTTAAGAGCGAAAGCGCCGCCCGTTGGCGCAACAAGTAGGAGGTCCCCCCGACAGTTGTTACTTCGGAACTCCGAATGTGTACTTATGCCCTTCTTGTATTTGATTTCGTCGTCAAATAAATATTGATTGATTGACTAATAAAGATGTAGCATGCCAAAAAAAGAAAATAGCCAGAAACATTTTATTTCCACGCCTTATTGCATAACTTTACTTTATTGCTATGTAGGTTGAAAAGATAGAGCCACATATGCAAAAAATTACTCAAGTTTCTTTTGGCTACCAGTGTTATGGCGACGCTTTATTGCCAATACCGAAGCTATAGCCCCACTGTCCACCCCCTGATTATGCAGACTCCGGTATGTTCAGTTCCGTCGCTCTCGCATGGACTGCATTGCCGCGCGACTGGCCGCTCGAGTCACTTTTCGTGTACTGTCGAACCTCGATATAACGAAGTTGTACTCGCGAATTTCGTTAATTTGAGGTTTTAAGTTTTCAGCAGTAAAAAAAAATTTACGGAGAATTCCTGGTGGATAGTATCTTGTTAGTAAGTACTTACAAGCAAATCTCACGAAGGTCGGGCCGTAATAGCGTGGTTATGAGCGCCAGCGCGTGCGGTGCAGATCGTGCCGAGAGCAATGCCTCGACGTGGCTCGCGGCGTCCGAGATTTGCGCGCGTAGTGTCGCGCGGCGCCGTAAACCGGGCTTGGTGCCCGCAGCCGGCGCCTGCAAATAGAAATGATAGCGTAAGAAGATACGGAGTAAGAAGATGCGCGTGGCCTGGTCGTGTGCGACAAGGAGAAGGCGCGAGTTTCTGCCCCGCACGTTCACTCCCTCCCCCGGAGGGCAGCTCCTCCGCGCGGTACGTGCGAGCTGCCGCGCTGAAGAGGTAGCCTCTCACATGACAATTCTATAGCCATCTTATCTGACTCCAGAGGAGCGCGCCGAAATTTCCAACTGGGATGGATCTCACCCCTAGTAGGTGACCCCACTCACTAATCTGGACCCCGGCCATCAGGACCTCACAGGCAATGAGGCAGTCCACGCTGCCGCCCGCGCGCTCATTCCCCGGGCCACTTCCTCGCCCACCGATGACCACTCTGATCCAGAAGACAATCCTCCTCACTTTTAAAGACATAAGTACCCATTATCGGGACTCCCACCGCCGCTTTCCTGCGCCCTGCAAAGGGCTCAAGAAGGCGGACGAGAGAATTCTTCTTCGACTATTCACTAATACGCTACTGTGCCCGACAGTGATCAATCACTTTGACTTTTCCGGCCTCTGTGGGGAGGTGGCTGACACCTACCACATGGTATGAGCAGGCAAACTCAATCCTTCTCCAACGCCCAACCCCGACCCCCACCTGAGAGGACTGGGAGGCGGCCCTGCTCGGCTGCCTGGACCTTCCGGCCCAACAGGCCGGCGTGTCTAGACAGCGGCCACGACCAATGGAGTCCCTGAATAGGGACTCCACCTAGTATTGTAAGGGAGCTGGCCCACTAAGGGCTGGTTTTTCGAGCAACCTCGCTGTTAATAAATGTTTTCCACCACCGCGCCCCGCCTCCGCAACTTGTTTACCAATTACCGCGACAAATGGCGCAGCGGCGTTTCCGGTCTACCGCGTCCTTTGACGGCGTTTTTGTCGTTCAATCTTTTCATGCGGAAGGACGCTTGAAGTAACTTTGGCCTCGGCCGACATTTTTATAGATTTTTGCTAGATGTACTAGCCATAAAGGCGCCAAGTACACGCTTGAAATGGCCGAAAACTTCGTTAAATCGAAACCGTGTCATGAAATTACTTCGTTACATCGCGAAAAAAATACAACGTTTTCAATGGAACTAATATCGGGGAATGAAAAAAGTTCGTTGCATCGCGAATTTCATTAAATCGAGGTTCGTTATATCGTGGTTTGACTGTATTCGAGGGCTTCTTTCACGCTCGGAAAAGCACTTTTATGTAGCACGCATTGAGCAACAGAAAGCTGTATCGGGAATTTTTTATGTTGCTCTACAATTTTCTCATTGAAATTTTTCATGTAATTATAATATTTGAGGAGGTCATTAATCAAGACTAATTATGTAATTAGGCTGGATGCAAAAACAGTCTTGAGTATCTCCAAGCGACGGTAAACAACCTTACCTTGGTTGCGTCCAGCTGTGGCATTTGCATATTTTAAAATCTCGGTCCATGATAGTTGGGGTACCCTGTATATATATATATATATATTATATATATATATATATATATATATATATATATATCACGGAGCGGCATATTTTCGAGAGTTCGAGTGGTTTTTGACGCCAATTAACGGCCGCCAAAAACGTGGTGCACTCACTATGCGGCGTATGATTTCGATTAGCGACTGTCACGGAGCGACATATTTTCGAGAGTTTTCCAGTGGTTTTGACGCTGATTAGCGACACGCCGAATTACGGGCGTCAAAAAGCGTCGTGGCCTCACGGGGGGGGGGGGGGGGGGGGGGGGGGGGGGGGCCTTGATAAGCGAGAATGCGACACGTGCAAGCAGTCCTGCTCATGCTATACATCAGTAAGTGCGCTTGATAACACTACATCCCTTCCCCCTAAGTTAGTATACGTGAGACGATCTGGTGGCTACCGGTTGCGAGTTGAACGTCGTGGTAACTCTCGGTCTTCTGCTTGAGAGCTGGTATCCCGTACGTCTTTACCGTGAGGAACTTCTGCCCCTTGAGGGCTCTCCTGAGTTCCGTCGTTGGTCCGGACTTGGCTCTGCTTGCTAGGTGGCGACTCTGTCGAGCCGTGGCCGAAGTTGGTCCACGTGGCGCCGCTGCTGCCCCTCTGGTGTTTGCAGTGTAACCATACGGGTTCCTGTCGTGGATACTACTGTCGCCGGTAACCACCTCTGGCGCGCCCGATACTGGCGCGACCATACATGCCTTTCTGGTGGAAACCGTGCTTGTCCTTTTGTTGCCCCTGACGCCAGTGCCTTGGAACCATTCTCTTCCGTCTCCTTGGTGTCTGTGAAGGAAGCCGTCAGCCTGGTTCGGGGACGAAAGCCCAACAGCAGTTCTGCTGGCGATTTTCCACCTTATGAAGTGTGCCACAAGCTCTGAGTACTTCTTCGATCATTGTTGACATGAAAGTCTTGCCGCGATCACTCAACAGTACACGAGGTGCACCATGACGCAGCACAATGGCATCCAAAAAGAAGTTGGCATCGTCTGAGGCCTAACTAGAGCGTAAAGGCGCAGTCTCTGCGTACCGTGTGAGGTGGTCGACAGCTGTCACGATCCAACTTATAACCTGCTGGCGTTATGGGCAGAGGTCCGACCAAGTCTATTCCAACGATTGCAAAAGGTGTCTCGGGACATGGGATGGGCTGTAAAGGCCAGCAGGAGGTGAAGTCGGTCGTTTCCGCCCTTGACACTGAACGCAAGAAGCGACGTACTTGGCCACAAAGGTAGACATGCCTGCCCAAAAGAAACGGCTCCTAACGCGGTGGTACGTTTTGTGGAAACCCAAGTGGCCAGCAGATGGGTCGTCGTGAAAGGCTTCAAGGATTTGTGTGCGCAGCGAACGTGGAAGAACGGGTACCCAGCGGTGTCCGTCAGTGTTGTAAATGTAGCGGTGCAGCACATCATTCTCGAGCTTAAATAGTCGCAGTTGTCGACGTAATCGGGCATTCGGTGCAGAAATAGTACCGCACAGCCGTTCGATGATGCTGCTGCAGTAGGGATCAGAACGTTGACACGAGGCGAACTGAGTGCCGCGATTAGAAGATGTCGTGTCAGTAACCGCTAGCGGTAATAACATAAGGGGAGACATAGTCTCATCAAGTGGCGCGGAATGGAGAGACGTGCTCGAAGATAATAGTGGAAGCGGGCAGCGAGACAGAGCGCTGGCATCTTGATGTTTTTCCCAGACTTGTACACAACGTCAGAATCGTACTCTTGTAATCGGACCACCCAGCGACCAAGGCGTCCGACAAATTTTTCAGTGACGACAACCAGCATAAGGCGTGTTGGTCGGTTATGGCAGTGAAGTGGACGCCACTTCACTGTGGCGTCACTAAAGATATGGTCGAAATTTTTGTATGGCCCAAACTACTGCTAGGAATTCCTGTTCTGTGATCGAGTAGTTCTGTTCGGCAGCCGTTAATGTGCGACTGGCATAAGTAACAACTCGCTCTCTTGCAGTGGTATTACGCTGTAGAAGGACAGCACCAATCCCATGGCCACTAGCGTCGGTGTGCAAACAAGTTGGTGCGTTCTCATCGAAGTGACACAGGACGGGGTCGGATGTCAAGGCTTGCTTGAGGGCTTGGAAAGAACGTTCGCAGTCGTCTGTCCAAGTGAGAGCAGTGCCCGACGTGAGCAACTTGTGCAGCGGCGACGCCATGGCAGCAAAATGATTGATGAAGCGGCGGAAGTAGGAAGCCAGGCCCAAGAAACTTCTCAACTACTTTTGATTTTCGGGGCGAGGGAAGCGAAGCACGGCAGCAACCTCGTCGGGATCTGGTCAACGCCATCTTTACTAATAAGGTGCCTCAATGTTCTTTCGGGCAAAATGACATTTCTTTGTGTTGAGTTGGAGTCCAGCGTTATAAATGCATGTTAAAACGTCGTCCAAACGCTCAAGGTGCTGACGAAAAGTTGTAGAAAAAGTAACGATGTCATCTAAATAACACAGACAGGTCTTCCACTTAAGGCCGCGTAAAACTGTGTCGATCATGCGTTCAAATGTTGCAGGAGCATTACATAAACCGAAGGGCATCACGTTGAACTCGTAAAGTCCATCTGGTGTTGCAAAGGCTGTCTTGTCCTTGTCCGCTTCGTGCATGGGTATTTGCCAGTACCCGGATCGAAGGTCGAGACTTGAGAAATATTCAGCGCCCTGGAGGGAGTCAATGGCATCGTCGATTCTTGGCATTGGATATACGTCTTTGCGCGTGATCTTATTAAGCGCTCGATAAACCATGCAAAATCATACAGAGCCGTCTTTCTTGCGCACCAACACAACAGGAGACGACCAAGAACTGGACGATGGCCGAATGATGTCCCCTTTAGGTTTTTCGTTCTGCGGAAGACACGCGATACGGGCGACGGCGTACGATCCAGTTGCCTTCGGTTTCGATGCGATGCACAGCAACGGAAGTGCGCCCCAGATGCTTGGAGTGAACGTCAAATAAAGCGCTGTGTTTTTGCAGTAGAGTCATAAGGTCTGCTTTCTGCGCAGCAGTCAGATCGGGATTTATCGCGGCCGTTAAAGCAGTGGTCACTGCATGATCGTCAGTTGTGGTAGACAAAGGTGGTGATTCGGTGTGAAGGGGTACTAGCGAAAGAGGTTCGGTGTCAGTAAAGCAAGGCACAGCGGTGCCCTGGGAGAGCACAACTGGGGAAGAAGTAGGGTTACGAACAGCGATCAGCGCTCTACCGCCCTGAAACCGCACCAGGCTAGGAGCAATGCTAAGCTCACCAGATATGCACCGACCGCTCGATGCAAGGAAGACATCACCATTTACAATCGTGTCGCAAGTGAGTGTTAGAATACTGCCCGGGGGAATGAAATAGTCGGTACACGCGACTAAACGCAGGATGTGCGAATCGACAGCGGACGAAGATTCAGTGTCCGTCATATGAATAGTTCGCTGACGGCAAGAAATAAAAGCTGACGTTGAGGACAGGAAGTCCCATCCCCAAATCATGGCGTAGGTATACGAAGATAGCACGGCAAACTGAATGTGGTGAAGGATACCAGCCCGACCAGCTTTCCGAAACCTACCCATATATATATATATATCAATCGAGAAGAAAGGGAACCGAGGGGCCCGATTTGTATTAATCATGTCATAAGAAGCCAACAAACAATGACACCAAGCACAACACAGGGAAATTACTTGTACTTACTAATTGAATTAAAGAAATGATAAATTACTGGAAATGAAAACGGATGAAAAAACAACTGTCCGCAGGTGGGGAACGAACCCACGTCTTCGCATTACGCGTGCGATGCTCTCACCATAGAGCTACCACGGAGCCGTTTTCCCATCCACTTTCTGGGGTATATATATACAAGTAAGTACCAACGACTGCGAAAGGAGCTTCAGGGCACGGGACAGGTTGGAGCAGTCCAGCGGGAGGTGGGGTCAGTCGTTTGCGGTGTTGGCAGAGCGAACAGGAAGCCACGTATTTCGCTACGCTTGTTGCAAGTCCAGGCCAAGAGAAGCGGCTGCGGATTCGCTCATAGGTTTTATGGAAACCAAAGGGACCGGCAGTGGGATCGTCGTGAAAGGTCTCCAGTATCTGGGCCCGAAGTGATCGGGGAACGACAGGAACCCAACGGGATTAAACACGTACCGGTATAATCGAATTCTCGATTCAACTGCCGACGGAGCCGAGCGTTAGGTGTGCGAGATGATCCGCGAATACATTCCATAACGGAGTGGCAGTAGGAGTCACTACGTTGGCAAGATGCAAACGTATGAGAATAGCTCGATGGGAGCCGGTCGAGAGCTGCGAGCTAAGGAAATGCAGAAGACACGTCCTGCGGGTTGCTCATGGAAGGTGGTAAGCAGGCAGCATTTGAAGACAGTGGTAGTAGACAACGAGAGAGAGCATCGGCATCCTGGTGTTTCTTTCCAGACTTGTAGGTGACGTCGAAGTTGTATTCTTGTAAATGAGGTATCCAACGGCCGAGACGTCCCGTTAAATTCTTTAGCGCCGCCAACCAGCACAAGGCGTGGTGATCAGTAACAACCGTAAAGTGGCGGCCGTGCAGATAAGGCCGAAATTTTTGGACGGACCAAACGACGGCGAGACACTCTTGCTCGGTAATCGTATAATTTTTATCTGCAGCTGTTAGCGTGCGACTTGCGTATGCGACCGCACGTTCTTCGGAATTTCGCTGACGTTGCTAGGGTGCCTCGATGCCCAGCGCCGCCGTCCAGGGTGGAGACAACCCCGCTGGCGCCGCCATATTGCGTCACACGAGCTGAGACTCAGCTACGCTTACGTTCATAAAGTGTTACTCGCGGCGCGCTTCCAAGTGCTTTGCCTTGATGAGGATTTTTTTATCGGTGTCCCATCTGCATATCTTTATAACCAATAGCCGTTAACTCGTCGAAGGTCGAAGACGTAAATGTATGGCGCCGGGAACATGCCCCAAGTTGCCTAATTCAATTTACATTTAATATGCCGTGTGTATGTTTGAAATACGCACTACTTTTTTTGCGCTTCGATGCTTGGTATATAAGGTTTGCGATCCCCTGTGTGTGGAAGTTTTTTCTTTTTCGCTGTTGTATTTTGGTTTACACGTCACGCCTCCTTTACCGTAGCCAGCCACTCGCGCACGGCAGTTAGTTTCCCTTGCGTTGCGCGTGCTCTTCGCGTTCGTTGCAATTATTTGACGATATCTACGCGCAATTTTTGCTTTTTTTGCCCACAAAACTGTGTGCTGACAGGATTAAGCTGGTGTAAAAATAACTGCGATGTGAAAATAAGGTTTAGTTAGTGCTGTAGAGAAAAATGTAACGTAACTTGTCTGTATCAATCTTGCGTAGTACACACAAGAAATCAAACGATGGACAAAATACATTTACTTATAATGTCTAGTACAATCGATCATGAAAGAGATATGTACATGAAAAATTATATGTACTGTGTGGCGCCTGAAGGTTATGTTGAAAGACGAGATTAAAAAAAATTCGCAAGGTAGGCTCGACACACAATTCGGGATAGTGAGAGTTTTTTTTTAATTTATCCATTACATGGGGAGGGGGGAGGGGCAGTTCAAGTGAGTACATCAACCTTATTACACACAATATAAATCGAAAACAAGAATGCAAACAAGAAAACGCAACCGCGGGTAATATTAATCAAGATATCCAGCCAGAATACATCAGCTACCATCGAATACGTCGCATCAGCCAAACACATCGATGGCGAGTACAGAACATTTCATAAATAACCATTAGAACACTGATAACTACATTGAAAAAATAAACAACACTGCATACATATCACGTACAAAAACCGTAAATGAAACTAAGACAGTCAAATACAGATTAGCAATGTTTTTCACTTCGAAAATATAGTCCATGATGATGTAGGGCTGTTGACTTTAACTGACGGCGCCCATCCTGTCGATTTCCCTCGTACTGGTCCTCTTCAAAGTGTTTCTAAGTACAGGTAAAACAACAAAAGTGATTATTGATATGAAAAGTTGCCTTGTAAATACAGAGAACCCATTACAGTGCTTAAAAAGAAATTTTAGCAGAAGCAATGCTGTATTACCTCGCTTCACACGTTTCGAAGAAATGCACAGGCTACAACAGACACCATGCCAGAAAGCGCCGAAACATTTTGTTCCCGTGATGCCCCTTAACTCTACTACACCTGGGCATACCGTGCACATGCATTTAAAGACCGTCACAGTACCCACTACGATCGGGAATGAGCACGAATGACCATCGGCTTACGATCACCACGCTACAAATATGTACAAGTCTAAAAAATCAGCTATGTAACGTAACACCCTGAGGTCCGCAAGATATCTCCTGAGAAATCAGAGAAAATCAAAATGTTTCGCTTACGACGTACAAAACAGCCGCTCTCCCCAGACGAAGCACTGCGTTCTTTAGCCCCAAATAACCAGTACCGAAAAAAGAAAGAAAAAAAAAAAAAGAAACAAGAGACACACACGATGTGTGCTTCCCGTGAAAAAGGAAAATAGGTGGCTTACGTGACGATTCGTAGCTAATGTAAGACTATTTCGCGGCTAAGCATCTTCGTCAGTCCTTAAAATAAGGGTACAGACTGCGCCCATCAAAACGAAAAAAGCCTATGCGACGCGCGCTCGCAAACCATACGCTACTCAGACAGCATCGGTGCAGTGCTTAGTTCGTGAGCGAACGTAGGTACGTGAGCGAGGATCAGAGAATACTTTCTTATTTAAATGAAAAACACGGTGCGGTAGTCTAAACATTCTTGACACTTACCTCGCAAATGCAGGAGTTATCCGTTGACTTCGACTTCCAGTGATCGCGCTTTACTTGGGCTTCCCATCTCTTCCGTCGCTCTGGGTCCCGGGGGAAGCGAAAACAACGCAGTCCTTTACGCGTCGATCCGGCGCACTTGGGAACACAACAGCCCGTCATGTCAACACGATGCACTTGATAGCTTGTCAGTCATGCGGCTGAACACTGTCTAGCAAGTAGAAGGGTCCGCGAAGCATCCGCGCGCACTGTGCTTCGAACTCAGTACCGGCACCAAGCAATCGCAACGGCTCGCTGTGACACAATATGGCGTCGCAGCGAGAAAGTGGCGGCGCGGGGGCGGTCAAAGGTTGGCACCACCCTGACCGGCGGCGCTGACATCGAGGTGGTGGTAGAGTCACTGGAAAAACAGAGTACCGCAAAGGTACGCGGCATGCCGGCAACATTGGGTGGCGGCGGCCATGTTCCTTCCAGACCGCCGACGCGCTGTAGCGGTGCCAGCGTGCATTGAGTAGCGTTGACTTAACTGACGGATTTCCCCCCTAGATTTCGAGTCCCGTTTCGCGAAACTGGATTATTTTTGTGTTTTTCTTCAAGTGGATGCCACAAGTGTCAAGATATCGACGGAAATTAACGTACTGCGCGGTAAGCGACGGAACGTATAAAATGTGCGGCGATGGTTCCGATGCTCTACGTGTCGCTTTTGGACTTCGTCTTGCGTCAAGTGCTATGTGCAGAGCTGCTGCATACATACATGTATGTGCCCAGTGAATTCGCTTGAAACGTATTTTACATGAAAACTGGGCCTTGAGGTTGTGTTTGCGCTAAAAACGCAGCTTGACAGCCGATGGAATCTGCAGTGGGTGTTCAGGTTGCCTTCATAGTGCTAGTTCGCGTCCTTTAGAAGTACAAAAGCAAGCAAATGTACACAGCTAACTGCTGCGCTTGTTTATCTGTATAATCGTAGCGAAGTGTAAGCAGTAATTTTTATGTAGATTTATAAAGTTGCCTGTCACGTGTCAGTGATAAAACGCCAGGAGCATCTGCAAGCAAACTTCGCGTCTTGCGGCTACTGGCGTGTTTGCGAATGCGTGCTTGTAATGTTCTCGTCGATTTGTGAAATAAGCTCTCTGAAGGTAACGTCGTAAACGACTGGTTAACAGCTTTTAATTCACGCGAAACTCAAGCAGGTATCCGCATACGGCTATAAAGAATGTGTACGAATGTTTTTTTTTTTTTGTACCTTTGATAACGTCAACCTTTCAGTGCACTTATTTCCAATCTGTTACTGTGTTCTGGAGAACACAAAAAGACATTTTCGAAAAAAAAAAGTTGCGAAGGCACGGTAAAAACTGTTTCTGAAACGGAATTGTAACATTGAGCACTTCTATATTCTAAATGATGTTCTTGTCACTGCACTCACGGCATAAAAATATGTATGAGGCTGTTTATAGAGATGCTGTGCCAGTTGACATGCATTCGTAATCATGCTGTAGCAGGTTTGCAATAAAAATTACTATTTTACAGCCTCCCTGTATAAGGGACACCATACCATTTGTCCCCGAATTGCTTCATGCTGTCAGCAAAATTCGTGTTTTCAGAACAGCATGCAGTCACAAAGTAAGATGTGGAGGCAAGCAACATATTTATTTCACAATAGTCACAACAACAATTTATTTCGTCAAGCATGACAACAGCATACCGGCCTTCCGATTAGACTCTTGGTTTCTCAAAATCACCAGGAATGAAATGGTCCTATAGTTTGTCCATGGAGCAAACAAAGAAAAATAGGAATGTTAATAACCCTACCCTGTGACAGTGCTTAAAATATCTAAAGTGTAAGTAGTCGCAAGAAAACAGTCAGGAAATCTACAGAAGGCATTTTTGAAGCAACATTTTCTGTATAGACCTGGTGCTTGTTCAAAACACGTTATTCGTGGGAACCGCCTCCTTTTACTCTGTAGCACAACACGCTCACTTGAAATGCATGTTGTTTCCATCGAGCCGCGCGAATCAAGCACTGCAGCTTGCTTGACATGTATGTACGTTTTCTTCAAACGCGGCGCGCAAACCGAATGAAACATTGGAGAGCTTGCTAGAAAGTTCGTACTGCGATGTTTTCAACAGCACTAAGTAGAGGAGCTTACTTGAAACATAGTTACTGGGCGATTTTCAATAGCGCAAAACAAAGCGTGCCGCGCGAACCGAACAGTTTACTGGAAAACAATAGCGCAAAGCAGAGCGGGCCGCGCGAACCGGAGAGAGCTTACTTGAAAGATAGGTACTGGGCGATTTTCAATAGCGTGAAACAAAGCGAGTCACGCGAACAGAACAGCTCACTCAAAACCACGTGTGCTAGCTACATAGTGTTCAATAGCCGCACCCAGAGCGATGAGCGTGAACTGGACAGGTAAAGTTTAGCGGTCACACGCAAGTACAGTCACTTGAAAGCAATAACTGCCCAGCAAACTAGTTATTCAAGAAACTTAATTACCTCGCACAAGCGGGTGTTCTTCGAGGGCGCGAAGTTTTTGCGGCCAATTCTGTGGAGCCACGCAGAACGTCGTTCACCGTCGTCCTTCCCGCACGGAATAGAGAAAAATGCCTTCCCGGACTCCGTTCGGTTGCTACACCGGAAGGCGCAGCAACCAGGCATGATGATGGGTTATTTCTGACGCCTGTGTTCGCAAGCGCAACGCAAGCGTTGAACGAAACGGCCAAGTGCTCGCCGTGCGCGGTGCGTACGCTACGGGTTCGACGTGCCAACTGAAAGGGCTTGGAAGAAATATGGCGGCGAAAGGTCACGTGACACGAGCGCCCCAATCACCGGTGGTCGCGGCAGGCGGCGGCGCGCGGAAAACAAATGCGATACTCTAAAATTTTTCCAGTGACTCTAGGTGGTGGTAAGTGGTTCTTGAGGGAAAGGGAAAGGTTGGCGCTATCTTCTGCAGCCCTTGAGGGAGCACGGCTCAGCGCCAACGGGGAGGGGTAAGTGGGAGCGAAAGAAGGGATAGAGTGGAGACGCCATGGCTGGGCGAAGCAAAACCGGCAGGCATAGGCGGCACGTATCAGGCCGAGATGGAAGGCCTTGGTGTGCTGCAGAGTCTGCAGGGGTGTTGTGCCAGGCCGGTCAGGCCCGGGGTGGAGTGGGAGGCCGTGAGGCCTTCCCGCTTGTAGAAATGTCCTTAGAGGCGTGCGGAGAGCCCTGACGAGTCAAGGAACTCCACGACGCCTCGAAGTGCAGAAAGGTGGTGTCGGCCGGGGAAGAGGAGATCTTCCTCCTTGCCACAGGGGAGGCCCAGGCGGCGGAACTCCTGCAGGAGTGGGCCCCGCTGCTGGAGGTACGCCGGGCAGGCCAGCAGGAGATGTTCGATCGTCTCCGGCTCCCCGCAGGAGCTGCAGGCCGGGGACGTCGCTCGTCCCAGTCGGTAGCTGCGTGCTGCCGTCCAGCTGCAGCCGATGCGGAGCCGGAGAAGGAGCGAGGTCTCCCTGCGAGCCAGGCCTCGCTGGGGGAGTGGTCGTGGGGGGCATCCCAGTGCCACCCGTTTGTCTGGGTGGTGGGTCGCCAGGTGTCGCCGCGGCCTCAGTCCTGTGAAGTCGCCCTCCGTCACGGCCCGACTGAGGGGCACAGTGGTGTGGTGGGCGTCCTTCGCCAGGGTGTCGGCTGCCTCGTTGCCCGGGATCCCTACGTGGGCGGGGATCCAGTGCAGGGACACCGGGTGGCCTGCGTCCTGCAGCGCTGTCAGCCGGGTAGACAGCAGTGCGACTCCAAGGCTGGCGCTTTCTGGCCTCTGCAGGCCGAGGAGGGCTGCCCTGGAGTCGCAGAGGATGGCCGCTGGTACCCCAGGAAGCTCCTCAGAGAGTAGGTCGACGGCCAGGTGGAGGCCTGCCACCTCCGCTGCAGTCGAGCTGGCGTGTCTGGGCAGTCGACACTGCCTGCTCTTCTGCAGGGCTGGTGCCGTGCAGGCCGCCGTGGCAGAGCCGGTGTCCGGTACCACCGAACCGTCGACGTACACCAGGAGGTGGTCTCCGAGGGTCTCGTCCAGGAGGCAGGCGGCTGTCTGCTGCAGGGCGCAAGCGGGCGAGCGCCTCTTCGAAATCCCGGGCAGCTCCGTGGCGATGGGGACAGGAGGCCTCTGCGATCATCGAGGCACCCTAGACGTTGCAGAAGAACAGCGCCGATACCGTGGCCGCTGGCGTCAGTATGTAGAAGAGTGGGTGCGGTGTTGTCGAAATGACAAAGCACAGGTTCGGACGTGAGGGCACGCTTGAGGGCGCCAAAAGCAGTTCGGCATTGTCAGTTCAGCAACTGTCAATCAAATATTTGGACTGCAGGAGGGGTGCAGACCAGGAAACAGCGGTTAAGAAAAAGGTTAAGGAAACAGAGAGGGGTCTGTGGAAAGCAGGGATGCAGACGAAATCAGCACTGGGCACATACCGAACTTTCAAGCAAGAAATTGCCAAAGAAAATATCTACGATAATTCTAGGGGAAGCTCTTTGTTGTTTGAAGCCAGGACGGGAGTATTGCGGACTAAGATGTACCGAGTCAAGTACCAAGGTATAGACACGTTGTGCTGTGCGTGTGGAGAAGAAGAGGAAACGGCTGAACACCTCATACTTTTCTGTAAGGGGCTTAACCCTACAGTGCAAGGCAACGGGGCTGATTTTTTCAAAGCATTGGGGTTTAGGGACAGTGAAGGCAAAATAGACTTTAAGCGGGTAGAAATAACCAAGCAGAGGTTATCTGATTGGTGGATAAAATTAAGGCAGGGGTGAAATTTCACCCACCACAAAGTACAAATTATGTTAATGGTCATGGCTAGGTGGCGTATGCCACCGCCTGATTTAAAGGGTTCAGCCTCATCCATCCATCCATCCATCCATTAAAATCCCACGTCCTCGATCACCCGCACCGGTGCGCACCGGGGCACCTTGGTGCGCACTTTTATCCTCGATCAACCGCACCGGTGCGCACCGACAATCCTCGATCACCGGAAGCGCACCCGGTTGGGGCGGTTTTCCGTTGCCCCGTCTCGCACCGAGAAAATCAGCGGTGCGCCGGGGTGCAATCCCAGCAAGCACTGCGGGACGCGCGCGCACCGCCGACTGCGGAACCGCGCACGTTCTGGCCCGATAGCTGCGGTTGCACGGAGTTGATGGAGTTAACTAGTCGAGATGTCGGCAATGAGAAAGGAAGCGCTGCTAGTTGCCGCAATCGATGAGCTTTTTTCAGTTCGTCTGACAGCGAAGGCGACATGCTGATCGACCTCGTTCAAAAACAATGCGGTGAAGAGCGGCCGAAAGTGGACAGCTTCGTTGAACGGGTCGTCAGGCGCCTCGACGACACCGGAGTAGGGAGATTATTTGGCTCCCCATCTTTGTGCTGCTAGAAATTGCTGGAAGCGGGCCGCAGAAGCGCACCGCGCTGTGTTACTGACAATACGCTCGACTCCCCGCGCGTGCGTTGCTAAAAACGAATACTTACTCGCCATAAAATCATTCATTTCATCCACCGACATCACCACATTATGTCTCTTGCCATTAACTATAAAATCCATTGGTGTGTACTCGTAACCAGGTATGTCGGAGCACGCAGTTTGACAAGGTTCGAGTGCTTGCCGCGTATCCTCTGCACCTGCAAACAAAAAAAAAAACGTGCGCGCGCGCGTTATGCGCACGTTTTGCGCGCCAGGGGCACGAAGTGGCGCTTCATGCAAGCATCTGCACGGAGTGCAGTTTTGTCCTTGATGTTGACCCTCCGCAGTGCGCCACCACCGCGGTGCACAGCGCACCATTCTGGTTTCGGGGCAACCCCGGGGCAAGAAAAGTACCGCCATCTACTCTTTCCTCCGCCGCCTCCTCTCCTAAAGCGCTTGCTTTTTTCTTTACTTTTTGCTTGCGAAAGCCAAGTCGACGGTGGCCAGTGGTTCACACTGGCACGTTCCTCTGCGCAGCCGCCCCGCCGCCGGCGACTGCGGCTGCGCAGAGGACTTTCAACATGGCTCTGAGGCGGAAAAAAAGAAAATATAAAGAAGTGAAAAGCGCGCGCTATCATCGTCCAATCGGAGAGACAGGCAGTGGCGCACCGACGGGGGGGGATTCGGGGGTTGTAACCCCCCCCCCCCCCCCCCTGAGGCCGACCTAACCCCCCTTTTGTTTAACCCCTTTTCTTTCCTTGCGCATTCGAGTACTGCAACTAACATGTAAGACGCGCAATCGTCTGCACACTCGCAAAAAACGCATTTTTTTTTGACAATTTTCCGTGAAGAAATCAAAATTAGTGCTGTTTAGATGGTATTGGCAAACTGTCAACCCCCCCCCCCCCCCCCTGGCCGAGATCCTGGGTGCGCTACTGGAGACAGGAGAGAGAGAAGCGGCGTTTATCAAAGGATGGCGGTACTTTTCTTATATAGGGACTTTATTCGGCATTCGTCGGATCATACGTATAGCTCCAGAAGGAAGTAGTTGATGAAGCGGCGCTGCAATGGTGGCAAAGTTAAAGAATTATCAGGCATTGCCTGGGATATTATTGGCCTTAGTGAGATTAGAAGAACTGGTGAGGCTTACACAGTGCTGACTAACGGCCACGTCCTCTGCTACAGAGGTCTTCCAGACAAGAGAGAATCCGGGGTAGGATTTCTAGTCCATAACAACATAGCGGGCAACATTGATGGATTCTACAGCATTAATGAGAGAGTAGCAGTCGTCGTAATAAAGCTGAATATAAGGTACAAAATGAAGGTAGTACAAGCCTACGCCCCAACCTCCAGTCACGATGATAAAGAAATAGAAGTTAGAACAGTTTTATGAAGATGTTGATTTAGCAATGAGAAAGGTGCAAACTCAGTATACTGTAGTCATGGGCGACCTCAATGCAAAAGTGGGGAAAAAGCAGGATGGTGAGCAAGCAATTAATTGGTAACTACGGCATCGATTTTAGGAATGCAAGAAGAGAGATGTTAGTGGAATTCGCGGAAAGGAATAGGCTCCGAATAATGAATACATTCTTCAGGAAGCGCACCAACAGGAAGTGGACCTGGAAAAGCCCTAATGGAGAAACAAGGAATGAAATAGATTTCATACTCTCTGCCGATCCAAGCATAGTGCAGGATGTAGAAGTGTTAGGTAAGGTAAAGTGCAGTGACCATAGGTTAGTGAGGTCTAGGATTTCTCTCAAATTGAAGAGAGAAAGAGTGAAATTAGTCAAGAGGAAACAAGCCAACCTAGAGGCAGTAAGGGTAAAAGCAGACCAATTTAGGCTGGTGCTCGCAAACAAATATGCAGCTTTAGAAAAGGAAGATGAAGACAACATAGAGGTGATGAATGAAACCGTAACTAGGTTCATCACAGAAGCAGCAATTGAAGTGGGCGGTAAGGCACCAAGGCAATCAGTAGGTAAGCTCTCCCAGGAAACAAAGGACCTAATAAAAAAACGACAAAACATGAAAATGTCCAACTCAAGAGATCAGGTAGAATTCGCTGAACTGTCAAAACTGATCAATAATAAGAAAGTAAGGGATATTCGAAATTATAACGTGGGAAAGATTGAGGAAGCCGTAAAATATGGACGCAGCATTAAATCAGTAAGAAGAAAGCTTGGCATAGGACAAGGCAAGATTAATGCACTGAAAGATAAGCATGGAAATATCATGAGCAATTTCGATGACATAGTAAACGCAGCGGAAGAATTATATACTGAATTGTACAGTTCCCAAAACAGCCAAGCTACTTTCATTCGAAATAGTGATGAACCGGATACAGAGGCTCCTTCTATAACTAGCGATGAAGTTAGAACGGCCTAGAAAGACATGACCAGGGGAAAAACTGCTGAAGAAGATGGAGTAACAGTAGATTTAATCAAAGATGGAGGAGATATCATGCTTGAAAAGCTTGCGGCCCTTTATACGCAATGCCTCACAACTTCAAGTGTACCAGAGAGCTGGAAGAACGCCAACATTAATCCATAAGAAGGGAGACATTAAAGAATTAAAGAATTATAGACCCATTAGCTTGCTTTCAGTATTGTATAAAATATTCCCCAAGATAATTTCCAATAGAATCAGGGCAACACTTGACTTCAGCCAACCAAGAGAACAGGCTGGTTTCAGGAAGGGATATTCTACAATGGATCATATCCATGTCATCAATCAGGTAATCGAGAAATCTGCGGAGTACAATCAACCTCTCTATATGACTTTCATAGATTATGAAAAGGCATTTGATTCAGTAGAGATACCAGCAGTCATAGAGGCATTGCGTAATCAAGGAGTACAGGAGGCATACATGAATATCTTCGCAAACATCTACAAGGATTCCACAGCTACCTTGACTCTCCACAAGAAAAGTAGAAAGTTACCTATCAAGAAAGGAGTCAGGCAAGGAGACACAATCTCTCCAATGCTAATCACTGCATGCTTAGAAGTATTCAAGCTGTTAGTAAGGACGTATTTTTGAGCTAGTTGGTTCTTCATCATCAAGTAAAAAACAGCGTCAGAGTATGCACATGACCAAACGACGAGTAACAGGTCAGACACAGGGCGCCCTGTGTCTGTCCTGTTACTCGTCGTTTGGTCCTGTGCATACTCTCGCGCTGTTTTTTACTTGATGCTCAAGCTCTTAGACTGGGAAGGCTTAGGAGTGAGGATGAACGGCGAATATCTCAGCAACCTTCGGTTTGCAGATGACATTGTCCTATTCAGCAATGGAGAAGAATTACAGCAAATGATAGAGGACCTTAATCGAGAAAGTGTAAGAATTGGGTTAAAGATGAATATGCAGAAGACGAAGATAATGTTCAATAGCCTGCCAAGGGAACAAGAATTCAGGATTGCCAGTCAGCCTCTAGAGTCTGTAAAGGAGTATGTTTACCTAGGTCAATTACTCACAGGGGACCCTGATCATGAGAAAGAAATTTACAGAAGAATAAAATTGGGTTGGAGTGCGTACGGCAGGCATTGCCAAATTCTGACTGGGAGCTTACCACTGTCGCTGAAAAGAAAAGTGTACAATCATTGCATTCTACCGGTGCTAACATATGGGGCAGAAACTTGGAGGTTAACAAAGAAGCTCGAGAACAAGTTAAGGACCGCACAAAGAGCGATGGAACGAAAAATCTTAGGACTAACGTTAAGAGACAGGAAGAGAGCGGTGTGGATCTGAGAACAAACGGGGATAGCCGATATTCTAGTTGACATTAAGCGCAAGAAATGGAGCTGAGCAGGCCATGTAATAACTAGGATGGATAACCGGTGGACCATTAGGGTTACAGAATGGATACCAAGAGAAGGGAAGCGCAGTTGAGGTCGGCAGAAAGCCAGATGGGATGATGAAGTTGGGGAATTTGCAAACGCAAGTTGGAATACGCTAGCGCAAGCCGGTGGTAATTGGAGATCGCAGGGAGAGGCCTTCATCTTGCAATGGACATAAATATAGGCTGATGATGATGATGATGGTCCCTAGTTTGACTTTCGGTAATGCGGTCCTGTGCATGAGATCAGAGGTTCGAGCAAGGTTGGAAGTTAAGCAGCGAGGGGTAGGTAGGCTTGCTTTGGGAGCACACGGAATTACACCAAATCAGGGGGCACAGGGTGACATATGGGATGGGCGTCAATCGAGGGCAGGGAAGCTATAGCAGCTAGATAGAATTTGAGGAGTGATTGTACTTATGGCTGACAGCAAGGAAGACTTGCAGAGATTAATGGACATCTGTGGTAAAGAGCTGAGAGGGAGATAGCTTAGGTTTGAAGTTTAGTAAAGAAAAATCGGCAGTCATGATTTTTAATGATAATCAGGGCAGCGAGCATAGGATACAGGAGGTTACGCTGGAGGTGGTGGATAAGTACAAATATCTTGGGAGTGTGGATAAACAATGGGGCTGAGTACCTAACGGAACATGAAAAATGTGTAACGGCTAAAGGTAGCAGAAATGCAGCTGTGATGAAGAATAGGGCACTGTGGAATTATAATAGGTACGAAGTGGTGAGAGGGATTTGGAAAGCGTTGATGGTCCCTAGTTTGACTTTAGGCAATGCGGTCCTGTGCATGAGACCAGAGGTTCGAGCAAGGTTGGAAGTTAAGCAGCGAGGGGTAGGTAGACTTGCTTGAGAGCACACGGAAACACACCAAATCAGGGGGTACAGGGTGACATGGGATGGACGTCATTTGAGGGCAGGGAAGCCAGCAGCAAGATATAATTTGAGGAGCGATTGAGAGAAATGGCAGAAAAGCGGTGGGCAAGGAGAATTTTTAGTTATTTGTACATGAGGAATGTTGACACAAAATGGAGGAAGCTGACCAGAAAATTGTCAATCAAATATTTGAACTGCGGGAGGGTTGCAAACCAGGAAACAGCGGTTAAGAAAAAGGTTAAAGAAACAGAGAGGGGTCTGTGGAAAACAGGGATGCAGGCGAAATCAGCACTGGGAACATACAGAACTTTCAAAATATCTATGATAATTCAAGGGGAAGCTCTTTGTTGTTTGAAGCCAGGACGGGAGTATTGCGGACTAATGTACCGAGTCAAGTACCAAGGTATAGACACGTTGTGCGGTGCGTGTGGAGAAGAAGAGGAAACGGCTGAACACCTCATACTTTTCTGTAAAGGGCTTAACCCTACAGTGCAAACCAACGGTACCAACGGGGCTGATTTTTTCAAAGCATTGGGTTTTAGGGACAGTGGAGGCAAAATAGACTTTAAGCGGGTAGAAATAACCAAACGGAGGTTATCTGATTGGTGGCTAAAATCAAGGCATGGGTGAAATTTCACCCACCACAAAGTACAAAATGTGTTAATAGTCATGGCTAGGTGGCGTATGCCACCGCCTGATTTAAAGGGTTCAGCCTCATCCATCCATCCATCATCCATCTATCCATCCAACACTCTGATGTCGCCTCTTGTCATGCCTCTTGTACTCTAGCGTAACGCAATGAGTTCCAAAATGGTGTCTTATGGCGTATCGCGAGCATTACGTTCGGCGGTTTTTCCAGTCAAGGTTTTTAGCACTTAAAGCCTGAACAGGCTTCCAAACGTGTCGTAGAAAGGCAAATATCGTTTTTAGCTGTCGTATTCACTGCAAAAATGATTAAAATCGTAGCCGATCGCACGGGAGAATCAAATCCAGGTAAGCAGGCTGGAGTGTGCAACTGCATTTTGTCGGTTTAGGCAACGGTATTAGAACATGTTAAGTATGTAATAAACCCGCTAGAGGTTAATGTACTCGGCTTTTCTAACGCTGCTTATATTTGTGGAAAGCTAGGAGCGTTGTCTCTCGCAAGAAGCTTGCGATTTGTGTTTTCATCTCGAGTCTCCTACGGCCTAATAAGAATGACAAATCGATAAAACCATTTTCTCCTTGGGAAAACGCGGGGAGCAATTACGACAGGGGGGAGGCGTCTCATTTGAAGACACTGCGCCGAAATAAGAGGTCGTAAGTAACATGCAGTGGTATACTGCACCGCGACAGAGCACGCACCGTGTCCATCAGCTCGAATCGAGGATGCGTTGTCGTTGCATACTTGCGAGCTGTGCCCCAGCGCACAAAGAAGGGAGATGCCTGAACATATGTGGACCGGTTGCATTATCTTTGTCACGCAGCGACGATGCTACTGTTATTGCATACATATTACCGCGCAGATTTGGGAAATGTAGTGCTCACGGTTACACTTTTTACCAGAACAAGGGTTCTCAAATCGTATTAATCCTCAATAAATGCAAACAGCGGATTAGCGCTTGCCAGGCAGGTAGTGTAGTCCTACCACGCAATCCATAAATATAATTTCTACTGGTATGCTGTTGTGGCACAGTGGAAATTAGTGCATGGTGTTGAATGTGTCGCTCTATGCACTTATTGCTGTGGAAGTATTTGGTACGTTAGTATGTCAAACATTGATCACATCAAATGTAAAGCCACAATGTGTACATGTGGAGTGCTGATGAATGACTCTTTTCACGCCACTTTTCAGATGATAAAAAAATGGGCAAAATGGAACGGCCTGAGAACAGAGCGCCAACCCAAGCGACTGACCGCAGCGGTGTGACAAGTGAGACTGTAGCATCGAAGCCTGTGAAAGAACAGCAGGAGCCGTGCTTCCACCGTAGTGCCCTGCTACTTGCTCACCGCGGAGGAGTGCATGGGAGGCCACGGAGCCTTGCACTTCCCCGAGAGCTGGCCATCAATGTGGTGGCCAAAAATCCTCAGCAGCTGGGCACCCCTGGAAGCAGCAAGAGGGCGGGTCCTTCGAGGGCGTCCATCTTGAAGCAGAATCCAGCTCCCCTTATTGTGGATGAGATAGATGCTGCCGAGGAAACTGTGACGACAAGCTTCCCAGGTAAGGCTACAGGGAGCAGCAGGTCGGGACCACAGATGTGCCCTGTCTGCAAAAAAATAATCAGCAGTGCCAGCAACTTGAGGCAGCACTACACCATATGCCACACATCCTCAGAACGGCCCTTCCCATGTGACATGTGTCAAAAGCGTTTCAACACTGAGAGCAACCTCAGGCAGCACCGGCGAACACACACGGGTGAGCGCCCCTTCCCATGCCCACATTGTGACCGGTCTTTTGGCACATCTACAAACCTGAGACAGCACGAAAGGACTCATACGGGTGAACGGCCTTTTGCCTGCTCCGAGTGCCCTCGTGCCTTCCAAACATCTAGTAATCTCAGGCAGCACCTGCGGATACATACCGGTGAACGACCTTTCCCATGTCCTGAGTGTGGCAAGCGTTTTGGGTCATCCGCAAACCTCAGGCAGCATCGCAAGACACATGATAATCACCGGTTAGAACAGAACAGGCACGAGCTCCTCGTGAAGATGTCTGCATGTGACCAGCCTTCTTCAAAGAAGGGCAGTGAGGAGGACCCTGCAGAGAGTGAAGACGAGGCACCTCGGCCAGACACTGTCATCCTGGTGGAGATGGACGAGAGGGACGA
Organism: Dermacentor silvarum; assembly: GCF_013339745.2. Taxonomy (NCBI): domain Eukaryota; kingdom Metazoa; phylum Arthropoda; class Arachnida; order Ixodida; family Ixodidae; genus Dermacentor; species Dermacentor silvarum. The sequence continues at coordinate 255,343,972 of NC_051155.1, forward strand.
GTCCTCGAATGGCACTGAAATGATTGTGGGCTATCAAAGTGTAGCCGATGGAACTGGTTGACTGCTGTTGCATGCAGCATGTCAACATCATGCATCAAAGTGTAGCCGATGGAACTGGTTGACTGCTGTTGCATGCAGCGTGTCAACATCATGCAACTGAAGTGCTTTTGGCAAGGTGTTGCTTCCGAACCTAGTGTACTGCTCAGTCTGTACATTATATTGTGAAGAGTGTCACCTCACTAATACAATAATTACATTCTAAAAAGAAAAGTTGGAATCACTGTGTGGCTCATTTCACAAGCTTTGAGTTGTTCAAAATGGAGGAAATTGTTTATTTTGTGTGTGTGTGTTCATGTGCATGGCATGTGCTTGTGTGTGAGAGAGAAAGTTGTGCATAAAGCAAGGAACTATGGCTGTCATAAAAGCCACAGATCTAGGAATTGAAAGGCATTGCTACTTAAATTGTGGGCTCCTGAGTATGTTTTAAAATGTCTCAAGATCTAAACTTCTTTGCACTGCACCATCATTCTTTGCGAGCATCAGAAAGACTAATGATCTTGCACAAATCCAGAAATGCAAATAATGAATTTGCCATCAAGGAAGCTCAGCAAGTACTGCCAAATTTTGCCAAATAATTGCCAAATTTCACCTCACAAAGTACTGGAAGTGCAGATGACCCAATGCAAGGATTCTGTATTGTGTTGTATTGAACGGTGTTCTGGAAACTCAATACTAGAAGCTAGATGTAAACTGCCAAAAAAAATGCTCCAAACATTATTGCGCAACACTCATTGTGAAATTACGAAGAACCAGTGCTATGAATGAGATTCCATACAGCATGTAAAATGGATTAACACAGCATATGTCTGCCAAAATAACACTGTTGATATCGATGTGGCCATGTTGGTTTTGCTGGTTAAAGTAATTTCACGCCAACTAACCTCGTTCACTGTGCTGCTGGTGCCTTCATTCCTGAACTTTGGTGCAACTTGAATGCTTTGCGGTAAGTTGCTATAAAAAGAAGGTAAAGCTATCAACACTTTAATAGGACCACTGACAATAAGGGTGCAGCAGCTGTATTATGGATCGCCATTGGTTACTGATAATAGATTGACCAGTTGGCATGCCTATGCTGTCATGGTCTGTCCATTGTTGTTTTGAGCTTTGTATCGGTAAGACCTTGAGTATGGGTGGCATGATCTCGGGGACGAAGGTATTGGTGCAGTAGCATGATTCTTCAGTAGTGTGCACTGATCTTTTCAGTGACGAAATTTGTTTTTGCTTCTGCCAGAGGCATTAGCTATGACATCAAAATAATTTCTGCCACTGTATAAATATACACGAGAGGTGTCAAGAATTTCAGGAAGTCAAGGAAGGAGCAGGCAGTCTTGAACGAAACTGTAGGCTTCCTGCTAAATGTGCAAAATCAAATATAGGGTCCTGCAATTTTTATTTAAGAAGTCCCTGTGCAGCCCTTTTAATTATATGAGGAGATCAGTGTGCCGGAAGCAGCTTGTAAACTGTTTTCATATGGGTCTGCAGCCTTAACCACAGGAAATTGTCAAGTAAGTAAAACAATTAAAATATTTGCCTTGCATTTGGAATCTTGAACATTCACGGAGCGCATATTCAACAATGCATTTTTCATCCGCCCATCCTCAATTATTTGAACAAAATTCAGCCAGCAAGGCTGCCCCAGTTTGTACCGAGTAGCATGATCTGCAAAGAAGCTAATTTGCCTAGTGCGTCGAAACATTCTTGGTATGTGGTGTCGTGTGCATGCGTGTGTGTGTGTATGTGATGGCTCACCACTGACACATCGACATGGTGGCAATTGGTGCAATTGGCTTCATGTGTGCTGCATAAATTCTAAACGACTGAGTCAAGTACGATTGATGTTTTGTAACCAATGGCTCTGAGCCCTTTCAGACTATTTGTACAAAACTGCAGAACGGGGACTTGGGAGCTCTTCTCATTTTAACTGTGTGCAGAGACAACTTTACAGTTTTAGTTGAATTCAGCACTTGTTTCATGGTGTGAGCACACCTTCTGAAACGTGTTGGTGTAAAATGCTACCAAGGTCATTATTTTTACGTTTCTTATGTGTTTATTAGAGAGCTTTAGCTTGTCTGTAAACATATTGCCCTTTGCAGGAGGCATAGCGGCAGGGCACTGGTGAAGTCCCTATATAGGAAAAGTACCGCCATCCTTTGATCAACGCCGCTTCTCTCTCTCCTGTATCTCTGATTGGACGATGATAGCGTGCACTTTCACTTCTTTTTATTTTGTTTTTTTCCGCCTCGGAGCCATGTTTAAAGTCACTCTGCGCAGTCGCCGGCGGCGGCCGCGGCGCGTGCCCGCCTGAAAACTTTCTAGGGCCGCCACCGTCAACTTGCTTTCATAAGCAAAAAGTAAAGAAAAAAACAAGCGCTTTAGGAGAGGAGATGGCGGAGGAAAGAGTAGATGGCGGTACTTTTACTATATAGGGACTTTAGGCACTGGTAGGCGCTGGCGACATCTTGTGATGGTTTGTCCAAACACAACACGTTAGAAGCGCTTTTGTCTTACATGGGTGCTCCTATGAAGGAAAATTTAACGTTAACTGTATGTTGACAATCGTGTCACTGCCATCACTTTACAACAGAAGCTGAGTTGAGCTTGGTGGGCTCGGCGGCTGTGCCACAGCACAGCTATCAAATCTAGCTTTCTTCATTATGCAGATGCCGTTCCATACGTTCGCTTGCCTTCTGCTGCCTTTGTTCCTTGACACCGTCTGGACCCTGGGCTCCGGTCGAGTTTTCTTGGAAAGCCACCGACTTGCATCCGCCTTTCTACAGTGTCACCAACGCCTCTGCCTACTCAGCGCGCTCGATCTGCTGGACCCTCGACACGGATTGGAAAGCGCCATCGACAACATCACTCAGCCAGCCACAGACGGCACTGACAAAGAGCCATTTCAAATAGAGCTTTATTCATTCATTCAGCCAGCCACCTATAAAGGAGCGGCAATCACCTACCGCGATCTGTGGGCTTGGCGGCTGTGCCACGGCACAGCTATAGAATCCAGCTTTCTTCATCATGCAGGTTAGTCAACTGCGCAGCCTTTTTGCTTAGAAAATGCAGTAGTTATTTCCTGATACAGCTGCCAAGCCCTCAGTGTTTGATTACTGTTGCTACCAAATGCTGTCACAGTGTACAGTCCTTGTTACTACTTGCTGGTGACATCGAATCTAACCCCGGACCTGACAAGTTGGATATCGCTCTGGCCGAATTGAAAAAGCTGTCTGCTGGCCAGACAACACTAATCAATGAATTGCAAGAAATCAAAGGACGCATGGTTTCCATTGAATGAGCGATATCTGACTTCAGCACTCGCCTCACCAAACTTGAAGAACATTGCCAAGCTCTGCCCACAATTCAGACCAACATTGAAACAGTTCAGACTACCACTAACCAGACAGTGTGTTTGGTTCACGACCTAAAACTTCATCTCGACGATGCTGAAAACCGCTCACGCAGAAATAACCTCATTTTTTGTGGTCTGCCTGATTCATCCCCTCGTGAAACATTTGCCGAATCTGAAAAGCTTATTGATTACTGTCTTCAGCACATGAAAATAACCTTGGATCCTAAAGATATTGAGCACGCCCACCGGCTTGGTCATCATACCTCAAACCACCAGCGCCCTAGCATTGTCAAATTCACATCATTCAAGACCAAAGAAGCTATTCTTTCCAACAGGCCTAAATTAAAAAAAAATATTAATGCCTTCAGTGTCGGCGAAGACTCTTCCCGCTGTGTTCAATACATTCATAAGCAATGAGTTGCTTTCGCAAAAAAAAACTCAAAGATTTTCTCTCCGGTATAAGATGCTGCATGTTGGTCCCAAGTGCTATTTCTTTGACGAGACGTCTAAATCAGTTAAGGAAATCGCATAGCATACGTCTCTTCATCGCCAGACTCCACAGTACCCTTTCCCACTTGTCGTCCTAGAACCAACCCCCAAATTAATCTTGGTCTTTCGGTAATTTTCACAACATACGCAGCTTCCTTCCAAAACAAGAGCTTATATCTGCCCTCGTATCATCATCTGGCAGTAAGATACTCCTACTAACTGAAACTAGGCTAAATACTAACATAAGTGGTTGTGAAGTTTTACACGATTTGCTGAATTTTTGCCTTATCTGTGCTGACCGTGCCGGTTCTTGCCAGGGAGGTGTTTTAATTGCAGCTAATAAGGAACTACCATTCTCACTTATTAGTGTCACATCGGACCTTGAGATTTTGGTGCTCTTATGCCGCACTGCGCCAATAACAACACTAATTGGCCCCTGCTACCGACCTCCCCATGATAATCCCGACTTCCCCCGCAAGCTTTACAAATAACCGCCAAGTATCCCAGCGCACGAATTATTCTTTTTGGTGACTTTCACTATCCATCTATTAACTGGCACCATCTACCTCATGTTTCGCTACCTCAGGAACCTCGTGAATTTGTCAACCAATGTCTTAACTTTAATCGTTTCCGAAAAATAACTGAACCAACACGTGTCACAGAGACATCAGAAAACATTCTAGATCTGATTTTAACTAGCCACCCTGAGACTTCAGCTTCGAGTACTTGCCTTGGGAAAATGAGCAACCATAAGGTAATTCACGCCAAATTTAACATTACTCCCAAACACAGGAAAGTGTCCAAAAAAATGATAAGGCTTTACAATTAGGGTGACTACATAGCAATAAAGAGTTAAATTCCTTTTTCCCACATTTCGAAATTCACCACCGTCAGAACACAATGTACAAAAATTGGTCAACCTTCAAACTTAAAATTAGTGATCTAATGAACAGGTATATCCCAAAATGCACCATCAATGCTGATCGCCAGAATCCTTGTTTACCAAAACACTCAAAAGATTAAAAAACAAGAAACAGCACCTCTATTGCGCAGCGAAACTTAAACCCAGTTGTGTTGTGTGGGAAAAATACTATGCGACTGAAGATGGATTACTTATCTGCGGTCCAATGCGCGAAATGTTCTTTTCTTCACCAAGACTTACCCAAAGTGATAACCAATAACCCAAAAAAATTCTGACAGTTGATAAACCCACAACAATCACGCAACATCGCATTTACCAACGGTAATGGTGACACTCTGCGATGCTCTATGTGCCGACATTTTCAACACGGCATTTTCATCAGTATTCACAAGTGAACCTGAAGAACCACTTCCTTCATTGCCTTCTACTACTGAGTCAGTGATGCCAGCCATCATTTTTCTTGAGAATGGCATGTCGTGTATAATGGACAGATTAAAAATTTCATCATCTGGTATCGACAAAATTAATCCAAAATTTCTCAAGAATACCAAGAACATTTCCTTTAAATTTCTGTGTTTGTTGTTTTCTCAGTCACTCGCCACAGGTATCATACCAGAAGACTGGAAGATGGGGAAGGTCGTCCCTGTGTTCAAATCGGGTAACAAAAATTCGCCGCTCAACTACCAACCCATTTCACTAACTAGCATTTCTTGTAAACTCATGGAGCACGTCATCTACTCTCAGGTTATGCAGCATCTACATTCAATAAATGTTTTCACTTCATCCCAACATGAATTTCTAAAAGGCTTGTCGTGCGAGATGCAGCTTGCCATCTTCCTTCACGATCTCCATTACAATCTTGATAACTTACAAACTGATGCCATCTTTTTGGACTTTGCCAAAGCCTTCGATAAGGTACCACATAAACACCTACTCTTAAAGCTTTCCCAACTTAACTTGCATTCAGATATTATTGCATGGATAATGGAATTCCTCACGAATCACTCACAGTCTGTTGTCATTAATAACTACTCCTCCAACAGTTTACCGGTAACATCTGGTGTTCCGCAAGGAACTGTGCTTGGACCCCTCCTATTCCTAATTTATATTAATGATTTGCCGCAAAATGAATGATATCATGTTCGCCGACGATTGCATTATTTATACTCCAGTTGCTAACAATGCTGATCAAGAATTTCTCCAGGACAACTTTAACGCATTCCACTATGGTGTAATCTGGTTGATAACCCTTAATCTCACTAAATGCAAGCTCATATCTTGTCATTGCCGTTGTAACCTGCATTTATTTACAGACGTGATTTCTGATTCTCCTGTCCAACTTGACTGGTCCTACACTTATCTAGGCATCACTATCAGTAATTATCTGTCATGGCATGAGCATGTAACAAACGTAATCTCATCCGCGAATAAAAAACATGGCTTCCTTAAATGTCATCTTCGCGATGCCACTCTCTGCGCTACAAGATGGCGTCACCAAAGCGGCCACTCACTTAAATGTCTGTAGTGAGCGCACCTCCATCACGCATGTCTCAAAGCACCGGTCATCCGTTTAAAGTCTCACGCCAACGTGCCTGTGTGACTACCTTTTTCAAATCATTTTTCCTCCAAACAGCAAGTCACTGGAATGACCTTCCCCATGAAATCGCAGCCATCACCTGCCCATGAGCATTCCTAGATAAAATTACATCGCACCCGTCATCATGAAGGACATGTTATAATTTGTAATGTTAGCCCCACCCCTTATGTAATACCTCCAAAACGGGGGTCTTGAAGGAAATAAAAATGAAAAAAAATGAATGAAAAATCAAAATACAGTCTGTCACTGCAATAGCTTTGTGACTCCAAACTCTCTGCGCTACAAGGTGGCGTCACCAAAGCGGCCACTCACTTAAATGTCTGCAGTAGCCTTCTATTCCATGAAGGGTAACAGGTATACTGAGCAGCTAAAACTCTAGCTTCTGCACTTAAGATCAATGGTTCTTGTTAGCAAGCCACAGAACCTTAAATAATTATAGTACCTTAACTCATTCCTGAAGTAACAATGGCATACCATATGAAATGCGGTGAGGGCATATGCTACGAAGCTCATTCTTTTATCCTTTCTGGGGTATCTAAATCTTTATATACCTTCATACACTAAGCTACATTATTCACAATAAAAACTTCGCTTCCTTGCATGTTTCTTAGCACCAGCAAACTTCCAGCCATTCCTTACTATGGCCTCCAATGCAGGTTCATTTGCATTTTCCCTACTGACCTTAAAACCTAATATCTCAGTAGGCTAACTACTTCCATGTTTATTGCCGGATGGATACTCTTATGACATTCTACTGGAATGTGTTCAATGGTTTCTGCACCATTTTCACATGCTATGCACAAGTCGTCTTCATCTGAAACATTTCTGCTATAGCTATGCATTCTCAGGCACCCTGATCTGGCTTCCGAGAGAAGGGCACTGCCCTTTGAACTATCATAAACTTCCGATTTCATTTCTTGCAGTTTGATATTGTTTATTGCTGGCTTCCTCTCCATTGTGCCTAACTGGTGCACTGTTTCTGCATCTTTGACTTTATATTTTTTCTGCCATTCTAGTGCAATATTTACTGACTCATTTTCTCCACTGTGATCAGGATGTGCCTCCCCCATTGCCGCTCAATTGCGTCTCCCTGGCCACGCCGCGGCCCTTTTGCTGTAAATTGCTGTCTGCCTCGTAACGCAAAGAGGTCGCACCCGAGCCAATCACATGACAAGCTCTATGTCAACAAAACAATAGCAAATTGCACCAACCGCATAAAGTTTCATGGAGTCTAGCGATGGACCTCAACCAAAGTGAGAAAGTGAGGCTGGTGAAGAAGAAGTGTTGCTACTTTCATTCATGGCGGGCTCACAGCAACTCTGTGCTCTTCAGCACATGCTCTTGTCAGCCAGTCTGTTTTGAGAGATGGCTGCATGTCCCGAGAAGGCAAGGTCAGTCGCCCATTGTGCACTGCTATTTCTTTCGTGAATTAACTTCAACTCGATCGGTGTCATACGGAGGGCAGGCACACAAGGGAGGAGCCTTTCTCCTGGTTCTCTATTCTTGTTGACTGGGACGTGTAGCTTTTACTACTCTGCATGGTGTTCGTGAGACGAAGCGTGCATAGTAGCTGCTTATTCTCATCATATCATAGCGTTTTTTTTCTTAAATCCCTCTGAGCAGAGTAGCAGTTTGTAGAGGACTACTATTAACTATGTAAGACCAACTTCTCTTTTTCGTTACCTCACCGGGAGTGTGTTGGGAGGGGGGTGCAATGAATATACTCTCCTAGCCTGCTTGTTACTATATGTCAGCTTTAACTTATGAAGTTATGAAGTTATTTCTTCCCTGCTTTTTATCCTTTTTTTTTAACTCCACTGTTGGCCATCAGTTTTGAGCCCCAGCATTTCTGGAATATAGATGTTCCCTACCCTTCTGGCTTAATATATTCGCATGCCATTCGAATGTGCCAAGTTGTCTCCAGCCGCCGTTTACGAATGAAGCTTGACAGGTGCGTCTTCTACTCGAGCACGGCTGTGGGGCTCTTCGGCTACCGGAGGCTGCTTCCAATAGCTGTTGAGCCATATGTAGTGAGCTTGCTATGAAGGCACGCTGAGGGGTCTTAGAGGCATCCCCATCTACAAGAAACCCCATGACGTGGCAAAGCAGTGTACATGCAAGACTATGTTCTTGAAATTTAAAATCCCGAGATGTGTCAGATGCAGACTGCAGTGATGAGGATGACGGAGGAGTTTCTGACACTTATTTTCTCAAGCCCTGGTACCGCCTGATTCATTGCTGGTCCCTCAGAGTTGGTTGCGCCATTTCAGTGTGGAACAACCAACCAATCAAATCGTGTTCTATCTGATGAGGATAACGAAAGCTGCATCCAGGGCATGATACAAACTGGGAACAGTGAGGCCGCAGGAAATGTGGCAAAATGTTGTGAAGAACCCCATGTTGCTATCCAAGAATGCGGTCAGCATGAGCTCCCCTTACCACCGTGCCTTACCAATGCGAGAGCCAACCTGCACTTCGAACAACACTCGGAACCCTGTGCAGCGTCTACAACCACCTGCGACCAGAGCTCTACGACATCTCAAAACGCTGGCTGGAATGAGGGAAGAATGTGAGAATGGTCCTCTTACCACAGGTACTACAGCAAGGTGGTACGACATACCAGGCACCGCACCATACGTGCAGTTTTTGCCGCTGTGTTAGACTTTACTATCTTCGGGATCGGCCCACGAACACAGTTAGACGGAAAAATTAAATTGCGGTTTTAAAAATATTGTATATAGTTAAAGGCTTTTGCAAGTACGTCTGCTATTGTGCACTCAGATGAAAATGCACGCGCTCTGCTGGTGTCCGATGACAAGATCACGCACACTAATAAAACGTGAGAACGACCGCTGGCCAAATATTGATCGAGAAAACTATAAGTCGGGTACAACTTTAGAAGGCAGCGGCATTTGCCCCTCAAAGGCGCATGCACACGAGCCTGCACCAATGGGCGCGCACTATGGACTGACGTCACGAGCCGGACGGCCGGTGACCCCGCCGACGGAGAACGTGCAACCTGCGCTTCGAGCTGGGCAGAGTCGCGTCAGCGGGACTATTTCTTTAGTTGCGGATCGAGGCATTCGACTGCCGCGCTTCGGTTATCTGGGCGGGGCCTCTCCTGTCTTCTTAAGTTGTACCCGACTATACATTCGCTGTCTACGCCACTGCGCGTTAGGTGGCGCGTGGAGCATACTTACTGTAATATATGCTACCAAAGGGTAGATATTAGGGAGCGGAGGTGGGAGGCGACTCCACCCCCCTCTCACGCCCCTGCTCGCCTTACTGCAGATTTACTGAATGAAAGGGCTCAGGCCCAGTGGCGCACCGACGAGGGGGGGGGGGGGGTGGGGGGGTTGTAACACCCCTGAGGCCGACTTAACCCCCTTCCCTTTTGTTTAACCTCTTTTACTTTCCTTGCGCATTTGAGTACTGCAACTAAGATGTAAGACGCGCAATCGTCTGCACACTCGCAAAAAGCGAATTTTTTGACAATTTCCCGTGAAGAAATTGAAATTAGTGCTGTTTAGATGGTATTGGTACCCCCCCCCTCCCCCCCCCCCCACCTGGCAGAGATCCTGGGTGCGCTACTGCTCAGGCCTCAAGTGTTGGCTTTTAGCTCAACAATGGCACATTGCGATTTAGTATGCACGGACCCGTCCTTGTGAAATAATAGAACTTATCACTAGGTATTATTAAATTGGACTACCGGGCCAATTGGACTACCAACAAATTTTTTACTCGTCTCCATCCTAAATGCACCGGGCTTGAGAGGGTAGTTCACACTGGAACATTCATGCCGCGTTTAGCTCGAGCTAGCGGACTCATCTGCCGGCGGAACTGTGCTGCCGACCGGGCCGCGCATTTACATTCGCGCGCCCGTACAGCCGGATGACTGCAGCGCACCCGCGCGGCACTAACGGGAACTACGCATCTAGGTGCTTTTCGGTCCTAGGGGTCGCGCGTGCCTATCTGCGTCTAGGGTGCCTCGATGCCCAGCGCCGCCGTCCAGGGTGGAGACAACCCCGCTGGCGCCGCCATATTGTGTCACACGAGCTGAGACTCAGCTACGCTTGCGTTCATAAAGTGTTACTCGCGGCGCGCTTCCAAGTGCTTTGCCTTGATGAGGATTTTTTATCGGTGTCCCATCTGCATATCTTTATAACCAATAGCCGTTAACTCGTCGAAGGTCGAAGACGTAAATGTATGGCGCCGGGAACATGCCCCAAGTTGCCTAATTCAATCACATTTAATATGCCGTGTGTATGTTTAAAATACGCACTATTTTTTTGCGCTTCGATGCTTGGTATATAAGGTTTGCGACCCCCTGTGTGTGGAAGTTTTTCTTTTTCGCTGTTGTATTTTTGTTTACACGTCACGCCTCCTTTACCGTAGCCAGCCACTCGCGCACGGCGGTTAGTTTCCCTTGCGTTCCGCGTGCTCTTCGCGTTCGTTGCAATTATTTGACGATATCTACGCGCAATTTTTTTGCCCACAAAACTGTGTGCTGACAGGATTAAGCTGGTGTAAAAATAACTGCGATGTGAAAATAAGGTTTAGTTAGTGCTGTAGAGAAAAATGTAACGTAACTTGTCTGTGTCAATCTTGCGTAGTACACACAAGAAATCAAACGATGCACAAAATACATTTACTTATAATGTCTAGTACAATCAATCATGAAAGAGATATGTACATGAAAAATTATGTGTACTGTGTGGCGCCTGAAGGTTATGTTGAAAGACGAGATAAAAAAAATTTATTCGCAAGGTAGGCTCGACACACAATTCGGGATAGAGAGAGTTTTTTTTTATTTATTCATTACATGGGGGGGGGGGGGGTTCAAGTGAGTACATCAACCTTATTACACACAATATAAATCGAAAACAAGAATGCAAACAAGAAAACGCAACCGCGGGTAATATTAATCAAGATATCCAGCCAGATATCCAGCCAGAATACATACATCAGCTACCATCGAATACGTCGCATCAGCCAAACACATCGATGGCGAGTACAGAACATTTCATAAATAACCATTAGAACACTGATAACTACATTGAAAAAAATAAACACTGCATACACATCCCGTACAAAAACCGTAAATGAAACTAAGACAGTCAAATACAGATTAGCAATGTTTTTCACTTCGAAAATATAGTCCATGATGATGTAGGGCTGTTGACTTTAACAGACGGCGCCCATCCTGTCGATTTCCCTCGTACTGGTCCTCTTCAAAGTGTTTCTAAATACAGGTAAAACAACAAAAGTGATTATTGATATGAAAAGTTGCCTTGTAAATACAGAGAACCCATTACAGTGCTTAAAAATAAATTTTAGCAGAAGCAATGCTGTATTACCTCGCTTCACACGTTTCGAAGAAATGCACAGGCTACAACAGACACCATGCCAGAAAGCGCCGAAACATTTTGGTCCCATGATGCCCCTTAACTCTACTACACCTGGGCATACCGTGCACAGGCATTTAAAGACCGTCACAGTACCCACTACGATCGGGAATGAGCACGAATGACCATCGGCTTACGATCACTACGCTACAAATATGTACAAGTCTAAAAAATCAGCTATTTAACGTAACACCCTGAGGTCCGCAAGATATCTCCTGAGAAATCAGAGAAAATCACAATGTTTCGCTTACCACGTACGTACAAAACAGCCGCTCTCCCCAGACGAAGCACTGCGTTCTTTAGTCCCAAATACTCAGTACCGAAATAAGAAAAAAAAAAAGAAACAAGAGACACACACGATGTGTGCTTCCCGTAAAAAAGGAAAATAGGTGGCTTACGTGACGATTCATAGCTAATGTAAGACTATTTCGCGGCTAAGCATCTTCGTCAGTCCTTAAAATAAGGGTACAGACTGCGCCCATCAAAACGAAAAAAGCCTATGCGACGCGCGCTCGCAAACCATGCGCTACTCAGACAGCATCGGTGCAGTGCTTACTTAGTTCGTGAGCGAACGTAGGTACGTGAGCGAGGATCAGAAAATACTTTCTTATTTAAATGAAAAACACGGTGCTGTAGTCTTAAACATTCTTGACACTTACCTCGCAAATGCAGGAGTTATCCGTTGCCTTCCAGTGATCGCGCTTTACTTGGGCTTCCCATCTCTTCCGTCGCTCTGGCTCCCGGGCGAAGCGAAACCAACGCAGTCCTTTACGCGTCGATCCGGCGCACTTGGGAACACAACAGCCCGTCATGTCGACACGATGCACTTGATAGCTTGTCAGTCATGCGGCTGAACACTGTCTAGCAAGTAGAAGCGTCCGCGAAGCATCCGCGCGCACTGTGCCTCGAACTCAGCACCGGCACCAAGCAATCGCAACGGCTCGCTGTGACACAATATGGCGTCGCAGCGAGAAAGCGGCGGCGCGGGGGCGGTCAAAGGTTGGCACCACCCTGAACGGCGGCGCTGGCATCGAGGCACCCTATCTGCGTCGAGTCCCCGCTCGCCGCCATAGACGCGGGAACGCCTCCGCTGGACCAGGCTCGGCAACTCTCCGCAAGCAGGGTGGCATGCACACTGCTGGAATCGATGTCTATCCTGCATTGTTTGAGATAAAACGAAGCGATACAAGGTGGAACAACGCGTTTGCGCGAACGGAGCTGTGCGTGCACAAACAGCGCGACGACGACCACGTTGAGAAGACGATCGTTTTCTAGTGCGGCCGTGGCGAGCCGACTGTTGGGTTCTAGTGCAGGTACTGAACGAGCATTAACTAGAGAAACACGGGATTTTGACGCGATTAGCGACAGTGTATACAACCGTACGGGTTTACGTTAGTGTCATGTGGTCAATGTTAAAACGACGATGGCATTTGTGCGCTGGCGAAGTGTTAAAACGTGATTACATTTGGCCGATCACGAAGTCGGAAGGAAGTATGCATGTGATCGTGGACGAATGGTAGAGCATCAAGCTCGTAGTCATACCTGAAAGAACTGATTATGCCACAGTGCTAGAGCCTAATTTCTTGCCATTAGTAAGCAGGCAAGAAGACAATACATTGCTGCTCTGCTCCTGTCGCGACTGTTTAGTCAATTAGTTTTAGTAGTGCCGTGTTACGGTGTGGTAAGTGCGGTAACGTACCGCGATGACCGAATACGTTTGAGCTGCATGTGTGCTCGGTTCTGCTCCTGTCGCGGCTGTTTAGTCAATTAGTTTTAGTAGTGCCGTGTTACGGTGTGGCAAGTGCGGTAACGTACCGCGATGACCGAATACGTTTGAGCTGCATGTGTGCTCGATGCGTACGGCGACTTGATAACGATGACAGCGGTTAACCTCCAGGCCTTGCGTATAAAAAATAGGACTGTTTGTTTTAAATTGCACCGCTGCCGACACTTTACACCAGCAGATAAGTGGAATATAATTAGTTACTGCGCCCCCTCTAAGTAAAATCTTCGTCACTAGATGACGCCACCAACCCGAAGTGTTTTTTTTTTTTTTTCACACTTGCTGCCACTTCGCCACGTTGCAGAAGGTGAATTAAATTTAACTCGTCTCTTGGTGCTACCATGGTGAAAAACGCACGCGAGACGCGGACATGCATGGCGTGGGCTCTGTGGCCGACGCCACTTGCTCGCTATGTTTAGGCTTGGTCCGGCTCGGCTTGCAAAACATGGTGCGCACCTTACCGTATGCGGTAACGTATGGTAAAACTAAAAGGGGAAAGAAATTGAGATCCAAGCTAAGTGACAAATTGTGGCCAGTCAGATTTCAACACCGTTAACTCAATGCATCATTCTGACGGACCACGGCGGCGCGGCCGCCTGCGCGGCGCGCTCCGTGGAGCCATGGAGAAGCTGGGGTAGAGTGACCTAGAATATAGGAGAGTGTCCAAAGCGCCGGCTCCGGCGAGGGCCTTTTTCTGTGAACTGCCGCGCCGCGCCGCTGCTGCTCCGGACCCGTGGGCTTTTCGCGCTCGCGAAGCGCGCGGGAAGCGAGGGTCGTCTGCTACGCGCTATAGTTTTTTGCGTTCATTTTCCCCGCAAAGCACTTAAACTGTATTTAAATTCAACAGTGTGGCGCTGCATGGAGCTTACCCATATGTGAGCGTTTTTTTTTTGTGCTTGGGCAGCAAGATAATGCAAAAACTAACGTATCAAATTCATTAGCGCGGCCTAGCTCCGGTGCTAGAGTTCGGGAACGGTATTACGGTAACTGTGCGTGCGTAGAAACGCACTAAATGAGTCCGCGCAAGGACAGAACGTAAAAAAAGATGGGCACGTGGGCAATAGCACCATGCTTGCAAGAATAAGAGTAACGAAAAAAGTAAATTACTCGCGAAGTCAAGTGAAATACTTACGTGCGTGCAGTGACCGCTTCGCTCACCACTACGCGCTTTTCACTCACGGTCGGTAGTAGTTTAGAGCCATATGCATATGTATTTATTCATGAATTTTTTAGCCTCGACAATACTTTATCATGAACAGAGCGCAGTGAGAAGGTGTAACGGAAACAAGAGAAGGAGCAGAGACGGCCCTAACGCCGCAATATTGTTGGCCAATTTCGCTTCAGGGGATAGCGCGGTACACGAACAATTCTTCCTGTACGCTATCTCTTCAATACAAACTTCGCGCACGTTGTACCTTAAGGTTCAGCGTGAGCGAAGATGGTTTCAAATTCAGACATTCGAAAAAAAAAGTCATCCCAGCCAATAGGTAAACAAACATAAAAAAGGTAAACAAATATATATTTTTCGACATTGAAATGAATAGATAGCTACTACTGGCCTTGCTATTTACTCATTTCTTATGCAAAGGTTATTGCAGCAATAGCCTTGTTTTATTAATCCGTGAATCCTCTCTGAAATTACCAACATATAACTTCTCATGATATAATAGTTATTGCTTAACGTGTGATTTTTTACATAAACTAACAAGCATTCATGGCGCGTGATGATGTTTGTGCTTGCATTATATTGAGTGGAAAATCTTCTTGAAAATTACAATCTTTTATGCACTACAAATATCGCTATTGATTATACATATCCCTAAAATAGTTACATTCAATAAGTGAAACATGAAAGTTTATGTTCTGGTGATTAGTTGCCTCTTTCATTACGTAACTACAAGTACGTAATTATTCATCGTAAGTATGTGCGCTGTGTACGAACCAGCGAGCGTGCGCAATAAATATTCCTAAAGTTACTTTCACGTTAAAATTCGCTTAGTGTTTGCGCTCTTGCAACAAGAAGACGAAAGACGAGTGCACATCCGTAAAGCATCACGTTCATTTTCTGACGTTCACTCGTAATTATGAAATGAGGCGTACGTACACAATGTTGCACTGTTAGCATTTAATTTATTTTGGTTTGTCTTGTTTTTCGCCGCGTATATATTTAGCGTACCCTTTGCCGTGCTATAGCTTAGTGGCTTTGGTAGGTTGTACTGCTAAACTCGAAGACGCGGGTTCGATTCCCGGCCACGGCGGCTTACATTTCGATGGAGGCGAAATGCATAAAACACCCGTGTACATAGATTTAGGTGCACGTTCAAGAAACCCAGGCGGTCGAAATTACCGGAGCCCTCCAATACGTACGGCGTTTCTCATAGCCATATTGTGATTTTTGGATATAAAACCCCAGAAATTATCATTACTATTATTACCCTTTACATGTGCTCTCAGTTCTTCATGATATATGAGCAAGTTCGACACACTGAGGTCGAGATTGGCATTCAACATGGTCTTATCGTCACACCCGCACCATCAAAGGGATTTCTGCCCGAAAAATGCGGGTTTGCACCACACGTGATATTGTTTTCATTAATCGCGACGTGAATGCAAGTGTCAAGTTACTAATGACATGACCCATCAGTCATCTTATTCACACATTTGTGCCTTTCCACGCTATACTTTGGAATATATACCAAGTGAACGAGACGCGAGAGTTACGCGGTTTGTATTTATTTTTGGTACCGCGGCCCCACCGAAGGACGCATTACGCTTCCCAAGAGCCTGTAAAGGATTTCGCCTTAATAAAGAAACAGCAAAGCGCGTGAGGCAGTCTTATAAAACAAATCGAATGCATGAAATAAAAGAAAGGGAACCAAAGGGTGTAAAAGCGTTAGCATGAGCTAGCCATTTTTCCATGTTCTCCTGGTTGTCATCGCGATATCCAGCTTATTTTCTTCTGCAGCACGTTCAGGTTGCTCATTCCACGCATAACTAAATGAAGTGAGCGCGCGGAATGCGTTACTCAAACAGCCGCGTAACGCGGACCAAACGAGCGAGAAGTAAATACCCGTATGCACAGCCGGCAAACGCGTTCTCTGTGCGGTGAGTCACTGTAGTATTACCTTGCGGTGACGTGGTACTTAATATATCCCAAATTATTGCGATGTTGGCTAATAGCAAACAAAATATCAGGCTCGTAGCAGACGCCCGCCGCCATGGCGCGGCTTCCGCAGCGGAGAAAGCCCACGGGTCCGGTACAGCAGCGCCGCGGCGCGGGAGTTCACACAAAAAGGTCCTCGCTCCTCCCATGCATTCGCGCGGCGCTTTGGACACTCTCCCATATTCTAGGTCACTCTAGCTGGGGAGGCGACGGCGCTAGGGCGCAGGGACTCACAGAGCTAGGGGCGTTTGCGGAGACGCGTCGCCAGCAAGTACCTAGATCTGTAATTCCCTTTAGCGCCGCGCGGGCGCGCTGCAATCGACCGGCTGCACAAATGAGGCAGTGCATGGAGACATGGGTTGGGCCTCTTTTGAAGTCAGAGAAGCACAAAGCAAAATTAGTTTTGAAGAAAGGCTCAGGAACATGGATGAAATAAATGGGCGGCTAAAGTGCACAAGTATCTCTACATGAAAAGCGTGGACACAGAATGGAGGAAGAGGTCAAGGAAGTTGGCAACCAAATACAGGATAATCGAAACTGTAAATAGACAACCAGGGGTCATCAGAAAGAAAGTGAGAGAAATAGAGACCGTGAATTGGATGCAAAGAATGGAAACGAAAAGGACAATGGAGATTTACAAGAATGAGAAGAAAGAAATTAGAAGGGAAAATCTGTACGATAACACAAAGGGCAGTGCCTTGCTATTTGAGGCTCGAGCCGGTTGCCTAAGGACGAAAACATATCGGAACAAATATTCGGAACTAGATGAGACATGTGTATGCTGCAGTAAAGATCCAGAAACCACTCAGCACATCCTGATGGAATGCGACGGGATCCACCCAGCGAGAACCGTAGGTAACGTGCAACTCCCAGAAGCGCTTGGGTTTAAAGTGGAAGGAAACATAAACAGATCAGCCGTAGAGATCAGCAAGAGACGATTAGAGTACTGGTGGAAAAAAGTAGGGAAAAGATGGATGCGACCTGATCTCTTAAAATCATAGGCAGCGGTACAAGGTAAATTTTTGAAAAAGAAAAATAATGATAGGTATACAAAAATGCTAGATAAAGAACATGTATAGTATACCTGATTAAATCAAGCAGGCTAGGTGACTATTTGTCGCCGCCCCGTTTCAAAGGGGATGCCAATAAATCATCATCATCATCATGCACGGGCGTGCGAATGTAAATGCGCGACCGGGCCGACTCACAGAACACCTAGGCCGACCTCCGAAGCCAGTTTCCCCCTAACTGGGGTGAGCAATTTCCCTAGATTTGTGCACAATGTGGTTGTTCAATTTGTGAATTTGATTTGTGTAATGATAAGTGTTCGTTCGGGTTATGCAAATGCCGGCAAATATTATAGTTTAAATAAATTTTTCTACGCTCGTTTTAAAATATTCGAATAACAAAGTCGCTGGATTCAACCTGAAATGATGTTGCAGTGCAAGTTGCGTTAACACGGCAACTTAACAAGGCTACACGGAACCGTATTCCAATGTACACCGGACCTCCCTTTCGAATGTAAAGGTGTTGAAACAGTGCGCCGCTGCACGACAGCAATGTAAAAGATGTGAATGTTCCTTTTTTTTTTTTTTTTTTTTTTGCATGCTGTGTACCACCTAGCACCACCACATTTACGCACTTGGACGTCATTTTACAGGGCCGGATTAGCGAAGCGCAAAAATACACAACTATAGTCTTTATCTTTCCTACAAAGCAAAGCTCAACCAAACATATCAACATTGGGACTATGTCCAAAGTACTGTGCCGATGAGCGGTTACACGTAAATTTTATACCGTCATCCATAGAGTAATTAATATTAACTCTATGTCATCATCGTGCTGCTCAGCGCGATGACCACATTATTGTCGTGCTAGGTGTTAGGTATGTGTGTCTGTGCTGCTTTGTTTAATGTTTCGCTCACTGACCCTAGTGGAGATCAGTGGTTTCGCTGTTCATTCATTCATTCATTCATTCATTCATTCATTCATTCATTCATTCAAATAACTTTATTGAGTGCCCTGCGATTTGGTGGGGTGGGCCTAGACCCCGCCTAGGCTTCGGTGTTTACAGAAAAATATTTAATTCAGCGCGCTCAGATATCGTACAGCATTGCAAGAGGTAAGAATGGCAAAATTGTATTAGCAGCACTTCATCTTCTACGGCCATTCACACCCTGTAGTTTGCTTGGCGAGATGTGTCCACAGCGCAGCTGTACCACAGAACGATCAAGTCATACTTAACATGCTAATGCTGAGGTGACAAATAAAAACACGCCGTCACGTCAGCAGTTTAACCGTCTTATTGTCCTAGCGCGAAATTTCTCTAGATTTGAAAACATTTATTTCCTTAAACAAGTCTTAAAATGCCTAAATTTAGGGACATTTCCCTGGACGGATCACCATGACCGTGGTGACCATGGAGTTTTTTTCCTTCCTCCATGGTGGTAGAGTTACAGTGGCTAGAATTAGTAGAGTGTACAATCGGTACAATCTAGTACACTCTAATGGTGGTGACGGACTTCTCACTTTCATTTGCTGCGTGAAACCCAACACGTTGAATAAAAGAAATAATTAAAAAATCTGAATTGGTCTTTTCGCAGATTGTGGTTCCTGACCTGCAAGCTCACTCATTACTGGCATGATTTTTTTTTGTGTGTGTGTGTGTGTGTGTACGAAACTACTATAATCCGGGAAGTGGTCAAGTTGGCCGATTCTGCACGCCTGCTTCGACCAAAGGGCATTGTTGGGTTTCACGACAAATTTAGGCCTGGAAAGGTGGTAGCCACACTGGTTGCTGCGTTTTCGTCGGTAGTGCACTCTTCTCTTTATTTCGAGTCTTGCTGTCACACTCGGAGGTTTTAGTTAGATTTTTAAGTGAGGTGAGTGCTGCAACTTTTGTCCTAAATTTTAGTTGTGCAAATGTGCCGGTGGTAGGGCGAGAAAACTACCGGCGAGGCCTTTTTTCGCCCTACCCACCACCCCTCTGCTCTGCCGAGGTTGTGGCCCATTGTTGTTTTCATTCAAATAATTTTGCGTGGGATCTGGGCGTCTTGCAGCGTTACCAGTCCCCAGTATTGTCAGAAAGTACCCAGGCTAATAAAAACTAACAGCTCTCTGTTCTCGGAAGATTTGGCACAATCATCAGCACTGAGCTGTAGCACGGCCGAGCTTCCCAGCGTGGTAGCCGTTGCTAAGCTGGCGTTTTTAAACTTACGATTCCGCGGGATCGGTTTAAGTTGGAGTGACTGCACGTGATTGATGTATTCAAGGCAGCCGAGTTTGGAGTTTAGATTTTGTCTCTTGTTAAGAGGGGGGGCTAAGCATGTGTACAGAGGAAACGCTGCTTTGTAGTCGCGGAGACTCCGATCGCATGCGAATGCCTTCGATGCGATGCAAATGCCTTCGACTGTTAAAAGTCGTCGTAGGCAAATGTCACTCCTTTTTTTGACGCGTCAGTCACATACGCAAATTTCTCAATTCGCCGCATTTGCTGCTCGAAGCACAACTCGAGCGCAACCAGAGATTTGGGCAATGCAAGTTGGTGTACAATTACGACACATAAAAGCAGTCCTACCAAGCAGAAGCGTGCCTTGACGAGATGCGAGAAAATACCCAACCTGAATGTTATTCCTAAATATTGTGTACTAGAACAGGTAGTTAATCTGTGATTGTCGCTCATATATTATGTTAAAGACCAGAACAGTGCGACACAGAAGGAGCCACAATTGACAGGAGATTCATAATTTTCCTACAGTAGACGACCGTAACATTGTCGAACCTAATTTTTCTCCCATATCAATGTGACCAGCAGCAAAATGTTGAATGAATTTTAGATGCCTTTAGAGAGGAAATGAGTAAATTTCTTTTAGTGATGGAACAGGCCAGTTACCGACAACACAAGATATTTAGATCTGAAGATTTCTTTTTAACCTGGTCATGTGTGCCTTGCTCAAGAAAAGGCCTTGCATTGTTTTCTTCAGCACATTCAAAACTTTGTGAAGTATAGCAAGTGAAGTATAGCAAAATCATGTCTGGGACAGCTGCCCTAGTTGAAAACAAGCTTTCAGCGCAAATTCAATGGCTAAAACATGTTGGCTATCTGAACAATGTTCTGTCTGGTGTTGCAGTAACTGTAATGGGTGAAATAAAAGGTGGTAAAAAAGTAACAACTATTACAGCCTTTTAGGACTGCTGTTATTCCTTACGCAGCATGTCCCATAACATAGTGAAAATTGTGGCGAAATCTAGATTGAAAGTAATCTTTGTCAACATCAAATTTGGCGGATTATGCTGAAAAATGAAGCAAGAATAAAAAATAAAAGCAGTTGCATTATAACACACTCATTGTTTTGTTGAATGCCCGCGCATGCTACGCGCGAGATTCCACTCGCATGCAATTGCTATTACATCAGTCAAACTGCAAGATGTATCAGTGACTGCCTATGTAAACATGCAGCTCCACTAGCAAGATCCCCCTACAGTCATATCACCACTGTCAGAGGTGTATGGCCTGTATATTGAAAAATTGTAAGATAAAGTCCCACAAACAGCACGCCTGCAGGACTCTTTGGAACTTTTGTTATCTTGACACAAGGGTATCCTTGTCATTATTGGCAAAAGAAATAGACAATCATGCAGATCTTTTGCTTCTGCCTTCCACATGCTCTTATGTCCTGCGTCAAGAAAATAAAGCATTTGATTGTTAGAGCCCTGACCTTATCGTTCTTTTTGAGTCATGCTGTTAAATCTTCCCTTTATCAAGATGTGCCAACCAGGCCCAACTGGGCACAACATCCAATAGTGTGCTGCCAAAAAAAGAAACATTGGCAATGTCTGTACTACATCAAGAAAATTAAATCTGCTTTAAAACTGTTGACATATTCAAGCTTACATCTTATTGACCCTAATACATTGAATAATCATATGAAAGAAAAATAATGCTAACATTCTTACATTGCCCAGAAAGCACTTTATAGTTCTTTTCATCACAATAACTTGTACTATGCAGTGCAGCTTAGTGAACCATTATTTCCTTTTTACTAACAGTGCAATTTTGTAGTATAGTTCTTTTCTTCTGTAAAAAAATTTGGCATAAGAATAGTGAAATGTCTTCTTAGCCTATATAAGCTGTCTGCCTGAAGTTTACTTGCTTCGTGTTTATATAAGATGCTGATTGTTATCTCATTTGAGTTGCTCCCCCCTGCTTTTTTTTTATTATTATTATTTTTTTTATTGAGTGCTGGTGCGCTTGTACTGTGCTGCCATTTGCTGTGCCCGTTGTCGGGTCTCGGAACAATTTCAAGCCATGTTTCATGGCATTTCATTCCAGTCCCTTTCCATCTATTGTCGTGAGAATAAAGTAAATATAAATAAGCAGGTGTTGAAAGTGTACCATCAAATTTTTATGAATAAGTATTGCAAGAACTACATAGTAAAAGCAGTGCAAAAATAATGGCAACACAAGACAGAGGACAGGCGCTCAGCTAACTACTGACTGGTTTATTTCACACAGGAAAGAATAAATACAAACAGCTCGTGCACCCTCACGTTACTGGCATTTGCCACATCTTCGAGGAGGCTGAATGCTACAGTGACTCATAGCATTCGTATCGCTGGAGTTGCTGCAAGGACTACTCATTCCTGGTAGCATTAATCCA
The DNA here is from genome assembly GCF_013339745.2 of Dermacentor silvarum. Taxonomy (NCBI): domain Eukaryota; kingdom Metazoa; phylum Arthropoda; class Arachnida; order Ixodida; family Ixodidae; genus Dermacentor; species Dermacentor silvarum. Next base: position 255,366,397 of record NC_051155.1, read on the forward strand.
CGAATTGTCCTGCTTTAATTGAGCCTTTCTGTATATTACAGAGCAATTGCATTGTAGCTGCTTGTACTTTTATAGATAAAGAAAAGGGTGTGAAGAAATCAACATGGCCCATGCATTAGCAAGGTAGTGCGTTGGGCGAGTTGGTGCATAGCTTAACAAATGAATTGTGGCGCGAGGAAAAGAAGGAAACCAAGGGGAGACAGGATAGGGCGCCAAACTTTCAACTAGTTTTATTTCCAGCACATCACCCAAATATATATAAATATATAAAATTCTATATATTTGGTGTCAAGTCACCTGCACGTGCTAAACCAGGCGCTGCATACAAGGCAGTCAAGTGCTGCTATATTTGGGTGATGTGCTGTATATATTTGATGCGCTATATATATATTAAGTGATGTGCTATATATATTTGGGTGATGTGCTGGAAATAAAACTAGTTGAAAAGTTTGGCGCCCTATCCTGTCTCCACTTGGTTTTCCTTTTACTTTTCCTCTCGCCAGAATTCATTTGTTTATTTATGGCCCATGCGAGCACGCTTTCTTGGTGAACCCTGAACACAGGAATGTGATGTAGAGTGTGATGCAGCTGGTTTGGTGCCATCAATGGTTTCATACATAGACAGAGAGATGCTATGTAATCATCATCAGAATGATGAGTTTGGCAAGGCTTCATTAAGAAAGGAAATTGCCGCTTCTCTCATAGTTCCTTGAGGTTCACCTCTGGTGGCATGCTAATTGCACAGAATTTTCTTAGCGTAATGGCATCTTTAATGTTGACTTTATTACGTATTATTGTGTGCTTAAGTAAATCTCAATACTTCTGAGTGTGCATCTTGTTAGATTTGGATGGCTTTTGGGCACTTACATTTGCCGTGAGCAACTATTTTAGATATTCTTGAAAATACAGTGGTAAAAATTTGAGGGTAATGATAATATTACGTTAAACTGTGACAGCTGTTTGAAGCCAGAAGGGTGAAGACAAATCCTTCATGCTGGATGAAGTGTCGCACACGTAGACACTAGTGCCAGATTTCTAATAGTTTAAATCTTATGCCTGTAAACAATAATGGGAAATATAACTAGCTGACCACCAGGCTTATTGAAAGAATAGAGCAATGACGGCATTAGTGATGTGGAAGTCAAAATGATCACTTGGGTGAGTTGTAGATTATAAAATTACAAAAACAAACTCAGTTTGAGCACTTACCTATCAACTAAAAGTATTTATTAAGAATGTTCATAGATGTGTAACAAGCCCATACATAATAAACAGACGGAGTACTCTTCATGCCACCATTTCTAACTTCTTTATTCTCCTCTGCCTCCCAGCCCCCTTACTGCGGATTCTGTCTTGTCTTCTTCAACTACCTGAGCATGCGTCATTGCCCCCGCCCTTGTTTTCATCCTTCCTGGGATGGTATTTAAAAACATTTGCTATAAAGGCTTATTCAACGGGTGCCAATGGGGCCTACACCAGACAGTCCTTAAGATTCCCTGTTGGCTTGCTGTTTTGACAACAGAGAATGGCCCTCTGTGGTTTAAGCCCGAGTTCGACAGCCCTTTTCTCTCTAGCACCAAGTCTCCAACCTCTGTTCTTGGCATCGCTGCGTTTTGTTTTTAGAGCGCAGCTCTTGGGCGCTTGTTCCTGCGGCAAGCGTCGGCATTGTCGCTTGTAACCGAGTGAACGAGCGCAGCGAAGGATGAAGCAGAGCGCAGCGGGGATGAAAGATACGCGGAGGAAGGGGGAGGTGCAGCGGAACCATAAGGCGGAGGAGCAGGAGGGCATGGCGAAAGCGTGCAAAGAAAAGTGTAGTGTGGCAATGATGGCTACGGAGATGGTGTCAGAGTAGCACGCATCGTCTCGGAGGTCTGTTGCGGCGGCTGCTGTGAATCGCGCGCCAACACGTCACCCATGCGCTGGCTCTCGCGATATACCGATTAGCGAGGCAATCGCGCCACACTTCGCTCCGATTGCAACGTGCCGCACGAGACAGATTGTCCATGCCAGCTAATATATCCCTAAATGAAAACACGTATAGAGCTGTGCTCAAATTTTGCATTGGGGAGTATCGTAATCATCGGTGAATTTTTTTGTCAAAGTTCCTTTTCATTCTTTCCCAATACTTTGCTCTCTTTGTTACTTCTCTCTTCTGTCAGTTTCAGCGCTGCTTGAACTCCTAAAGACGTGTTGGCTGGTAAATAGGTCGGGTTCCCAGTAGGGCAGCAAGGAGTGTTGGTGAGCATCCCAGAGCTGTTGTACAGGATTGGTTATGAGAAGCTACCGCCGCTTCAAGGCAGTACTTCCATCCAGCTGGGAAGTCTGGATACATATTTATGTACTGTTTGATGTCACGAATAGCTTGCTCAGCTAGCTGCTGGGTGATATGGAGCTGTGAAACTGAGCGTAACTCCACGCCGCTCGGCCCATTGCTTAAGTTGATGGCTCTGAAAGGCAGGTCCATTGTCTGACACTAATGCTTTCATGTTGTCAAACATGTTTCGGCTTAAAAAGGAGATCACACTGTTGGTGTCCTCCTTCCCCGGTTTTGCTGCCACCATCCTGGTGCACTCATCCACACACAGCAGGAATGCTTGCGTTTTCTTGTTTTCAGGTTTTTTAAATTTTTTTAGAGTTCAGCAAGTCCATGTGTAGAATTCCTAATGGTGTGCTCGATGCTCGGTAATATCATTGTTGAGTTAATTGTTTAAATGTTACTTTATTCACCTGCATTTGTGACATGACTGCACATATCTTTTCGTGTCTTCTTTCATACGGAGCCATGTAATCCTTTCCGTCAGTTTCCTGTAGGTCCGCCGAAAACCATCATGACTACCCGAATGGGTACTATTGTGGTAACGCTCCAGGATTTTTGGAATCAGTGTGGGAGGCACTGCTGCTTGCGTTGTAGTGCATGTTAAAGAACCCCAGGTGGTCAAAATTAATCCGGAAGCCCTCCATTACGGCGTGCCTCATAATCAGAACTGGTTTTGGCACATAAACTCAAGAAAAAGTGGGAGGCACTGCAATTCTACCTGTCTGTGTCCATTGTAAAGGTTCAGTTCCTTCCCAAATTTTGGCGGCACCTATTGTTTCGTATTGTACATCAACAAATAGACCCCCAATCTGGACATTGCTTCCGCATCTCTCTTAAAAGCTCCTGGACACTGATTCACTTCAAAGTCGAACTGTCGAAGCTCGCTGGCCCACCGTGCGACTTTTCCTTTTGGCTACGTCATTTTAAAAAGGTGGATAAGTGCCTCATGAGCTGTGTACAACTTGAGTCTGGTACCTTCCAGGTAGGAACGGAAGTACTGAATTGCCTTTAAAACGGCTAGAGCTTCTTTCTCTGTCGTCGTGTAGTTAATCTCCGCTTTCTTAAATGTAGCTATGGTAGCCAATTACGCTTAGTTGGCAATTATTCGGCTGGCTTGCGTCTCACTGGTATAGTATCACTCCTGTTCCGTAGTGCGATGCATTTGTATTGATCCTAAATGGTAGAGCAAAGTCCGGAAATCTGAGGACTGGATCAGACGAGAAAACTTGTACTAGCTCATTGTAGGCCACCTCACAGTCACCCGTCCAACAGAATGGTACGTCCTTTTGTGTTAGTCTAATCAGATACCTAGTTTTGTGAGCATAGTCTTGGAGAAATGCTCTAAAATGTCCTGCCAACCCCAAGAACACCGATAGTGAGTGAACATCAAAAGGTTTCAAGAGTTTTGCAATGCGGGCCACCGATTCTTTCTTTTGTTCTTTGTAGTGCCATCCAGTACTCTACCTAAGAAAGTTGCCTTGTTTTGAAGAATTCACTCTTCTTAAAATTGACCTTTAGGTTGGCTTCTGACAAAGCTGCGGGGGCATCTGCCAGGTGTTATTCATGGAGACGCTCACTTTAGAATAGACAATATTGTAGACATTGCAGAAGCGGCCAATGACTGGATCCAGAACCATGTTCATCATTTTCTGAAACCAGCTGGGCGACTTCTTCCATCTGAAAAGGAGGCGGTTTTACTTGTAGATGTCAGACAGAGTTATGAAAGCCATATACTGCTTTGTATCCTCTTGAAGTGGTACTTGCCAAAAGCCTTTACAAAGGTCTATCCTAGAAAACCAAGTACATCCACCTGTGTCGTCAATAATTCCAACTATTCTAAGCATAGGGAATTGAATGAGCTGTGTCTGGTTGTTAATTGCTCTATAGTCTGCGAAGAGTCGAAGGCTTCCTTCTTCCTTGGATGCTATCGTTATCGGTGATGCATATTGTTACATCGTAAGGTCCCACCAGCGCGCGCTCCGATCCCCGAATGAGACGAGTCCCGTGCAAGCATAAGAAAAGAGCGTTTATTGATCGTAGAATCGGGCTTTTATAGCCAGGAGGGGAGAGGGGGAAGTGAGCACTGCTTGTGCCCACGTGTGACTAGCTTTGTCGTGATAAGCGACGATGGTAGCCAGATAGGTTCCGTTGCTACATTTCTCTTCCCTTAAGATTGTAGAGACGCTGTGGTGGTTTCCGTTGTCGCTATGAACGACGTAGCGGTACTTCGCCAGCATCTGCAGGTGGGGTGTCTTGCGTCGGCCCCTGGACAGGTGGTCGTACTGGGGACACTACCTGCTTCGTGGATGGTTCTGTCTCTTGCTTGTTTTCAGGAATAGGTTCACACTGCACCGGGCTTGACTGGGCCGAGCGCACCTGATCAACGTGCCGCCGTACGGGTCCCTAAGGTGATCAATGGTGACCATTCGGGCGCCGGATACGGATGCGGTTCTTCCCGGAGTCCACTTATCTCCCTGCCCGTAATTACGGACATGAACGGCGACGTCCGCTGGCACCGTCCACTCGTCCGTTTTTGTAGATCCTGCATGAATGGGGGGGAATAATGCGTCCAAGCGGGAACGGATGCGGTAGCCTAAGAGAAGTTCAGAAGGGCATTTTCCAGAACTGAGGGGAGTCCGTCTGTAATTAAAAAGAAGACGATCCAGGTTATCCCCTATGCTGCCGTTGCCCATCTTTCTGAGGCCGTCTTTAATGGTGCGAACAGCCCTTTCCGCTAACCCGTTTGATTGCGGGTGGTACACAGGCGTGCGCACGTGAGTTACATTATTCCGCTTCGTGAATGTCGCGAACTCCTCGCTGGTGAATTGTGTGCCATTATCTGTTACGATGGTACGGGGAATACCGAATCGACAGAATATATTCCTCAAGCAGCTCACAGTAGCAGAGGTGCTTGCTCTCTTCATGGGAACAGCCTGTATCCACTTGCTGTGGGCGTCTACAAGCACGAGGATCATTTACCCGCGACCGGCCCAGCAAAGTCAGCGTGTACTCTTTCCCAGCTCTCCTCTGTCTTAGGCCAGTTCCTTGCTGGTGCGGCTGCCGGCATAGGCAGGTTTTGAATGCATCTTTTACAGGAAGCGGATAGCCGTTCGATATCGCTATCGAGACCCGGCCACCAAAAAGAGGACCTGGCGACTGCCTTCATGGCCGAGGAGCCCTGATGCGTTTCATGCAAGTGTTCCAACACTCGTGCGTGCAGTTTTTTGGAATCACAACTCTCCGACTCCAGTACAATAAATCATGTGCTACGGACAGCTCCAATCTCCGGTCAGAAAATGCTTTCATGTCCGCTTCCGCAGCCTTATTTGCTGGCCAGCCCTGCAGTACATATCTTACGACTTTTGATAAGATGTGGTCAATTGCCGTTTCTCGTTTTAACTCCGTCAGTGAAATAGTCCCGTCTGAGAAGGTTTCCAATGCTAGGAGATAATCAGCAGGCTCACCTCCGGCCTCCGACTCGTTCGTCTCTTGGGGCAAGCGGCTCAGGGCATCTGAATTGATGAGCAGCTTGCCAGGACAGTATTTGCCTGTAGCGGAATCCTCCGAGATACAGCGCCCACCGCTGGATACAGCAGCAGCCGTTGGTGGTGTAGGCCTGTCAGACTTCAGAGCCCAGGAGGCGCTGGTGGTCGTGACCAAGGTGAACTCGTGGCCTGCAAGATAGTCCCGAAATTTAGATACACCAAACACGAGAGCAAGGGCCTCTCGCTCCAGCTGCGAATAATTTCGCTCGGCTTTGGTCAGCGTTCGGGAACGAAACCCGATGGGTCTGTTGACACTCCCATCAGTGTGAAACAATACGGCTCCAATACCATGCGGTGACACATCACATTCTAGTTTCAGTGGTTTCTTCGGATCAAAGTGTACGAGCACTCCTGCCTCCCGCAGACTGCGCTTTGCCGTTAGAAACGCTGCTTTCTGCACGTTTTCCCACTTCCACCGCGAGTGTTTCTCGAGCAACTGGTGCAGTGGTGCAAGCAGAGACGACAAGTTAGGTAGAAACTTGGAATAGTATGTGAGCATGCCCAAAAATGAACGCAATTCGCCGACATTCCGTGGTTCTGCAGCCTCTAAGATTGCTTCCACATTTTTTTCCATCGGTGAAGACCTTCTTGATCTATTCTGTGCCCTAGATACGTGACAGACTGTTCATGGAACTTGCATTTGTCAAGCCGCAGTTTTGCTCCACGCTCTCTGAATCGTTGCAGCACGAGCCGTAAATCCTGTCCACCTTCATCTTTTTCAGATACCACAACATCATCCAGATAAGCCTGAACACATAAGCCCTGCAAAACAGTCCTCAATTTACCGCTGGAAGATAGCTGGTGCCGAAGCAATACCAAACGGCAATCTGTTGTACGCAAATAGCCCGCGGTGCGTGTTGATAACGCAAAGCTTCCGCGAGTCTTCATCCAAGAGAATTTGATTATACGCATCACGTAAGTCGAGGGTGCTGAAATACTTGCCTCCGTTCAGGCTAGCGAACATATCATCGATCAGAGGCAAGGGGTATTGCTCCAACTTGCAGCATTGGTTTAAAGTGACTTTAAAATCACCGCAAATTCTCACGGTGCCATCCTTTTTCAAAACCGGCACAATGGGCGTAGCCCACTCCGAGTGTGTGACGGGTGACAGCACTCCCTGTGACACAAGCCTGTCCAATTCTTGCGTTACCTTATCGCATAAAGCGAACGGCAGAGAACGAGCCTTACAAAATTTTGGTGTGGCTCCCTCCTTTAGCAGCAGGCGCGCCGGGGGCCCATCAATCACTCCGACTTCTGGCTGGAACACGTCTTGAAACTCGGCGAGGATGTTCTCTACGGCAGACGTGGTCGTTCCCGAATGGGTGTCCGGCTGGGCCCTCAGGTTGAAGATTGGCATTCCTGACTTTGCAATCTGGGCGATCAAGTCACGTCCGCATAGACTGGGACCTGTACAGTCTAGGATGATCAAGGGACAGTCAAAGGATACGCCATTATACGACACCGGCACACGCAATTCTCCCATCACTGGAATTTTTCCGAGGTAGCATGATAGCTTGATGTTTGTGGGCTTCGGAATTGGCCATTGTTGTCGGTGTTTCTCGAAAATTTGCCTTGGTACGACACACACTGGGGAGCCAGTATCTACGTGCATTGACATGTCCACACCACCCCAAGTGAAAGTGCGTTTGATAGGCGGTTCCAACTGAGCAAATACGTGCCGAGCTTAGTGTCCACACATGCGTAGCATCATCAAGTCTTCGTCATTGAGTCAGCATTTACTGCAAGAGCTCGACCGCGTACGTCCCCAGGTGCTCGCCTGCTTGACCTAGGCCTTAGACCGTGGCCGTCGCTCAAGCACTTCTTAGCAATATGCCCTAGCTTACCGCAGCGGTAGCACCGTGCCCTCAACCAACCACAAGCATTGCTGCTATGCCTGCTGCTGCCACACCGGCTACATTCTGACACCACCTCGTTTCCCGTTCTCTGTTGCGCATCAACGTTAAGCACTGTTAGCTCTGAGCTTATTTCTCCGCCCCTTTTTCCGCCGCTTCGGCTGCGAGCACCATGGTTTCCGCTTCCTGCAGTGTTAAATTTTTCTTTGCCAGCAAATGCTTCTACACGCGCTGGACCATACACTGCATACAATACGGTCTCGAAGCATTCGATCGAGCATTGTGCCAAAATTACAATTGTCGGCAATGCGTTGTAGTTCCAGAATAAATTCATGAACAGGCTCACCTTCCTTTTGATAGCAGTTGAAAAAACCTTCCGTAGTTTGAAAAACTTTCCGTAGTTTCGTGGCGCTTTGGTCGAAGTAATCATCCAGTGTTTTGACTACTTCGTCATAGGTGAGCGCGTTGGGCTTCCTTGGTGCCACCCTTCCTGCGAGCACTTGCACGGTTCTTGGTGCCGCTAACGATATACTATATGAATGACATTTTCTTTCTTCACAGTGCGAATTTCTTACTCCTTTCCCCGCAGGTTGTGGCTCATGCACATCTTGGCTCACAAACACAGTGTCACCCTAGTGTATGTCAAGCTTTAGCAATCTCATGTCTGGACGGGAGAGTAGAAAGTCATACTCAATATTGGCCTTCGATAAGCAGTGCCAGTATTTCTGCAGTTCGTGACTGGTAAATAAGTTTTAGGCACATCCATTTGCTGTGTTCGTTTTCATACCCGTAATAGCCTCGCATGACGACTGTTTTCCTGTAAATATGTTCTCTGCCTTGGGTCTGCTTCTTTTTATAATTGAACTGAACTCCGATGTCTACAAGGAGCTCGCATAGTCTCACCATTCACTTCGAGTTGTGCATGGGAATAACTTGATGACATAAGTTGGACAGTCCTCATTTGCTGTAGAGACATGTTAGAATTTCCTCTGCTTCTTCCTGCTCTTCATGTTTTGACTCTGTGGGTTCTGTACGGGAGTTATAGGTCTTGCGAATGCTCGCACCAAAGTTAGGTCTGACACCTACCAACACTGACGGACACTTCGCGTCAAGCGATTGATGCTTGGCGTCCCTGCGTAGTCTCGTCTAATCTTGTTGCTTCACTCAGTCCAGGAATTCAGAAATAGTTTTTAGTAGCTCTAAGGGCACTCCGAGCGTTTTCGGACCTTCGCTAGAACCTGTCATTGCAAATCTCTAGGTAATCCGTGGATGATCAGCACAAAAAAGTAATGACCAGCAACAGTCCAAGTTTAGCGAGGCGATGAAGTTGCTGTTTCTCCAGAAAATACTTGAGTGGCAGCTGGACTTGAAATGGTAAAATAGTGCCTCATGCCACTGCTCATCGGATTCTTGCTGAAAGTTGGTAGGAAGCTCTTCTTCCATTTAAACCAAGGTTCAGGCTCTTGTTGCGAAAGTCACACTCATGCCACTTTCTTGCTATCCCGCTAAGGAATCACAGTCGCATGTTAATCACTAGGTCTTCATCAGACAGCCATCCATTGTTCTTCTCACTTGTTCATAGGAAGCTATCCACCTTTCTGGACTGTCGGATGAGCTGTCGAACGTTTCAGGTCGTACTATATGTGATGAATGGTTTGCCCGTTTGGTTAATACAGAAGCCAGTCTCTCAGTAATAGAGCTTTGCTGCGAAATATGCTGTTGTCGAATTGATATGGCGCGAAGAACTTTGGTAGCTCGTCAGATGGAGCTTGCCGGAGCATGAAAGTTCTTACTAGCGGTGTAAACACCAGCTTGTTGGTGTTGACACTATTTTGCAAATCGTCAGTTCGTTAATAAATTTTCAAGCGGGAACAGTGCTAAGGACAAGCATCAAGTAAAGGCATACTGTGCTGAGCATACCTCAGCTTGTTCATCTTTTTATGTGCCGTCACTTCGTCCTTAGTGCTGTTCCCACCACAGAGGCTCGGTGTGTACACGAATCGAATAGAGTTCTATTGATTCAAGACTGAATCAAATAGAACAAGAAAGTAACTGTGAAGAAACTACTTGTTTGTTCCTAATGCTCCAATTTGCGCTTTTAATAAACAATGCTTCATAACATACTATTGTCGTATATGCAAGAAGGAAGTCACGTGGGGACAACAAGAAAAGATGATGGATATGCATCATTTGCATCGTTCTTCTATGCTCTTCTAAATACCACATATTGGCTGACGAGGATTCAATCCACCGCAAGGGCAAGTTTCCTGGCGATTTCCCCTGCCAGATCACCACAATAAGCGTCCTGGGATTACAACTGCCACCGCCTTTCCTGCCTTCACCTAGTCATCCGGCTGTCTCATGGGACCAGTGAAGCAGGCCTTTGAGATGTATATGGTGGCTTCTGAGCTTCCAGCCGAATGCCGCAGAGCAATTCTGCTCACCTGTCTTAGCAGTGAGGGGCAGCGGATTTCTCTGCACTGAAGTCAGCGAACTTGCCGTTGGGCTCTGGTACCACTACTACCACTACTCCTGCTGTCGACTCTTCGAGTGCAGGTGACACCATGTCGATGAAGGACGTGTTGGACTCTGCAATCATTTGCTTTCTGACCATTTCAAGCGTTCAGTTCAACGTCATCGTGGCTCACAGCGGTTTGGTTGTGCTTAACATGCAGGTGAGACAGTGGAAGAATACATCGCTGCTTTACAAAGCCTCATTGCCGACTGTAATTTTGAAAGCCTTACCAATGACATGCTACATGATCAGCTTGTCTCAAAAACGCAAATCATCATCTACGTGAGCAGTTACTATTTGAAGGCTCCTCACTGACGCTCTCACGATCGCAAATCAGTATGAACAGGCCGTGAGTCAAGCTAAGGAATTTTGCGATGATGATGCCTCAATTCGTCATGTTGAAAAAGCACAAAAGTTTCCTCAATCATCAGACCAGACAGATGAACATGTATATACGGTTGTGACAAGCATACGGGCATCCAATACAAGGTGCCCATGAACCTTCGAGCATGCCATCGGTGTGGAGTGACTGACCACATTGCAAATAGTCGTGCATATAGGTGCGCAAGGTGCAGATTTCGGTGCTGTGGGAAGATTGGTATCTAGATTTTATGTGTAAGTCGTCTGGACAAAAGTCAACAAAAGCACTTCTGCAAAATCATTCAGCAAAAGTTCAAGTTGACGACAACGGCTTCTAGCTCACACGGTAGTGAAAAACAATTCGTGTTGTCTAGTGACACAAACACGGCATTTATGCTCCGTCTGCATGGAAGCCAGGCTATTTTGTTTCTGGTTGATGCGGGATTGTCTGTCGCTATTCTAGCAGAACTATATCACCATTCGCTCGAAAGCACTTGCCCTTTGAAGCCTACCTCAGTGCCGCTTTTCGAACTACTCCAAGTCAAAAATAGGAGTTCAAGGAGGCTTTGTCGCCTCAGCTACATTCCAAGACAGAAGTGCTTGCATTATTCTGTATGGTGTCTGAAGGCACCACTGTTCTGGGCCTAGATGCCATTGCGGCACTACAAATGAGATTGAGATACAGCCTCCCGCATTTTTAGCTAAATCGCGTGAGTGTCCATCACACGTCATTTTTAGCCTTAGTGCCGATAATCAGCGAGACCGGCAGAAATACTCTCAAGTGCACTAAACACTCTCCTGTGCAAGAGTTGTCCTAAAGCTATGTTCCTCCAGGGCAACGTACGACCATGTATAGTGTTCTCGCACGATATAGCTAAAAATGCGGGAGCTGTACATTGCTTCAGTGTCTTGCATTGACCCCTAGCATTCCTGTATTGCCACCTGAGCTACGTTCAGAATACGAACATCTGTTTGACAAACAGCTTGGATTTTCCAATGTATTCAAACAAAGTTGAGGTTTGCGAGCCTGTTTCACCCGTTGCCAGCAAGCTCTGAAGGTTGCCCTTTACTGTTTGCGCAGTAAGCTGCGCAAACAGAGCATTTGTCAGCTAAACTGCAGAAACTTGACACATTATTGAGCGTGTTGACGCCTCTCAGTTGGTTTCTCCAATAGTGGTGGTTCGGAAAAAGGATGGATCAATACGAATGTGCATTGATCCGCGAGAACCCAGTAAAGCTATAATTGATAGCTTTCCACTTCCAAAGACAGAAGAGCTGCTGCATAGCTTAGCTGGTGCCCAGCGATTTTCAAAGCTGGATTTAGTGTCTGCTTTCCACGAAGTGGAACTCAACCCCGAGAGCGTGATCTGACAGCATTTATTACGCATGATGGGCTCTTTTGTTTTAAGAGTGTGTGCTTTGGTTTGGCTTCAGCTCCATCAGCATTTCAGAAGGTGATGCATCTTGTATTTAACCCTTTCCCTATCGTGAAAAAAGAAGAAAATTGTACCAAATTTACCAGAAATTTTCTTTCACTCGATTTGTAGAGCTTTTTTTTTCTGAATCAAACGGCACCATTATTCCAATGCAGTGAGGGTTCCTTTATTTCACGAATTGCGTAAAAAAGATAGCTCGAAGATGGCTTCACCGCATGGCCGCAGTGTCTTGCAAGAAAGTGTTTGTCAGGATTCGATAAACTATGAAAGAAGAGAATACAAAGAAAAAATAACCTAAACGGTGCAAAAACACGTACATGAATAGTGGTTACTTTTCTAACACAGTTAGTAGGCCGTCTTGGTATGGTAGACTTTGAAGCAAGGTGCGGCACAGAGGCCAACTCTGGGAGGCCGCTAGGTCCTCTGGTCCATCCACAGAATCGTCATCATCAGAACATATCACTTTCTATATCTGTACAAAACTCTAGAGAGCTGTCGTCTGATGCAGGCGTCGAAGAGCTTCCTGTTACGCGCACTTTCATTGCCTCGTTTCAAGGAGGCAGCAGTACAATGAAAGCCGAGACACAACATGGACAAGTGTGGCCATCTAGCGTCAAGAAACACAACGAGTATAGACTTCATTGGTTCCCTGTGTGACAAGTTTTTGTGGATGATGACGAGTATAGTCATCGGTCGTTTTGGTACAAAATCTCTTCGACGACTATACTCGTCAGCGGGAGGGAAAGGGTTAAAGGATGCAAAGGTGTACTGTTCTACATAGGCAACATCATTGTCTGGATTCTTGAGAAGATCATCTCTCAAACATCTGCACCGTCTTGCAGCGGCTTTCTAAAGCAGACCTCAAACTTATCAGAAGTGCGTTTTTGACATCACAAAAACTCGCGTTTCTGGGGCATGTTGTGAACGGCAGAGGACTTTTCCACTAGGTCATCTATTCAAGCGATAAAAGAAGCTCCTGCGCCTTCAAACGGAAATGGACTTCGTTCCCTACTAGGACTGGTGGATTTTACTCCAAGTTTGTTCTGCATTTTTCGGATCTTGTGGAACCTTTACGGGCATTGCTTCGATGCAACAAACCATTTGCTTAGAAGCCAGTTGCTGAACAGAGTTTCGTCTGTTTAAAAATGCTAATGAAACTTGCAACGTCCTACATTTCTTTGATCCGAACCTTCCTGTCATTGTCCCAACCGATGCCTCTGGGTACGGACTGGGTGCGGTGCTGCCTCCCGCACATTGAGCCCACAAGAACGAAGATATTCTGCCGAATCAGTCGTACGAAACGTTGACTGCGAGAGACGTACTGGTGGCCTCGAATGGATGAACACATTGAACAACTGCTTAAAACCTGTGTTGTTTGTCAGTCCTGCAATAAGTCCACGCGGCCAGCTGCAGAACCTACGCAGCCTGTAGCTTTTCCTGGCAAACCTTGGGAGAAGATTGGTATTGATATTATTGGACCCTTTGAACAAGCTCCCGTCGATTGTCGTTATGCAGTGACGCTTATTATCACAGCAAATGCCGAAGTAAATTTTTCAAGACAAGTTTCTACAACGACGGTCAAGAATTTCCTGGTACAAATGTTTGCTCGTGAAGGCTACCCCAGTGAGATAGTTTCCGACCATGGAACGCAGTTTGGCTCGGCTGAATTTGAAGAGTTCCTTCAGGAAAATGGTATATGCCATTGTTTCTCGTCTGTCTACCACCCTCAAGCAAACGGTCTCGTAGAAAGATTCAATAGAGTTCTGAAGTCTGTTGTGCAGATGGCAGTATATATGAGTGACATGATATACGCATCGCCGTCTCAGATTACTTGGGCATCTACTGCTGCACACCTCGGGCCCACAACGGAAGTTGCACCCACTGTTTGTTGCATGGACGACTGGCACGAACGCGATTAAACATCGTTGGCCAGCCGGATAGCTCTTTTCATGAAAATCCGTACAGGCAATGAAGATGCTGCATCAGCGTGTCAGACTCAAAGCTTTACACAGATGGATGTCGCGGAGCTCGAGCGACACAATTTGCTGTCGGCGACTGCATCCGCGTAAGAAAGCCTACAGTTCGCGGGCAAGATTTCTTCACACTTTTCGGATCCCAAGAGGATTATCGAGCAACAGAGGACCAGCGTCCTTTCTTTTGAAAGATGTTCGAGTATGCAACGCTTCCAGTTTCAAGCAATGCACCCAGAAGCTGTGAAGAAGTTCACAACCAATCGTCCTGGTTTTCTTCGAGTGGGCTCTACCGCTACCTCACCCGTCTCTTCAAGTTAACACGTAGGCTGCTGACTGTCCGTCTACGTCACGGCAAGAGGTAACGGCACAAGCGCACAACAGTTAATCAATTAGAGAGCTGTCTTCACTGCAGGAAAGCAGACCGGCCCACCCATGGAAGAGCGTTCAGTTAAGAATACGCCCTTAACATGAGGGACTATGTGCTATGCAAGCAATAGTTTTTTCTTTTAATCACCCGAGGAAATATCGTATGTGGAAGAAGGAAATCACATGGGGGAAAATAAAGAAAAGATTATGTTATGCATCGGTTGCATTGTTCTTCTAAATACAACAACTATGTGATGACGGAAACTTGTTAACTATGCTAGGATATTATATACTATTGGCACTATTGGATTTGTATTTGATTCAGTCTCAAAAGTCGCTATTCGCACACCCTTATCAGTTTCTGTGAGAAACAGTGTGCATATGTGTGCATTGTTGTGTGTAACACACACACACTTTTAATAATGCCTTTGCTTTTAGTAAGCACCTGTCTCCTCTTTTGCTGCCGTCTCATGTTTTTTTGTTTTTTTTGCACCTTCATAACTATGAAGGAGGTATCTGCATATGTGTTTTTCAGTGCTAATAAAGTCTAAATAATTTTTCTGGCACACATATTCAAAGTTGGTTAAATGTTCATAGTTAATGAAATGGTTTTACTGTGTTGGTTTCATGTTTTTTTGGTATGGGCATTTGTAATTTATTTCGCTCTCTGCTTATGTTCTCAAACTTTTGCCAAAATGAAGCTCTCCTGAAGCCCTGATAATCAAGGATGCCTCATATTCACCTTTACTTCTATTCTGGCTTTGGGCACACGTGTGTGCTTACAGGAACAAAGAAATGTGATGTTGGCTTTAATGGAAGCCTGTCAACAAGATTGGCATGATGGTGCATATGAAATGCTTGAAGCTATTGTCTTAGAGGAAAGCATGTTTTGTGCAATTGATGCGTCCCTGGAAGCAGTTGTGCAGTATGGACACGAGAAATGCTGAAGGTATATGATTAAAATATTAGTTAAAGGCCCCACAGGGAATACAAAAGTCATGATAAAGGGAGTGCTTTTGTCTCTATGACAATTTTGGATGGCATGTGTGACATTCAAAAGAGTGAGCAGTGACCTTTTCAATTCAATTTGTGTTCGTTTGCTGGGATAAGTGCTGACATTTGCCACACTGGATATGGACCGTTAGCTCTTGAAAGTAAAGGTTGCCAGTGAGAATGCTGTTAAGTGGCTCGGAAGCAACCTATCTGCATCAACACATTCCACTATGGGGCGAGTGGCGCATACCTTGGTGCTACTGCTTGTGCAGTTTGACTGTGAATGCATTAGTCAGACAAACTTTGCAGCTTCTTCACTGAATATGCAGTGCTCTGGAGCAGTCTGGCCAGCCAAGCCCACAGACCCTGCTGGCTCAGATATCGGCCAGCGTGCTAGTCAAGAATGAAGGCCAAGATGGTGAAGTGGTTCCTGGCGAAATTCTGGTTCACGAAGTGGCACCTGATGATGTTATGCCCAGTGAAGTGGTACCTGATGAGGCCCTCGAAGTGGCTGCTGAGGTGATGGAAGCCGCATCAAGTGAACTGGAACCAACCGATGCTGTCGAGACCATCTTGGTGCCTGACGAGGTGTGGAGGAAGTTGAATTTCACGGAACGGTGGTGCAGGCAGTGGAAGAAGTGCAGCAGGTAGAAGACATCACAGCGGAGGTGATGGCTTCTGCGGGAGTGACTGTGGACAACACCGTCCTTTGCAAGGTAGGTCAGATGATGTTTACTAGTAGTGCATTCAGCCATCAGGCCACACACGATTGCAGAAAATAGTGCTTGCTCTCAACGTTGGTTGTGACAATGTAACATCTGTGGCGGGTCAGGAAGAACTCCTTGCTTTGCTTGTTGTGGTTGTTAAAGGAAAGAAGGTAAAAAATACTGGCTCAAGAAACACACAGAAAAAAAAAGCGGGGATGAAATAAGCAGAACAAGCACCACTACCGACTATTCTTATTATTTGGTGGAAGGACACATACAGTCGAATATAACAATATTCAGGTGCCAAGAAAAAGAACCATTAATTGTGGTAACTGGGTTGTTCAAAAGGAAAAGACTGAGGGGACCAACATCAAACATTTTAATTACACAGAAAGAAGTACAGTCGAACTCCCCACTTATAAAATTACTCGGAGGAACGTTTGTGTGTTCCATGGTAAAATGAACCTGCCTACTATAATGTTCCCATGTGGCGTTATATCAATTGAATCTGGCTGCTCGTGTCTGCTCTGAAAGGAAAAAGAAAATCCTGGCAGAGAAAAGCGCTAGCCACCTTCGCCGCATTGTGCTTTGTCCCCTTTGTCCCCTCTTCTGTTTCGAAGGTGATTTTTTCCTCTCAGCACAGATGCCCAGTAGCCAGATTTAATTATTACAGCTGATAAAGTGGCATGGAAATGTTGTCGTAAGCAGTTTATTTTACTCTAAAACACAGACAAATGTTCGTGGTGCTGTGGATGCTCATTGTTATGTCCTAAATATTGTTAAAGGGACACTAAAGGCAAATACTAATTCGAAGTGGACCTGTTTAAATACCTTTCCAGAAACCTCGAAACGCTTGTCTCGTGCAAAGAAAGACTTAGTTTACGCAAAATTGGATCTGAAGGTCCAATACCTTTATTGCAATTCAAATCACCCGCCACGCCAACTGAGGAGTGGTGACGTTGCATACGCCATTTTCTGCCGTTGGTGAGTGTAACGGCGCCCGACAGATGGCGGTACGGTGCGCCGCTGCAGCTGATTTTGGTAAAGTAGCGTAGACCGTTTGGGCATTCCGCGAAGTCCGTCGCATGGAAGTGGATTTTCTGCTACTTGCAGTTAGGCAAGGTTCGCGAGCCAGAAAAACAAGCGCAACACTACACATTAACAGAAAAACTGAAACGCGAAAGTGCGGGCGGCACAGAGTCGAGCGAACACGAAACCTTTTGACCGCCCGCGTTGTCAACGGTGTAATGTCAGTTAGTTCTTTTTTGTAAAAGTGTAATAGAACTGGTGAAGTAGTATTTTCTTTCTTCTTATAATACAGTACAATGATGTTTTTATAACGAGTGGTTCAGTACTAGTGACAGAATTTAAATGAGGAGTGCCTTCGTAATCGGGCGAGTACCTGAATGTCCCGGGGGAGTCACTAATCATGTCCTGCATTTACCTTAATTTCTCTATTACTAAGGCTCTGCTCGCGATAATATGACACTTTATAGATACTCGTGCACTAATTCATCACTTTAGCTTGACTTAGTATTTGCCTTAGTGTCCCTTTAAAGCCGGTACTGTTTGTGGGCTTGACTGTTTATAATGCAAACAAAGATTATGTGCCTCCATGAGAAGCTTTGCACAAAATTGCAACCATCAATTTTGTCGCATCTAGTCAGTGAACTGTATCATACCTGCCAACTTGTGCACTACAAGATTTGTAAAATGCTGCAGACACGACAGGAAGGGAAGGTGGGGGAGATGTTTGCCTTGAGCGCACACCACTTTTTGGGATACATAAGCACTTTAATATTGAACGATGATTTACTGTTGGAGTTAGTGCAGAAGCAGCAACAAACTTGGAACAGTGCAGGTTGACAAGCAGTGCAATATTTTTAGATCATAGTGACTTTTTCAGAGTTTGCTGCTGCCAGTTAGACTTGTTTCAAGTACTTGTCTGAATAAACTGGTTCGAAGCAACTTCCTCTCTGGCAAATGCGATCTTGGACTGCCACCATCAGAATTTTTTTTGTACGGATTTTTTTCGGTATTGTGCCACTCCAAATTTCAACACCTTATTTTTCATGAAACTTGACCCAATATTCATAAAATCATAGAGCGATCCCAAATTTGTAAAGTTTATGAGAAATTTGGGTATGCTGTATTTGGCATACCCAAATTTGGCAGGTATGCTGAATTTTCATGCTCTAAAGGACCACGGAAACGTGACATGCTCAATCCCTTTTCTGTATATATAACTTGCCTCGGAACTATCTTGAGCATATCTGCTGTTGGGAAAAACTCCCTGAAGCTTTATTGACACATGCAGGACACAGCTTTGTCATTAGAATTATCGTTGTTTAAAGTTCTAGTTGCTGCAATTGCTCTTTGTTGGTCGTGTTTTCTATCATGCATGTAGCCATATACGTAAAGGCTTGCACGGTTACCTTAGGACTCATTCTGTAGAGCACTGCATAAAACCACTTACAGTTCATTCTGTATGTTGAGCCAATTACTATAAAGTAAGAAATGCCGCAAATTGAAAGGAGCTTTTTCCATCAGAATGGATTGTGCCAAACGACAAAGTAGAAAATGCCTTCCTAGTAATTGCACGTGAAATTGCAAGCATATGTATTAAGGTCCATTTGGTTGAATTGCACAATTAGAAAAATGTGTGCCACGAAACCCTGGAACAACCAACACAGCATTGTGAGATTGAAGTGCACGGCTCCCCTGCCAAGTTTGTGCAGAAATAGGGCTAAGGCTGGTTGTACAAGACAATCGAAACACACTACTATTGCAACCAGAAAGAGGCGTGAAAGGTGCCAGTAGCATTTCAATTAGTAAGGGGGACTTTATTTGGCATTACATGTTTGTTTACATTACACGTTGTGGCACTACACGTTGGTTTAACTTTGTCCAACAAAACTTGCCTTCTGAGCATCTAAAGGATGGAGTTGAAAGAAAATGGGTTCGCTTGAAAATTTTAGCAGCGATTCAGATGTTCTGGTGAATGACTAGGACGTGTGGAAAACAGCACGTACCGTTAACAAGTTGCTTCTACAGTGGAATTGGCATCAATGCAATAAGCTATGATTTCAGGTGGAGCCTTGCGAGAAGAGCAGCGAGATCTGGGTGCTTGGTGACATCATCACAGTGGACGAGCAGGCACACTGCATCCTGGCCGAGCATGTTGCAGCTGGTGCCAGCAGCACGGACACCGAGGCCCTGCTGGGGGGCCCCAAGCACGCGTGCGTCGACTGTGGCAAGGAGTTCACGACGGTGTTCCACCTCCGTCGGCACCGGCGCATTCACACTGGCGAGCGGCCCTACCCGTGCAAGGTGCGGACAGTGCTTCCGGCACAGCACCTCGCTCAAGGTGCACATGCGCCGGCACACTGGGGAGGAGCCCTTCCAGTGTACTGTCTGCTCAAAGACCTTCAAGGATCCAGCCAACTTCAAGGTGATGTCAATACTATACCCATCGTGCCTGTTCAGTATGGTGGACATCAAGGGTCGCTTCCAAAAGCCCATTTCTAAAAAAATTAAAATTCTGTCCATCACATTGCCCAGCTACAAAAAATTCTGTCCATCACATTGCCCAGCTACAAGTGACTTCTGCAGAATTTTAATGTTTGTGACACTAGCACTATCTCAAAAACCATGCTCAGACGCCATAACATTTCTTCCACAAGATGCAAACAATATTGATTGTTTGAATGCAAATAACGTAGGTATTATACGTATACAACAACTATCATGTTATAGAAATCCTAATAAAACTGTTAGTCTACGCCCATTCATTCACTCACGTGGCTACTCGGTGTTCACAGTGCTCATGCATGTCTCTGTGCTATTCTGTTCTGTTAAAGGACTGTCTACTGTTTAGAACATGTCTGGATTGCGCTTGGAATGAGAACATTGTGTGCTACATTGACGGAAATGAGCATGCTTTCATTCTATAAACAAGGATTTAAAATGCCTTTCTAGCTTCAAAGGCAAGTGTAGCTTCGTGAACCCTTGTCAGGTGTTGTGTGCTCCTGTCATTTTATTTAACTGCATTCAGAAAAGTAAAATTTAAAAGAATGTAATTGTTGGGAACATGTCATGACGATGAAGGCAAGTCTGGTCACCAGCCATCTTGCCTGTGTGAACATTTCACCTTCAAGCAGTGTGAGTGGGGGAACTGTAGGCATACTAGTGATGTGACTCTGCAGTTAGCATATTTCAGCTGATTGTTAAAGGGAAACTAACAGAAAATATCGAGCTAGATCGATAAATTGGGCATCTAGAAGTCGATCATCTGTGTGCAAATGTGTCGCTTTAATGCGTAGAAACTTTCGCCGAAGATGCTGTTGCTGCTCATCAGTTTGAACCGCCTGTGCCAAAATGGAGTTGACATAATCTCCACGTGACCTCCCTCTGTGGTGCTCTCTGTCAATCGGCTGGCGCTGACCCCACAGGAGAGGCACCATAGTCCACGACAGGTGGTGCGACTGACTTTCTCTTTTCGTCATTACAGAAGTCTAATATTTAAATCTAGTTGGAGTTAATATTTCATTTGGTGTTCCTTTTTAAATGCTTTATAGCTAAAACATAGCAGCCGACACACCACATATTGTTTCACACCCTATCCCAAGCAACAGATATCCCTGTGAAGTCTCTACAACAATTTACTGGCATAAAAGGGGCATGTAAATGTATTAGAGTATACATGAAAAGTCAAGTGTTAGTGATTGTAAGCTGTGGAAGATGTACCAGCTCGTGGTGATCTTATCGGATTGTCGTGTGACAAAGTTGATTCAGCAGTAAGACACCTTGCTGAAAATGTTCTTGTTCTTACCGGGGGTATTCTGTAAGTGTCCACCTAGTGGACATGCCCATTTCGTCTGCTGCAGAAGTGCTGATCGGCTGGGGGTGCCTTTCTCCTTCTCATGCATACCCCCCCAGCCAATCAGGACTTCACTAGCAGATGAAACGGACATGTCCACTTGGTGGACACTTACAGAATACCCCCCCCCCAGAAGTGATGCTCCAAGGGTGAATTGGTTTAAGAATCATTGTGCATTCTTTCAAAACACTGTATTTATTTATTAGGAAGGAAGGGCTTGATTAATAATGGATAAAATAAGCTGAAAAGTCTGCTTTTTTGAATTCTGCATGAGTAGTACAAGGATTTCAATATAGTATTTTTGAGTAACTGACCTATTTCTGTGGAGAGAAAGTGCTTGGGAACTCACCATGTTTAGAGTTTTGTCCTTTGGGAATGGTATGTACTAATCCTCTGTTGGCTCAGGGAGCATGCCACTGGAAGCATTTCTAAAAACGGGCTTAGTAGACGCAAGTAGAATGTTTTTAGAACTACCCTTCCTTGCTGTAGAGGCCTCGACCATTGATTCTCTCTTTGTTCCTCATACATTTCCAGTGGCGGTTTTGCATGCTTTGATGAGAATCCCTTTGTTGTTTGTATTGCTGCCTACTTGCGTTCTGCAGGCAGGACACGTCAAATCGTCACAGCTACTGGCTGACCTGAAAATAAAGCATGCAAGCTTTTGTTTGAATTTCAAGCGGTCTTTGTAGCGTACTTTGCAAACACAGTTGTATTACCTATGTGCCCTACTTGTTTGTTTACAATGCCCGAACTCGTTAAGCGTACGTCGAATAACCATGCTAAACTGGAAAGCGCAAGCAAGCGAAATTGTAGGCTCCCTGATTTGTCTACAGGAATAATGTGGGTGAGATGCACCGAATGAATGCAGGGGGGACAGCTGACAACTGAGTTTATTTCTGGATTAACATACACAGCTATGTGATGTGCCAGTCTTGTGCTCCATTATACTCAGCATCTTCTCATCTGAGGCGAGTTGCTTTCCTTTTGCAGTTCCATTATACGTCCAAAGGAGACTCGCTGGTTCTGGGTTTTTGTATGACCATTGTTGTATCCTTATCTTTTGTGTCTATCTCTCCAGTTCTTCTAGTTTAGACTGCTGTCATGCCACAGCTGTTCTCTGTGGTGTTTCCACATGCTCCCATCTTGCAGACATACTACTACAGTAGAACCCCGCTCTTACGTTCGCGGGTGCTGCGTTTTGCCGGCTGTTACGTCATTTTCAGCCGGTCCCGGCACAGCTCCCGTAGAACCCAATGCATTGGTAACCCCGCTGTTACGTTGCAACTGCGGGAGCATCATACGTTGCGAACTGCCACCCGCGCCGGCCTAAGTGGCCATTTCGGCTTTTCATGTCGCTTGGCTTGGTTGCTTGACAATGGCATTGACTGCCCAAAGTGCCGGGGCGACACTTATGACGTATTTTCGGTTTCCGCCAGCAAAAGTATGGCCTTTGAGATCCGTATTTGCTATCTAAAGATAGTGTCTATGACGTGTTGCAGCCCTAAAATTGGTTTTTGGCTCATAGATGTTTCGTATAAAGTCTAAGGGTGATAACGCCGTCGCCGCGCAGTCTGCTGTATGTGCGAGTGAAGCGTGCGAGGGGAGCAGATGACTGCGTCTAAATCTCGGGTGCGAAAGAAAGAAAAGCATGGAGGAAGCGCACCTTCTTCCGTTGCGCTCGAGGCACCGGCGAGGGCGAGGGATAGCGGGCAGCGTTGTGCTCTGGCATCACTGCGTACTGCGCGGGTCGATATTGAAAGCGATCTGCGTTGTGGGCAGAGTCTACGCAGTAGTGTAGGTGCATCGGCGGCTTGTAGCTTTGTGCGGGCTGTGTGTTTTCGCGCTCAGTTTGCATTGAAGCGATAGACAACAGCACAAAGGTCACTTTGCTTGCTTCTGCAGCGGCGCTTAAATTCCTCACGCCAGCGTTTGACAGCACGTGTCCGCGCTCATCGAGTGTGATGTGTTCATGTTTGCCTGTGGGCTTGACACCATGCTTGTTAATATAGTTAATAAGCGAATGTTTACAAGTTTATACGGACAATAAAATTACTGTTCTTACTTTGTATAGCTGTCTACAAATTTTCTATCGCAATCGATACTTCGGCTGTCGGGCGAAACTACGACTTTTTTTCACACGTAAGAATTAAAATAAATTGTGTGCAGTTCAACACTACTCCCATTTCTCAATTTTTCCTGTTTCCGCTCTTACGTTTTTTAGTGCGATAGTAATTATATGGACACTCAAAGAGGATTTCTGCTGTTGCCGTCGTCGTGAGGTTCCGTATGACATCAATGGCGATGAAATCGTCGCTGCGCGCCGGACTCGGTATGTGCGAGTGCGCAAGGGACGTGCGCTTTCAGGGGGCGAACACACGGCGGAGACAAACGCGCGTTCTGCGCCATGCTCCCTGAAGGGCTGCAGAATTAAGCTTCTCTTTCCTCCTTTACAATCACCATATATATATATATATATATATATATATAATATTATATATATATACACCACACACATAGAGCAAACGCGACTTCTTCCATCGCGCGAAAGGCTGTGGGGGGACGGGAGGGAGGGATGGAAGGGAGGCGACGTTTAGCTGCGGCACCAAATGCGTATTTATATAGAAGCGTTGCGAGGCGAGAAGGTGATAAAGACTTCCGACTCTGCTCGACGAGTTTCCTGTTCTGATCTCATCGAAAACCCCCGAGCCACTCCCAGAGGCACCGGCAACAGTCACTTGCGCCGCGCTCGTTCGGTGCAAACGCGGGCAAAACGTCGACGGCGTCAACACAGTTCTGCGCGTTGCTGGTGCTGCTGCATGTCCAAGTCTTATACAGCTGATATAACAGCTATCCTTACTCGTATAGCTCTCTACTAAGTTGCTATCGCAATTGATGCTTCGCTTTCGGGTGAAACTGCGACATTTTTTTTTTTTTACTGTACCGTGAAAAACGTATCAGGGGTTCTACTGTATATATATTTCGGAGAACACAGCTCAAAGTGCCTTGTGTCTACTTTTGTTGATTCTGTAGTCCCTTGCCCAGACTGAGTCATTTTCGTAAGCACAATGTTCTTTGGAGGAGTTATGGGGCATCTTCATTCCCTCTTATTCTCAACTTGTAGTGTGAATCACAGGAGGTTGAATTTTCTGCTGAATCCTCTCCAGTCATTACTTTAGCTGGAATGCAGCTGGTCATTCGGTGTTGTGTAGGCGTGCAAAAGTTTCACATATACTGCCTGTGTCATTCATACTCTCAAGCTGGCATTGATTTAGCTCTTGAATGTGCCTACAAAGTTTTCAGCTGCATCATTTGTCGCTGGATGATTTGGTGATGAAAATATTTTTCACCTGAGCACAAGTCACAAAACTGTGAATGTGAACTGGCTGCTGTTGTTGGTCACCATTCTCCTTGAAAGCCCAAATCTTGCAAATATTTTGTGAAGCACTTTGACAGTTACTGCTGCTGTAGTTGCTGACATCTGGATTATTTCTTGCAATTTTGAGTGTACATCGATCAAAAAGAAAATGTGCTCCATGAAATGGTCCCACGCAATAAGCAACTTGGAATGTGCCCGTTTTAGGATATTCCCACAGGTAAAACAGTACCCGAGGACCTTCCTTTTCTTTTCTTGACATGGTAGCGATTGTTCAGTGTCTTGATTTAGCTTAGGCCACCATATGTAATATCTAGCTAGTCTTTCATTTGGTCATTCCAACGTGCCATTCCAGTCACTCTCATTCCACATAATACATACCAAGGTTGATGGTTAGCTCTTCTGAAGTACAACTCAAGTTATTAGAGTCAACATGTTCCAGCCGTCCTTTCATAATTACCATAGCACCTTCAACAAAGTCTTGTCCCGTCTCATATCTGTGCTAAATTGTTTGTGGGTCAGAGGTAGTAGTACTTGATGTGTGCATGTAATTTCATCAATATTTTCATTTTCTGCTGATTTTTTGTGGCAATGGATAGTCTGGACAGTATTTAGGGTCTCATCTCCCGAGACATACATTATCTCGGTCATATCCTGACAAGGAGCACATTGCTGTGTTCAAGCAGTTGCTGTGCTTGACATACTCTTGGATGTGTACAGGAGGCTTGGGGTTTATTAACACGGTAAATTTTCATTCATATAGATACCAATGAACTTTCTTAATGCCTTGGACTTTGCTCAAAGCTTCCTTATCAATTTGAGAAAAGTTTGACTCACGGTGGATTCCCACAGTGAATTCGGAGCAGCCGGCCAACTCCATGATCGATCACCCCATTCTGCACAGATCAACACCTTCTAATTCACGATTGGAACAATCCATGCCACTGGAGCACAGAGTGAGAGTGGAAGTTCTCTACCGATCCAGTTACTCAAGATATCCTGCAGGTGGTCATCTGCTTCCGCTGTTCATTGCCAGTGCCAACGAAAACATGTTTGTTTAATGCCCGCTCATAAGCAGTGGCTTTAGCGTTGCTGTCTTTGTCTGATTAATTGCATGTATCAGAACTTGAGATATCAGTCAGAGCTGTCACTATTGAGCAGCAAGAAGGTGATGCCGCGCGCTACGACAAGTTGTCCATGGTGTCCGCCATTAGTACCATGAAATTCACGACTACCATGGCGCCACCAAGCATGGTGAGCAGTAAAAGAATGAAGATGCCTGCATGAAGAAAATACTATGTTGAACAGAGTTCCGGTCCACTCCGCTGGTTTTTACGGAGCAGCTTCATATTACGGAGCAGCATTTACTTACGGAGCAGGTCTTTCATATTTCCAGGTGTCGTGGTGTGCAGGATTGCCTCCACATTCTTGGGACTAGGGCTGCAGTCAACCAAGCATTCAATGGAGTCTTTCAAGAAGCAATACTTTTCCTTTCTTCAAGCTCTTTCATTGCAGATTTTGCAAGTGCTGTTCACCTCTTCCACTGACAACTATGTCCCAATCTTTATTTCCTCAATGCCTCGTTATAAAATGGCATACTTGAAATCAGTGCGATAAATGGCAACAGCACGAAGAGGACAAGCGCTGACTAAACCCAACCTTACTGCACGCTGGACTGAAGGAAAGCCTGGTAGGGCCCCTTATGTATTGAAAGCTCATCATGAGGCGTTTCCCATTCTTCATATAATGGTATTTGGAAGCAGTAATGCTTGCAATTGCGCCTACGAAAATTTAGCACACAATCTACAAAATGCAGAATCTACAAAAGGACAGGCGCTAGTAGCCATACTTTGTAGTGCCTGTCCCTTTTGTGTCCATTTGTGCTTTTGTAGATTCTGTGCTAAAACAGTATTAAGTATGGATTACCAACTAGCCCGAACCAATGCTTAACTTGCCTTCATCACCAGGCATTACTACTTGCTGGTTGTTAAACGTGTGATTACAATTCCTTCTTCCTCCGGTTGACTGAGTTTATCTTCTGTCTTGAGGAGTAAGGAACATATACTGAGCTCTTTCATATTTAGGCTGAACGTATTCTTTGATGCAGAGCTTTGCCTTGACAATTTTTGGGTTCTCCACGCCCATCTCTGAATAGTCCTTTGTAATTTTCCAGCATAGCTTCAAGGTTATCTTATGTGCCTTGTTATGACTGTACTTGATGCCAGTCTACATTAACATCTTGGAGCCTTGCTCCTTTAGTATATTGGAACTCTGCCAACTTTCACCATGTAGAGGTTAGCATTGCCCATTGTAGGAAATTGCAACATTGGCTTTTCCTTCCAGTATTGTTGGCTTACTTTTGTATGGCTTGAGTGTGGTCCCAGCTGACTCGTGTCATTCCACGTTGTGGAGATAGCCTAGGGTGTGATCGCGCGTGCGAACAGCTCACTTTTCCGTTCCTTCGTTGCTCTCTTTGGATTGATCATAATTGTGATTGCGTCAGCGGCCGTCAGAGACAGCGGGGCGGTACCGCAGATTTCCCACTTTGTGATGTACCAGTCAAACCGAACGTGCGGAAAGCGAACTGTTTGTGCGATCGCAGCCCTGTATACATCTTTGTGTTAATTACCGGAGACCTCATGGCAAAGTCTGACTTTTCTTGAAATATGTGCACCTACTGTTATATTTGTTTGGGAAAGCTCTTTGTGGTGAATGCATAGAATGGCTGTCATCTTCATGCATTGATTTGCAGTTTTGGAGTGAGAGGAGCAGTATTTTTTTCGGTGAATAATGGCTACCTTTGCATGCCAATTGAAAATGTATTCTTCCTGCACCTATGATGAATCTTGTACTTACAACGACCAAAATTCTCGTTATGTTCTGCCTTGCAATTGAGCTTTCTCTTCTCTTTGACGACTTGCCTTCTTACTGCTTTGTCCCTTGCTCATTCTCTCATTGCAGCTCCTCGACATCTCTTATGGCTAGTAGCGCTGTCGCAAACTCTGCTGCCAACTTGAAGGCCAGTCAATGTTTCGTTAGAAGTTGTTTTAGAATGCTAGCATCTCTTATGCGATCGACTAAATTGTATCAAAGGCTGGTATCTAGAGAGTCACAAAACTTGCACTTCACTGACGTTTACTTCAGCATAATCCACTGTGGTTTTGTTCATGAACTGCTTTCCATGGTGAAATTTCTCTCTCCGTGGTCTTGTTGGGTCTTGGTTCAACATGTTTCACACCAATTGCAGGTTTGCTCATATGCTTGGATTTGTGTCAAATCCTCATTTGTGATTTATATCATAGGATTTGCTCATAGACAATGGCTTGTCTGAAGCTGCCAGGTTGCATATCCACCCGTATGTTCCATGTCCAACAACAGTAAGAAAGGCCTGGCTTACTTTTCCTTTATTATGTCATTATGGCAGGAAAGTTGTTAACAACTCCAGTCATTCCGTGTATGATGTTTACCAATTGTCCCAATTCACGAGATGCCACAGCTTAGCTTTGGGTATGGCACTCACAGTTGTGCAGTTCCACCTTTCTTCTGTTGCTGTGATGTCTTCTTAATGCAAATCACTTCAGTTGCATTTCACACCATCCAATGCCATCCTCATTGCCAGTTGAGGTGTAGCATATGGGTTTATTTCTAGGTTTGGATATCATCATCATCATCAGCCTATATTTTATGTCCACTGCAGGACGAAGGCCTCTCCCTGCGATCTCCAATTACCCCTGTATTGCGCTAGCGTATTCCAACTTGCGCCTGCAAATTTCCTAACTTCGTCACCCCATCTGGTTTTCTGCCGACCTCGACTGCGCTTACCTTCTCTTGGTATCCATTCTGTAACCCTAATGGTCCATCGGTTATCCATCCTACGCATTACATGTCCTGCCCAGCTCCATTTCTTCCTCTTAATGTCAACTAGAACATCGGCTATCCCCGTTTGTTCTCTGATCCACACCGCTCTCTTCCTGTCTCTTAACGTTAGTCCTAAGATTTTTCATTTCATTGCTCTTTGTGCGGTCCTTAACTTGTTATCGAGCTTGGATATACAGCTACGTTATGTGCCAGTCTTGTTGATTTTATTGTCAGGTAGGAACTGTTGCTGGTCCTCAAACTGCATGCCAGGTCAAAGTGCAGTGGACGGTGTTCTCTCTTGTGTTTCTCCGTTGGATATATACCCCAGCATGTGTTTATGGCAGCATCATCATCTAACAAACAGGCGGGTTCAATTGCCATCTTCAAAATGCATTGGAGGTGAAACCATCCCTTCTGAATTGACAGGAAGCCATTGTCTCTCACAGTCTCTATCAGCAATGGAATGTCACAAGCACACGTTGAGGGACAAAGCAGCAACAAGGCCTATGATTCTTGCATCATATGGACGTTGCTGAAGTGGCAGCACTAACCTCTCATTGTGGTCACGTCTGGTGACTCCTTAATCTTTGCCACCTTATGCAGTTCTGCGCCTGCTTTGGTTCTATGGTGACTGTGTATGGTTCTTCCATGCAGGTACATCAAAACTCCCACTCCAAGGAGCGGCCCTATGCGTGCCGCGTCTGTGAGAAGCGTTTCAACGCGGCCTCCACATTGTATGCTCACATGAAGATCCACACGGGAGAGCGGCCCTACGCGTGCACCATCTGCAACCGCTCCTTCACGTTCAACAACACACTGGTGCGGCACATTCGCACCCACACGGGTGAGAAGCCATACAAGTGCGAACTTTGCCCACTGCGTTTTTCCACTGCTTCCAACTTGTCTTCGCATCGCAAGAAGCACTCGCAGGAACGACAGTTTCACTGCGAGATCTGCCCGCAGGAGTTTTCTACTGCAACGGCGCTGGCCTCCCACGTCAAGACCCACACGGGTGAGCATGCCCACCAATGTGAAGTGTGCTCCCGAGGATTCGCCAAGTTTGCTGGCCTGCAAGCACACATGCGCAAGCACACCGGAGAGCGGGCCTTCTACTGCTCCGAGTGTGGCAAGGGATTCACGCGCAAGCTGCACCTCAAGCAACACCCTCTGAGCACGAGCCAGCGCGACCTGTGGCAACATGTGAAGTGTGTCAGCGTGACTTTGTCAATGTCGAGTCTCTCCAGGTGCACATGAAGACGCACAATGTCCAGGGGGACGAGTGCAATTGTTGTCTACATAAACAAAAAGTGAGCCGGTTTAGCTGGTTAACAAGTGCGACTGTTAAACATTGTAGTTCTGTTGTGCCCTATGGGAGTGATTGCCTTTGACGCTGAATTGTGCAGCCTTTTCCAGAATAAATGTTAGCAGAGCATGCCTGCTACAGGCATGCTCTGGTTGCATGCACACATTGTCTAACTGTGGCTATTTATGGGGCAAAATTGTGATGAGTGTAGTAGCTTACCACACAGTGCCCAGTAGAAGAAATACAATACTGGTTGTTTAGACAACACAGAATTTAAAAAGATCGCCTATGGCAGATAGCATAATTCTAGTCATTTAGCTGAATTACTCAGAGGCAAACATTACTTGCACAAGAATCAAAATGCATATTCAACTAATTAAAATAACTAATTACTTGATGGTACATATCGCAATTTACAATTTAGCTGGTGAGGCTGCAAGGCGTATCCATTTGGAACAAATTTTCAGGAGAACACTAGTTTAGAGATATTCATTCCTGAAGTGTGCGACAAAATATGGTGGGTTCCAGTGACTTTTGTGCTTCAATGCATATACGGCAATTTGTTAATTAAGTGTATATAAGCCATGTGTATAAACATGTTCACTGACAGGATTAAAGGGTTGGTAATTTGTGCTTCATCCTTCCTTGTCATAGTCGTTCATATTGATACATCCATTGAAGAAGGTCGAAACACAGTCGTCCTGACAAAGATAACGACGAAGAGACTCGCACGTAAGCTGTTAGCTAAATTGGCCAGCATTTCAATCTGCTGTGTAAATACATTGTATAAAGTCTGTGTCATCAGCGCTTCATTCGAGTAACAATATTTTCAGTGTTAAACTCAGTGCAACGTAATTATGGAGGTGCACCGACTAGCCCTGTTCATCGGCCTACTGAAGAATAGTGCATTTTTATGCAAGTTTCATGGCGCATATCGCGAAATTCCTGCAATCCTTAGAAGTCGTTCCAAGTGGATATGCCTTGCAAACTTACCGGATACAATTCTTAAACTGCATTATGTGCTGTAAAGTTATTAAGAAGTTAGTGTGTTTTGTTAATTAGTTGATTATGCATTTGGATTTTTTCATGCGACTAATGTCCACCATTTTGAGTAATCCAGCTGAAGGACTAAATTACGCCATTTTCCACAGGTGATTGTTAAATATTCTGTATGGTTTAAAGAGAAAAGAACACCCTGCATATTGGCCAAGTCTAGTCTAGTTTACTGGTTTGATTGTCCATCTTGAAATCAACATTCAAAATCCAGTATTATGTGCCCATTCCAACTTCATTGCGGAATCTCAGGCTGCAGTGGCGCACCGACGGGGGGGGGGGGGGGGGGGGTTGTAACCCCCCCCTGAGGCCGACTTAACCCCCCTCTTTTGTTTAACCCCTTTTCTTTCCTTGCGCATTTGAGTACTGCAACTAAGATGTAAGACGCGCAATCGTCTGCACACTCACAAAAAGCGCATTTTTTGACAATTTCCCGTGAACAAATTGAAATTAGTGCTGTACAGATGGTATTGGCAAACTGTCAACCCCCCCTAGGAGAGATCCTGGGTACGCTACTAGCAGGCTGTCATTTCATTCCGTATGTTTAATAGTGCTAAATTATTCTGCATCAATCCAACTCCGGAGTTGCCACTCTGTTCCAGAGTAGTGTCAAGAACGTGATCTGTTTGTCTGTGCCTTTTGTTCAGTAATAATGACTTAAATATGCAGTCATAGCTACTAATCAAACAAATGTATTCTTGACAAGCACGTCATCAAGGGATAAAAATGCTCTCCTCGCACATCTCGTGGTTCTAAGTGTGTCGACATGGCCAACATGATTTCAGCTAAGCTGACGGCATGATGCTGAACATCGTGGCGGCTTTCAGGACCACAACGTCCCTACGTTCACTCAACGTTCAGGTTACTGACCTATACTAGTGGGGAATTAATACATGCCTAAGCAGAGAGAGTTTGATACAGTGGGAGTTTTGATGGGTGCAACTTTTGGCCGAATGCAGGTAAAGAAGAGACACATGAAGTGTTTCTCTCCTTTTGTCCTCGTTTTTCATGCACTACCTATATCATAGAATGCCAACTCGTCCAAAGTGTTGCTTATGCAACTTTGTTTTGCTATTCTTGCAGAGTGGTAGACAGCTGCTTCTGAATAACTGCAATAGTTCAATTTTGAGGAGGGCTGCCTTACGACATAGAAAAAACAAAACATATGTATGTGTATATATATAAACTGCAATAGATTTTGTGAGCAGTGCCTTGGAAGGATGGCCATCAGGGCAAGTTGGTAGGGTGTTATGCTACAGATTGGTTAAAGTCTTAACACTGCAAAGACATCTTTATTTCTTTTTGTGTCGCTGTCGTTCAGATTCCTAGAAACCTGCATGATGAATGGCGTTAATGTAAATCCTGAATCTCCCACAAAAATTCTGCTTATTCATGACCTTTATTGGTCTTATAGCAAATACACTACCATTGAAGCTAGTTGTGCCCTTGGATATCTACTATGTAACTTGCATTTGGCTCCCATTCTTGCAACACCACTAGCCTATATATAACCCTTGTTTTTACCGAACCCTGGAGTTTGGCACTTCCATCTAATTAGCCCAGTGAAATTTAGCATGCAGTAAACAGCTGCAGAGAATGCCAAGCCCCACGAGCACATGCTTGCTCGTGCATGGCGTCAGCATTGTTCCTGCATTTCGGGCCACCAGTTTCTGGTTGTGCAATCTATTGGCAGAGCAGAACAGTCACTCGCACGACTTGGCAATTGCGATACTCATGCCGAGATGGTGACACGAGTTGCTAACTTCCGCCTTGCCCCAAGAGAATGGGGAGCAAAGCTTGCCTTACCATGGAAACTCTGATCCGTGGACAGATAAGTTTGCTAGAAACATGTTTTCCTTGTTAACAGGGAGAGGGCGACTGTTGTGGGTGTTCTCGCAGGCTACACTCGTTCATCAGATATCATCATTCTAATGGATAAAGACATGCCGAGCATCTCGGTAGTCGTGCACAACCACTTCGGATTGCTGCATAAAAATCATCGCAATTCAGTGCACAACATATAGCACTCCTCTCAAAGTTCTTTTTTTCCTTGAAGAAAAAATTATACATCATGCGACCAACGACTGCGTTTTCTCTGAGGAGGTGAAACTGGCAATTATATAAAATAAAAAGTTTCATGTGCACATTTGCAAGAATAAAATTTGGGTGATCTAGGAACTTGGATTCTTGGTACTTGGGTGCAGTTGAGGTTTATCTTCAGAGTAACTAATTTATTATTTGCTTTTGTATAATGCTGAAATGTAAGATTTTTATAAATATATATTTAAATGTTTTGGTAGGTACTATAGTCACTTTTCATGCATCCACCATTGATATATTACCAGAAATGTTATTTTCAAGCTGTTCAGTTGAAACGTAAATAAAATAATAAATTCGAGAAAGACTGCATAAAGTAGCCAGGACACAGACACACCATTATCACTCAACTCGATAGCACTACTGATGCCATGAAAGATGTATCGTTGCCAGTTGGTGTAAATGCTGCTCAACGGCCATTGTTGCGCTTAACTTCTCACATTTTTCAACGGTGGGCCTCTTTGATTACCTGTCCTTGAGAGTCGCGGAGTGTCCAAGATGCTGCATACACTATGCTCATTGGCTGAAAGCACCGCCTCGGACGGTTCGGGACTGTCAGGGACAGATAATAGAGGAGGTCCAGTGTTCGTTGGCGCCCACTGGACCTTTTGCCGTTATCCCATGCAAAAAGCTGAATTGGTGTCACTATTTGGTTGCTGAAGGCTTGCTTTTGCTGGTACCTTCTGCGCCAACACTTTTGACTTGGAATGTCATGAAAAAAAGTTTCGCTCCACTGTGATACCAAAATTGTTTTTGTGATTGCACAGGATTCAAAAGCTTTTTTCCTTTATTTATGTAGTGGCGTCCATCACCAAAGTAGTGAATTTGTCCGGTTTCCAGTAATACATTCTTGAAATTCGTAAAAATCTATTTCCAATAAAAGCACTGCAACTGTGTCGTAATGAAAGCAGTATGAAGTCACCACAAAAGATCTTGGCGGCAATTTTTGCTTGTTTACTTCCGTGTGTGACAGACGGATGAATGGAGGTCCGCACATTGGTTCAGTGAAATGATTGCACGGCGTAACACCGAAAGGGCGCGCCACACAGAAAACACCTTCTCTTATACCCATCGCCTCTCCTCCTCGCACCCAGCACGGCCTCGTATTGGTTGCCTCCTCCCCCAGCGCGATTCTCCTCCTCTGCTGGTCACGTGACCTGTGTGACACCGGTGGATGGACGGACGGCGCAGCCTCGACCTACAACAGTTCCGCTGTTAAAAAAATGGCAGGGACTGAGTATCAGAAGGGCTATCATGGCCATGACCGGTGTGGCATGTCAATCTATGACAGACGAAGAAATTTATGAACAAAAAAAAGCCGGCAGATCCCACACCCTGTGGGAATCAATGTTATGCGAAGCAGTGTGCGGGCAGGGGAGCCTACCAAGTTAAGGAAACGAACATGAGAGCACCAAGACGTAGGCGGCTCTTTCATGACCTACATGACACGCATGTCATGACATTCAAGTCATGAGTCCTCAGGAGTCCTTTAACTACACCTAAGAGACCTTAAGGTGAAAGAATTAGTCATGCTCATGACTAGGACTTCGACCATCAACCTTTAGCCTTTTCCTTTATTTAGTACCACATCCGAACCCACTTAATTGGTTTTTGAGTGTTAATCTTTTTTCGCCGAGTCATGGTCATGACTGTGACTTCTACCACAATCCTTTAGCGTTTCCTTCACTTAGTGCCCACGTCTGAACCCATTTCAGTGGTTTTTCAGTATTAATATTTTTTCACTGAGTCATTGTCATTTTTGCTGCGTAATGCTCATGACCATCATCCTTTAGTGTTTCCTTTACTTAGTGCCAACGCCCGAACCCTTCCAGTGGTTTTTGAGTGTTAATCTTTTTTGCTGAGTCATTGTCATTTTTGCTGAGTCATGGTAATGACTATGACTTCTACCAGCATCTTTTAGTGTTTCCTTCACTTAGTACCCACGTCGGAACCCAATTCAGTGGTTTTTGAGTGTTAATCTTTTCGGGGTTATTGTCGTGACCTATCACTTATGTTCGTCATACTATGCCAATTTTGGTACCTACCAAGTTAACGAAACGACCATGAGAGCACCAAGATGTAGGCGGCTGTTTCATGACCTACATGACATGCATGTCATGACACATCGTTTATGTTCGTCATATACTCTTGTCATAGTATGCCAATTTAGGTACATACCAAGTTAATGAAACGGCCATGAGAGCACAAAGACGTAGGCAGCTAGATGGATAGTAGCAAATGTTCACCAAGAAATGCTTCGCATTTAATGCAGAAATGGGAGAAAAGGGTGTCAGAAAAACCAGCTGCTAAGAAGCATGAAAGCCACTGAACCAACATGCCCCCCCCCCCCCCAAAAAAAAGAAAAAAAAAAAAACCTGGGGTGGCCTGTGTAGCAGTCAGAAAAATAAAACTTGGCAGTCAAAGGGATAAAAGGTTAAACAAAAATAGCTTCAAATAAATTCCACCTGCTCAATATGTAAAACATGCACTGATAGAGGCACCCAGCCCTTCATTTTTGATGAACTGCTACAATGTGAAATTGCTGCCTCTTGTATGCTTTATTGTACTTCAAGTTTACAATATGTTTCTGGGGGAAAAAAAAAAAGGGGCTGAAATAATTGGTGAGAAAATATGCATGTTGACTAATACAGGGTGTTAATTTTTAAGTTTTATGGAATTTTTAGAAATCACATATGGCAGGTAGCATAATTTGTATCATTGAGCGATGAGGCAGACATAAGTAGCACGAGAAATCGAAACGCATGTTCAACTAATTAACAAAATTTCACTAATTAACTTCTTAGTTAATTACTTCACGACACATATTTCAATTTACAAATTGTAGCCGGTGATCTTGTCAGGTGTATCCACTTGGCATGAATTTCCAGAACGATGTCAGTTTGAAGATATGCGCTATCAAACTCGCCGTAAAAATGCACTGTTGTTCCAGTTACTTTTTTACCAAAATGCTGTTTTATACATTGAAGCACAAAGGTAACTGGAATGCCCATATATTTCGTTCCACACTTTAGGAAAAGTTATCTTGAAACTGGTGTCATCCTCGCTCACCGGCTACAATTCGTAAATTGCGATATGTGTCGTAAATTAATTAACTAAGAAGTTCATTAGTAAATTTTGTTAATTAGTTGAATATGTGTTTCGATTTCTCGTGCTACTAATGTCCACCTCTTCGAATGACCCAGCTAAACGATAATAATTATGCTACCTGCCACAGGTCATTTTAAGAAGTCCGTAAAACTTAAAAATGAACACCCTGTATATCAACAATAGATGGCTGAGTACCTACCGTGAGAAATTATTTATAAATATGTTGTTTTAAAAATGGTATATCTTGCATGTGATAAAAAAAAGACAATAAATAAATTGCATAACAATGACTCCAGCCGCACCCACGTATTAGGAACTAACTTCCTAAATTACACAAAGAATTATTCTTAGAAGTGTGCATATGAAACTTTTTTTACATTTACATTTAGTTAATTGGTAGTTACACCTTTAGGGAGAAAATTCACTAGGTCACAGAAATAATGTTTCTTCCAAAAAGAGAACGAGAACTTTGTATTGAAGGAATCTGGAGTATTTGAGTGCAATGACTGGATGTTTGGCATGGAATGACCTCATGGACATTCTAGGGACAGATGAAAGTACGCACACTTGACTAATGGTTTATTATACATGTAGCAAACATATGCGAAGTAGGAGAGAGTGAACATGCATGCTAATTCCCCTGGTTGGGATAAGTGGCACGACCACAAGCGTTGTCTGCAGGCATAACAACATAAAATTTTGCATGGAGGCTATATTCCACACTATCTGAAGTTATAGGCTTTTTTATGCACTCCTCAATTCCATTGCAGTTGGTCTTAATACAAATAAATGCATATCTTGTGATGTGTTCAAAAGGCATCTGCTTAGTATTAAATGATTGCTCCCTACCTAAAGCAGTGCATGGTCAGGAGAACTTGAAAATGAGAAAAAAGAAAAGTGTCTAAATAAGAACAAAAGCAACAACAAAAGTTGGATGATTACAAAAATCTCACAGCAAGTTTCTTCAAATATGACTGCATTTGTTCAGTGTCCAAACAATTGAGACGCACAGAAATGTGGAGACGATCGACAATGGAGGGATGTCTCGGAGCAAAGGTCGAAACGTTGGCCCCAGAGATGCTCCTTGTTCGACCAATGTGATGTGTGAATTCTAACCTTAATACTTGGAAGACATCTTCTATTACACTTGCAGACCTTCTATAACATGTGCTCTCTATTATGGATAGGTGTTTTGCCTTGTGACGTCTGCGTCTATCAGAAACAATTTTCGTCTCTCTCTCAGTAAAAATAATGCTCCAACTTACAAAGTAGGTTTGAGATACAAGCATCATTTTGCCCTGATAAACAAATAGCACCACTTTTTCATTCTCCAATAATGTAAAATATATGATCTGAAGATTAATGCCTATTCATATATTATTCACTTTCTGGTAAATCAGGGTGCTGATAACTAAAACTAAAATTTGCATTTACGAAGAGTTTGAATACACACAAGTTGACTACAATGAACTAGTTAAGCCAATATTTTGCTGGCAGTGTAAGAAATGCTGATCATTAATCATGAATTTATTATGGAACCATGTTTAACAGAAATTCAGATTCTAGTAAAAGGCAAGACAATTTTCTGTGCCAGAGCTCACGCAGCTCTCAAATTTATATGCAAAACTGACGGATAGGCAGTTGAACTTCACTCCATGTGCACTGTAGCAGGCAATTTATTGCAAGAACTGGGCATATCATCATAGCTTGGTACTTAAGGTAAGGATGAACAGTGCACTGATGACACAATGCTTGAGCAAAAATCTGCACTGATTTAAACAGGAATATTTAACAGTTATCTGTCGGGTTAGGAAGAAGTGGGTAAATTCGAACTAAGAAGTATAATGGCCTACCCATTGTTTCAGAGTTGGGTTTTTATTTCACATTTGCAGTGGCCTGTTCGAATGTGCTCATGAAAGTGCATGGCAGGCGTTCAGGGGAGCTCTCGCAGTACAGTAAATGGTGTCAGCATGATAAAAATAACCTACGATGCTATTTAACATAACGCCTACCCGTGAACAGCTAACTAAGCTATACAGCTGCGACGTCACCGCTTACTAATACTTCATTGTTACAGTGGATTCATTAACTGAAGCTGGCTATCTACACAAGGCTTTACATGTGGAAGTTAATTTCTCTCAATGAAACATGCATGAAATTTAGTTTCAGAAACTTTTGCTAGTTCAAATAGTATCTTTTTAACAAAGTGAATGCTGCTGGAACAGCTACGAACTGAGAAACAGGCAATGACCCAAATGTAAAGCACTTGCTCCACCTCAAATTCTCCACACATGGTGCACTGTTCAAACTTTGCATTGAACAATGTCACGAAATGTCATATAGCACAGTCACATGGCTGGGTTGCTGCACATCTCGTGTGAGTTGCTCACTGCTAAAGCAGAACTTGTTATGCGATAACCACACGTCAGCAGCTTGATGTCGTTTGCCTCTTTAATTACTTGATGTGATACATGCGTATGTATGCTTTTGATTAAAAGGAATGACAATCCCCGAGTAAGTAGCGTTTTTCCGAGATATTCCTGAATCCTGACAAGGGAAAGCTGCTTTACGTTCGCCCACCGCCATCTGTGTAACGGGAACCCAGATGGGTTTGAATATTTTGAATGCTAAGGGGCGTCAAGGACATATGCGTTCCATCGACGAAACTCGCGCTGAAGACCACTGCACGTCGCAGTTTCATTACGCGCAGTCGAATCCCTGTTCTCCTGTCACCGGCGACGCTGGGAGGCCAGCTTACCTTTGTGCGACACCGTTGAACAGCCAGAACACAACGCGCACAAATGTTGTCGTTGTTGCGTTCTAGTGAGACGTTAAATGTCGTATTCTTAAGTTCGCTTTTCTTCGTTTACCCATTTAAAGTGAACGTATCTTGAGAAACTTCTGGTGACTTGGCCACTTGGCTATTTGTCTGGCTTATAATTAGCGTGCGCGGAGACTAGCGACAGCAAAGTAGTAAATAAAACAAGATTAATATTGAACAATTATTTCCTCGTATAAGTGCACAGCCTTTTGTATTACATTTCCCAGATGGTCATTTATGTGTTCTATCGTCTGCTACCAATTCAGTGTTCCAACATGGACGGCTCCGCAGCAGCATCCTCAAGGCGGCTTTCATTCTCTGAAAAACACTGCACACTTTTGGTTTTAGACCTCGCTGGAGGTTGGGATAAGTACCTGAAGCTTATATGTGACACACTCACCAAAGTTATCGCACTTGCGCTAAACTTGCGTGAGGGATCACCGCGCATTACCACGATGGGAGTGTTCATTTTAACAGACCGCGTAGAATGCGTGTTCTCTTTCCAATATCTAAAAACAAGTATACGAACGTTAACTTCCGCGCTGTCTGCTCTAGTCTCTCGCAACGAGTTTGCTGGGTGTGACGACGATTCTCTCGGTACTTTGTTGTCCGACCTGGCCGCTTACGTTGGAGCGCAGTACAAGGACTACTACAAGGTAAGAAGAAAATACCTTACTGACTGTACATTATTTGAGAATGCATGTATGCCATTCGCAACGCATTCGACCAATAAGAGGAGGTAATCGTAAATGGTAAACAAAATTAACTACATTTAGTTAGAGTGACCTAGAATTGGTTCTAGTACACTCTAATTTAGTTATCTGGCTTTCAGTAACCCAGTGAACCACAAATATCCATTGGATGTACCACAAAAGACCAAATATCCAAGACATTTAACGACGTCCAGTTTACATCTATAGTACGTTCGACTGGTACGTGGCAGTCAAAGGTCATCCAGAGGACGTCGAATGTCCTTATGATTTGGACATCTCTTGCACATTCAAAGCTCTCGTGCATTGATCGTACATAGTGCGTTATGAGTACAGATGCACGCACTATGCCGCAGAAATACAAGCAAATTGTCTCTAATGCCTAACAATGGGAAGCTAGGGGAGCAAAAGCATTAATTAATTATTTTGCAATTTAGCACGACCTTTGCTCGCACTGTTGGAGGACACCGCGCGTAAAAGCCAATACTTTCGCCATTTTTTCGCTATGCTTTCGGTCTGGGTTACGTCATTTTCTTTCTCATACAAAGATGCTTTATTTTCAGTTATATCTATTAGTACACTGTTGAAAATACGTAACCTTTAACTTGCTGATGTATTACGACAATTTATAAAGAAAAAAAGAAGCTTGAACCAGCTTGAACTCGCAATAGCTCTGACTTCGCGTCGCCACTGATATCAATTCAGCAACACGCGCCTCGATGCAAGTGCGCAGCAATGTTCCGGGCGTGAGCAGCGTGTGCTTTATTTGTGTCTTTTCGACTTTTGTGCGGTTTACCATGGCCCAAGTACGTGTATACTAGGCAGAACTGTACAGTTGCGTGCTGAAATTTCGAGCTGTGCTTCTGACTGCTATTTGCGGTACGTTTGTTCGCCTTGCGGAGCGCTTACGGGAATACTCGGGAGGCAATGTTTTGATGGTTAATTTTCGCACATGTTTGTATCGCTTGGTTTCCTGCGTTCCTCTTCAAGTGTCATGGATATTTCTCATTTGCAATGCCTATCTCTAAGTCTCTGGCAGCATTATGTTATTGGCACTTTTGTGATCTGAGAAGCTGCCTGACCAAGTTGCCTATCAAGATGAACATTCCATCTCTGGATTCTGCTTGCGTGGAATTTATTTCACCATATATTTTCAATGCAGCTAGAAAGTACTGGCTTTCTATCTTGAATCCGGTGGCCCCAGAAGCAAGTGCTGGCAAGCAGGCCATGCGCTTTTGGTCATTAATTAGTATGTTATACTACCTCTTACTAATCAGTTTTATTCTTTTAATTATAATTGTGGCAGCACTGTGCCTGCTAGTCATTTTGTGCCTACTCGTTACTTGTGTTTTAATGAAGTTTAATTTTCAAGAATCTGTTTTTGATTACGTTTTTTTTCTTTTAGATCCGCGTTTAACCTGTTTGTATACAGCGAGAACATGTAATGATAATTTCATACATGTGCGTGGCTGGGGGCCGATCATTTTTGTAATAAAGCTTTATCAGTTGTAAATAAAAAGTAACATTGGTATGACATTGTGAGTTTCACTGGTGTGCTTTACCTAGTGCTTACTGAACTCACTATTTTTCATTTATCCATTGCAGGATTTGCAATGATGCATAATGATCAAAATGCGGATTTACGGTTTTGTTAGCACAGTTTTCGCATTTTGATGAGCGCTAGAACTATATATAAAAGTTGACAGTCACTTTAGCGAACACTGAAGAGGATGAAGGCAGAAGCCTGCGCACTCACGAAGCATTAATTAAATTATTTGTCATTCTCATTTGCATGCGTTGTTACTTCTATTGTTTTCTCCTACCAAAGTTGTGGGCTCGAGTGCCCCAATTAACTTCGTCATAATTAACACCAATGGTTGCGGGCTCTACTCCCACCAAAGGTCGAGGGTTTGAGTGCCTTATTTGTATCTTAATTAACTTTGCCTTAACACCAAAAGTCGTGGGTTTGACTTCCACCAAAGGTCGAGTGTTCGAGTGCCTTAATTAACTCTGCCCTAATTAACTTGCCTTAAGTAACTACCCTCTAATGAACACCCAAGGTAGTGGGTTCGACTCTACCTTCACCATGTCAATTGGAATCCAACTTGGAGATAATTTGGAGATGTGGCCGATTCGCCCATCTCTCCAAGTGGTTTTGACTCCCAACAAAGGCCGTGGGTTAGAGTGCCTCAATTAACTCCATCTTAATGAACTATGCCTTAATTTGCTTCGACCTAATTAACACCAAAGGTCGAAGGTTCAATCCCCAATTTTGGTGCCATTAAATTTTGGTGCTGCAACGCTGGACATCGGATTTTTCGACCATTGAGCCATCTAAGGATTTCACCTTAATAAGTGTTGCAATTTATATTTTCACATTCACACGTTTACACGTTAACAAAACATTTCAAGCAAATTCACCAGCTACATGCCGACAATGGGTGTAACTGTGCCATTAGTGTGCCTCAGCACACTAACCATGCACATGACGTAGGGTACGTGTTGTGTTCGCTCTCTCTGATGGAGAGGTGTGTGATACTACACAACTGCATATTGTTTTACGAGGATATGCAGTTATGGTGACACTGGTTTAATAATAAATTGTTTTGCCTAAATCGAGACAAAAAAATCGTAAATTTTGTGAAAAAAGAAAGTATGGCAATTTTATTAACATAAACCTGTTCTGTTTTCTAGCGTTTGTTGTTTCTCGCTTTTCCTGTAATTTCACTAACATTTTCTGTTCATAGCTTTTCCCGTCATTTAACAGAAAACGTTTGATACTCCCTTCTGGGAGTACCTTTCACTCCCCTCGTGATGCATGCACGCACGCATGCAGCTTTCCGATACGAAAGAGTCAAATGCTCACGCTGCACAGAACATGGACAAGTCACCTGGCGACAAGATACCCGAGGCACAACATGCGACACATATGCGCATAAACTTTGCCAGTATTTGTAGCCATGCTCCGAGTGGCATCATTCGCCCAGCGACGAGTTGTATCTTTTTATGTTATATTTATCCGCTTATACTTGCGTGGCTGATGAAGCTACACATAAATGCTAATTTAGGATAATCAGGAGACGAACAAATTGATGACAAAATTGTCACTTTATCGTATATGCCGGGTGATCAAGGTTCATAATCACTCGTGGCAGATAGCATAATTCCATTCCTTGATCTGGAATATTCAAAGAGGCGGGCATTACTTGCACGAGAAGCCGAAACACATATTCAACAAATTAACGGAAATATGCATGTGCAAACCGTTTTTTTGCCTACCTGGGCCACTGGGTTGTCTCTCATGGTCGAATGGGCTGCTGTGCACAGGGTTTGAAACAACCAACTTGGCTCGCTGTGCGCCGCTCTTGAACGAACCTCTTTCACGCCGACATGGGAGATGCGGCACTGGGTATGTGCCACTTTGATTTGGTTCACTGGACCCTTGTGCCGCTCTTCAACGAACGTCTCGCCAACACTGGGGGTGCGGCCAGCGAGGGGACGTTCGCAGGCACTGGCGCG
Organism: Dermacentor silvarum; assembly: GCF_013339745.2. NCBI lineage: Eukaryota > Metazoa > Arthropoda > Arachnida > Ixodida > Ixodidae > Dermacentor > Dermacentor silvarum. Next base: position 255,409,183 of record NC_051155.1, read on the forward strand.
TCACGCTTCTTGTCTTGGAGACCACGCGCGGACTTCCCGGCAGCGCCACCAGATGGTGTAGCATGTCCAGAAAGGGAAACAAGTGTGCAGGCAAACGAGTCCCGCTTCCGGGGAAGGGAAGCAACCGGTGATGATCATTTAATGGCATCTCCTTTGAAACGGAGCGTCACCTAGCCTGCTCTATTTAATCAGGTATGCTATACATGTTATTTATCTGGCATTTTTGTTTACATCTCCTCAATCCTTTATTTTTCCTTCAAAATCTACCTTGTACCGCTACCTATGACGGCAAGAGATCCGGTCGTATAAATCGCAGCCCTGCTTTTCTTCCACCAATGCTTTAAACGTCTCTTGCTAATTTCGTCTGCTGACCAATTGATGCTCCCGCCCACTTTAAATCAAGGAGCTTCTGGAAGAACCGTACGTTACGTACGGTTCTCACTAGGTGAATCCCTTTGCATTCTATTAGGATGTGCTGAGTGGTCTCCGGATTTTTACTGCAGCGTACACATGCCTCATCTAGTTCCGAATATTTGCTCCGGTATGTTTTGGTCCTTAGGCAACCGGCACGAGCCTCAAATAGCAAGGCACTGCCCTTTGTGTTGTACAGATTTCCCTTCTAATTTCTTTCGTCTCATTCTTCAAAATGTCTATGGTCCTTTTTGTTGACATCCTTTGCACCCTGTCTCTGTTTCTCTTACTTTATTTCTGATGACTCCTGGCTTTCCATTTAATGTTTCAATTACCCTGTACTTGGCTGCCAACTTTCTTGGCCTCTTCCTTCATTCTGTGTCCACGCTTTTCAGGTACAGATACTTGTGCACTTTAGCAGCCCATTTATTATTGCGATAGCAATTATATGGACACTTCAACCGGATTTCGCCGTCGCCGTGAGGTTCCGTATAGATAAAATCTTCGCCGCGCGCCGTATGCCCGAGCGGCAGCGTGCGGGGACGCGCGCTATCACGGAGAGCGAACGCACTCAATCTCCCACGCGCAAGCAAGGAAGCGGGAAGCCAGCGCCGGAGGGAGTGGGGGGGGGGGGGGGGGCGCACTTCTACTCTGCCAACAACCGCGCTCGTCGCTCGCCCGCACCGTCTCTTATCTCCACACGGCTCTGACCTTTCTATGGGCTGTGCATTCGCCGCTCAGTTTCCGTTGAAGCGATAGACCGCACGTACACTCGGCCACAAAATATTGCGGGGGGCGCGAGCGCGTGGCGATAAAACCCTATATATAAAAAGTAGCGTCACGCTTTGAAGAATGCCGCCGCCTCCTCGCACACCCTGTCCGAGGCCGACGCCGCGTCGGTATTGGCCTAATGGCATCACATGGACCGTCGCGCCGCCGGGCGCTGGCTGCGTTTGTTTACGATCATGCTCCATCGCCATTTTCGCCCGAGAAGCGTCTACCGACTGGCGAGGAGCACAGCGATAGCGGCGAACACAGTCGGCGATTGTCGAATCTGATCAGCGGCGAAAGATAAACAAGTGCACGTGTTTCAAGCGGTCTAGGCGGCGCAACGGTCGAAAAAGGAGCGCGAAAGAGAGGAGAAACGAGGAGGAGGGAAGGCGGAGGAGGAGAGTGTCGCTACTTTTTAATAGGGGCTTTACGTGGCGAAGCAGTCCTCCTCTCCTTCTAGCGGCGCACCCCTGGTCTAGCCACCGTACCCCTGGTGTCGAGACCAACGCTTGCGCGCATGCGCGTCCCTCCGTGACTGCAAGCGTGCATGTTCCCGCGCTTGCTCTTTGCGCGCCGGCGATATCCGAGTGTAGTCGCGAGGTGGCGGCTTCCACGGGCATAACTTAGAGTCCCTATATAAGAAAAGTACCGCCATCCTTTGATAAACGCCGCTTCTCTCTTTCCTGTATCGCCGATTGGACGATGACAGCGCGCGCTTTTCACTTCTTTATATTTTCTTTTTTTCCGCCTCAGAGCCATATTGAAAGTCCTCTGCGCAGCCGCAGTCGCCGGCGGCGGCGGGGGCGCGCGCCCGGCCTGAAAACTTCAACGTGGACTTTCTAGGAGCGCCACCGTCGACTTGGCTTTCGCAAGCAAAAAGTAAAGAAAAAGGCAAGCGCTTTAAGAGAGGAGGCGGCGGAGGAAAAGAGTAGATGGCGGTACTTTTCTTATATAGGGATTTTAGCATAACTATTGAAAGTGAGCTGGCGTGCGTAGCTGCGGCTGCTTTTGTCGCGTCACGAGCGCGGATGCATATCTCCCGGTCGCGAACGCAGCAACGCAGTTCTTGTTTCTGCGCTGAGCCTTTTCGTGGCCAATCCAAGGTAGATATACCTGGTAGCGAAGCTTCCATAGAAGCCCATACGTTCAAAACATGGCGGTTTATCGGCGATGATGATGATTATTGGCATCCCTTTGAAACGGGGCGGCGACAAATAGTCACCTAGCCTGCGGTTCATAAAGCCCCTATATTTATAAATATAGGGGCTTTAGCGGTTCATGGGGCTTAGCGCCATCTATGTGAGGAGAGAACACTTCCGGCGGAAGAAAAAATAATGTGACGTCATATCCGGTAAAAACAGAAGTGACGTCATTTGGTTCTCAAAGGCGCGAAATTTGTTTTCGGAGGCCTGCCACTGCAGCTGTATATTCAAATGCCCCGCCATACGACTTGATGGGCGTTGCGAGCTTTCAGTGCGGAAAGCGATGCAGGAAAAGGTCAGCCGTACGGGTGTCGAAATCGCATCGCAGCACAGAACATACTTTCTTTGGAGGCCGACGAATGCTTTTGGCGTAGAGTGCTCGTCCTTTCGTCGGACGTCAAGCCCGTCGGCCCGCGCTGTCGCACGAAAACAACTAAATTAAACAATTATCTGGTGGTCGCAACTTACTGCTTTTGACAAACGTCGGCAAGCAAAACAACACAACATGTGTGTGGGGGGTGTAACAGGTTAACTTTACGAGCGCGCCTTTCTGCACAGTTCAAGGGCTGCATTGCATTGCAAGTGATAGCGGCTTCAACGCCCGCCGCTATCATAACGCTATCAACGCCCGCCGCTATCAGTGGGCGCTCTTACGGTGGGCGCTGAAAAAATGTATTTATTGATAATGATCACGTAAAACAGAATTGTCTCTTCCTTTCTCGCCATCCGCATATAAAATTTATTAGGAACTTTATTTACGTTGAATGAATCTGTGTCCCTCTTTATTTATAAAACGCTTTTTTCTTTCCCCATGTTTGTTCACTCCAAACATAGTGGCGCTTCAATCGCTGTTCCCGACCACCATTGCTGATGTCGGTGACAATTCGTCTGAACCGCTTTTCGCCCGAAGCTTCGCGATTTATGTGAATCGACTTGGCCAGTCTTCGTTCTTCTTTACGAACAGGGCGTTCTCCCCGCAGAAGAGCGTGGCAGAAAAGAGACAGGCAAGATGAAAATAAACTTATTTCCTTTATCAGCTAATTTTTTTCCCGTCGAAGCCGCCACGGTGCCAATCGCAAGAGGGGCACCTCGCGGCCACACTGGGGTGTCGTCGGCGCGCAAGGAACAAACGCGGAAACTGCACGCTTGCAGTCACGGAAGGACGCGCATGCGCGCAAGCGTCAGTCTCGACCACGGTGGAAATATTTAGGTGTTGACTAGAGTGTACTAGAATATGGTCGAGTGGGACGAGCGGCTGGGGCGGCGCATGCTTTGCAGTGAGGCGCCCGACGTGGAAAAATACTGGGGGGCGCTGCGGTCGAAGTGGATTGGGCCGCATCAAGGTCGCGCCGTTGGAAACTGCTGGCGATACTGCTCGGCAGGGTCATTCGTACTACTTCGCGCGCTGGTATTTGCGTTCAGACCAATCAAAAGGGGTTCATAATTGCATATGACATGTATTTATGCCTTAAGATAAATCCCTTTCCTTTCTCTTCTTTATTTATTTTTTATTATTTCTAATGCCGCTCGGTGATAGCGCGTGCATTGCGACCGCAGTGTCGGCTTTCATTCTACTATGTTATTGTACGGTTCCCTTTGGAGTAAAAATTAATTTTCTCGTTCTTCAAGCAGTATGTATCTCTCGTGTGTATTGTTGCGCATATAGTTTTTCTATCAGTAGGTCTTGCCAAACGCAGACGAAGCAATTGTAACATATGTAACCTTCCTGCTTGCCGCTTCAAACAAGTAAAGCATAGCTGACGCATCCGGCGCCTTGTACTTAGATTTACGGGGTAGCATTGGTATAGATAAAAAAGAGTAAACTGCACTGCAACATTCCAATCAAGTTTCCGCCTTTTTCGTGTAACAGAATGCGGAGTAATTGGTACGAATTCATTTATTGCAGTCGGACCTCGTGCGCCGAAAACGGTTTTAGTTAGCCATTCTACATGCTAATCTTTCGCCGTAAGCCGTACGTGGATTTTTTTTTCCAGTCGACACTTCAAAAAAAAAAAAAAAAAAAAAGAGAGAAAGAAAGCATGCGCGGTAGCCTAATTAGTGCCTATATCGTGGATACGGCGTTGCGCTGCTAATTCTGGAGCTCGCGGGTTCAGTCCAGGGGTGCTATGCAAGATGCCCCGAGTTTGGCGAAACTCGGGATCTTCACGAGCTCTGGCGACGCCCCAAGATGAAAGAACTAATGGTAACAAGACAAAGTTGTCCGTCGGCACACCTCCAGTTTCATTGGTTTAATCTAGATTCACTCTGGGTGGCCACCATCCCTTGGGCGTTGCCATATGGGCGGTCGACAAACTGGGGCTCACGTGATCATACGGTCGGTGCATGGTCGTGCATTGTTTCACTTGTTTGTCGTTCCACCGAGTGCATTAGAGGTACAAGCAAGTTATCAAATAACTGCATTTAGTACAATGATATTAGTCACATTACCGTAGGGTATAGGTCTTTTAAAGTTTACAAATAGTACACTGAATGCGTATTAGACTAATTTGTAGTTTCATCGTTTCGCGTTATACACGAGGGCACGCTCGCCCTCCTCTTTCTTCCTCTGGATTGGATTGGCGCGGCTCGCTACGTGCTTGCGGTAGCATTTCCGAGCACAGATTGGTGTGCGCCTGATTTTTACACTGGGCTTTGAACAGATCGCTCGTTGCTCGCGCTAAAGTAAGGCTTCGAGACGAAGGGAGCGTCGGCTAGCGCAGAAGTGGTTTGCCGCGCGGCTTACCGTGTAAGCACTCAGGACTGTCGGAAAACTCTCATGCAAGGATAAAAAACTACGCTTTATTTTCTTTTACATTGTGACGCACCTTCATACTGGCTAGCGCCGAGCTTTGGCTTCTAACAGCCGCAGGAAAGAGTCTTGATACTGGGTAGCCCCAGCGATCCGTGGCTTCTAACAAACGCAAGAAAGGGTCTTTGCAGCGCACGTGGCCGTTGAGTGCCACCACATTCATCCCAGGCGGGACTCCAGCATCAGTGCAGTTACTCTGTACCCACTGCTGACGAGGTGGCGCTTCACTTTTTGACAATAACTTTCTATTTTTCGCGTGTGAACGCCCGTGTTGGTTTCCCCAAAGTGCACGCTGTGGTTAACTGTCTCCCAATGCAGATTAAGGCATAGCCCCGTTAGCATCCACTGAATTTGGGACACAGTTGTATGGGCCAATTCGTCACTATAAATAATGGTCCCCGGTTGAACATTGGCTGTATTAATGGCGCCTAGCGTCGCCGCCTGTCGTCGGTCGACCTTGAAAAGTAGCAGCACCCCTCAGGTCGCGCAGACCATGCCGAAGACCCATGGGGCCACCATCTTTAACACCACCGTAATTTTGGCGGCTCGACGGAACGTTCTCGCCCGTCATTAGGCGGCCTCGATTGCACTTTTGCTCGCCGCGAAGGAGGCACTCGTCAATTTTGCGCTCTCTTCCCGGGGCCACCGAGTGGAGCTCGCGCCAGCAGCTCGTCCCTCGCGACCTTACGTGGGTAGCTCCTCCAGTCAGCGATGGCGTGCTACGATAGAGGAACCAAGTCTACGGTCTCTTTCAACATCCATATGTCTACGCTTTTGCTCACGCAGTACGTGAGCCAAATCATTTGCCGCCTCGAGAGGTGGTCGTTCGGACGGCCGAGGCGGTCCGTGTTGGCGCAGTAACTTCCTTCGCCTCTCTGCCCGTGCCGTGCAGTGGTACCGTGTACCTGCCAAAACTGATTTCGGCACCAAAACTGATTTCGGCACCAGAAGGCAGCCCGGCGTCCATTCTGAGTCTTCCAATATAATGTGACTCCTTCGCCTGCGCAGGTTGGTTGGTCCGGGTTGAACCCCAGGTGCTCGCAGGTGCTCCAGTACTCCGATGACGACGCCGGACCTGGCCTGGGGCTGGGGCGCGGTGGACGAGCATGCTTGAAACAGGAGAGAGCCGAAGCGATCGCACGAACTATTCCTCCGCTGCCTAGTCACACCAGTCTACGCTGGGAAAGCATAATTTGCCCGCCACCCTATCTCCGCAAACGACGGCCTTCGCCTAATTCGTCACACAGCCAGCGCACTCACGTTTTGGAAAGGCAAAAATGACGCTGAAACTCTACGTCGGACATGTAGGTGAACGGGTCCAGATGGTCATATTGACGCTTGCTGCCGCTGGATGCGATTACACAGGCTGCTGCTGCCGCCACCATGTTCCCGAGTTCAACTCGTGGGGGGTTTCGCGATGTACGAGTTTGGCCCGAGTTCACGTGTCAATCAAAACCATAGGTCACGCCCCGCGCGAGGCATGTAACTCTTGTGCGTGCGCCCGCCACGGTTGGGCCACGCCCAACTTATTTTCCGGCAACAGCGACGTGGTGCGGAACTGAGAGGCATCAACAATCTTGACCGCCGACAGAAACTACGCACAGCACGCTGCCATCGGTGATGCACTGTAGCTGAGAACCACTATCAAAAACAAAGCGGCGACTCTCGCTGGTTCATGCATCTATCTTCTTAGGCTGTGATGGCCCCACAACATGGTTCATTGTCTGCATTGTAGTGACGTAGCGCACAGCAAATAATTATCGGAAGGACACTGTAGCTGCTTGCAAGGTGTCGATGCGCCGTGGTGGATGACGATGCTGAGCAGTGCGTAGTGTTTTCCAACGTAAATGTATCGCAGCTGTTGTTTGAGATGGCTGCTCTGTCATCGGTGGTGTATCGGATCTGCAGTGTTGCAAACACGGTCAGCGCCGAGAAACGCTCGCTTTTTTAAACACAGTGCGATGACATTTCTTCATCACAAGTACGGCACACTAAATAGTTGCAACCCCTTCCTGCGTTCAAAGTTTAATTTCCTAACTGCACACAGGAGCCATCACCCGCCAAAACGCGATTGCTGCGCTGTCGTTACTATATCTATCTGCGATCGCTGTTAGCTCAGCAGCAGAGACAATCGGCAAGCACATTGGAGAGAACAACTCTGCGTATACATGCGAGCGGAGGCACCTTCACTGGGCAAGCGATGACAAGCGATGAATTGTGTCACTGGGCAGCGCGCTCTTCCTTGCAATGCATCGCGGAGGCTTCGCGCACGCAGATAAACTGGTGCACTTTCACTGTGCTGCGTCACTACGGACCCTAGAATACCGCACAGCCATTTTGCAGTGACAACCGTTGCTCCCGTCGTTTCAGTTGGTAAAGCGGCGGCCTTAATAGCAGCCTAAGTGAAGCACCTGCGCTGAACAACCATGCCGCAGCGCTGCGTGGCCATTCCCCTAATAGTCAGGAAATGGAAAGATCACTGTCATGACTGACTTTATCAATGATTAGAGTGCCTCGATGCGAGCGGGCATCAAGGCACCCTATCAAGGATAGCACTGCAGTGCCCCTGGCGACTGCTCACCGTATGAACTCCCTCGTGCGTGCGACGCTCTAAAATGTATCCGCGTGTAAGCTTTCGCCTCACTGTCGCCACTCGCGGCAAAAAAAGTGCAGAATTTAATAATTCGCTCAATCTCTGTTTGTCATGAAACATTTATGGCATTACAAACGAAAAACAGATACTTCAAGAAATAAAGTGTTCCTTATTTTATTTGTTGTATTTGAACGTAATCGATTGAGGGAAAGTGTAGGCGCAACAATGCACCGCATGTGCCCTGTTCGCATTCGACGGAGGATAGAAAGATAATGCTCGAAAGAGGAGGCACGCCCTTTACGCGCCCTAGAAAGGCGTGGCAAGTGGCTCACGGCAAGTGTGCAGATAGACAGCGGTACAGTCACGGCATTGCTAAATGGTGATAATACGTTGATAACAATACGCGGCGCTGGCGCGTTTTGCTGCGCAGTCTTCTGTGCTTGAAGCACGGAATCACTGTGCCGCGCAGGGTGCGCTCATGTTGTCATACGCGGCTTTATCTCGACATTTCTTTTTGCCTGCTGTTCTTGCACGTTCCTTGCTATCACCTTTCACTGACTGCCATCGAGCAAACTCGGGTGAAACTCGTACGAACGAGAAACTCGGCGCATCCTGCATAGCACCCCAGGTCGCGGAATTCGATGGGAACGAAATGGAAAAAGACTCCTGTACTTCTATTTAGGTGCGCGTTAAAGAACTCCAGGTAGCAAAAACTCAACCGGGTGCCTCATAATCATATCGTGGTTTTGCCACGTAAAACCCAAGAATGTGCTTATATTAAAAAAAGAAAAAGGCAGGTGGCTACGTTCTTCGGCTTATTTCTGGGGGTGTAAACAACATAAATTATTCGCGAGTCTGATTTCCGAGAAAAACATGTTACGCTTATCCTATCTTTCATGCGTAAATGTAATGCCGTTCCCAAATGTATGACCGCTCAACTCTGCAGCTTGTATATTATAAACGGCTGCGTTCAGTTATCCGGTGCACTATCATAACGACTATAACGAAACAATTAAAGGAACCACATGTCTCACATACAAGTAGAGATACGTGCAGATCTGTTGCGTTCGTTGAAGAAAATAAGTGTGGTACCCCATGGGGCACTCAGTTTTAATGGGTTGCAAACATGGTGAGACTGTCAAAAATTCTTGCCTGAGTCAAGTTAGCAGATTTACAGGCTGCGCCAAAACGGGGCGTTTATATTGAATGAGAGCTAGGAACTTGTTAATCAGGACTTATTAACACCTGTCCGTTAATTCTCTCAGGAACTGTGCCTCTGCGCAACAGCCACGACTCCGGCAGCAAATCATGCGGAATAACAGACCTCACTTGCATGCAGCCTTTGGGATGTCAATAGTGCTGTTTAGCGTTACATTCTAACGGAAATGACTATTCGGCGTCGTACAGTATAATAATAACACTTGCACACACACACACACACACACACACACACACACACACACACACACACACACACACACACACACACACACACACACACACACACACACACACACACACACGCGCACGCACATATATATATATATATATATATATATATATATATATATATATATATATATATATATATATATATAAGATGGTTTTGCCTGCTGTGAATATTATTTCTGCGGATGAGAGTTTTATTTCCAGTATTCACTAATAAGTGTGTTTGTTACTGCAAACACGTGCGCTTATTCCCGGTCGGGCGTTCTCACTTTTTCAATTATTGTATTTAGAATATTTATTTTTCCCCTTACACACACACACACACACACACACATATATATATATATATATATATATATATATATATATATATATATATATATATATATTGTAAATATATATGGCTATGTACCGATCGATTTAATTACCTAGAAATACATTGGTCATTCTTCGCGCCACGCATTTAATAAACCTGGTTTATTTCACTCTAATATTGTTTTCTTCGATCATTGTCCCTGATCAATATCCACCAACAAGAAGCGGGTGTAAAATGACACGATATCAATAATAAAATTTTCTTAGGTAGCCTTCATGGTGCGGAGATACCAGTTACTTTTAGAGGACAGTGGTAAAAACAGCAGTTCACCTGGCTAAACTACATTTGGCACAATCCGTCAAGAGCCATGGGCGCACCAAAGCAACTAAAACATTAAAAAAATGTACTGCACAGAGGTTCTGCGAGAAAAACTGGGCGTGCGCCAGCGTCCGCCTAGCGAACGCGCGCTCGCTAGCAGACGACGCCCTTGACAACGACAGCAAAATTGAAGACATCGCGTCTATGCCTCAAATATATATGTTTGGCAAAATGGTGTAAACATAAAGTTGCAGTTAAAATAAAGCGCTACTTTAAGAGCGTACTATGCGCAATCGGTCTCGGCGCCCGCAGCGAAGGTACGTTGAATATGCCGCGGAGCGCGTCTCCGCCCCAATCCAGTTCGCTCGCAGCGCCCTCGCACTATTTTTCCACACGCGGCGCCTCAGCGGCAGAGCGCCGTTCGGCCCACTCGACCATTAGACAGTTTTAGTTTAACGCGCGCACCATTTTTTTCCTTCCTCCATGTTGCGCACGCAACGCGCCAGCGGGGGCACGACTGCGCATGCGCTGAACCTATGAGAGATGCGTGCGTTTGCGCGCGCTCTAGTTTTCCGGGCTTGCGTTGCGCTGGCTACAGTCGTTGCGTACCCTACCGGCGGCCCTCTCGCGAGATCTCGCGCTGCCGAGAGCTTAAGAACATGGCGGCGACCGACAGCAAAACAAGCGGGTCGACCCAGTGGTCATGGCAGCGAGCAAATCCCGCGTGCATTTTCGGTATCGCCCTCGATTTGAGCTCCTTGCCTATGTGAGGAGCTTAAATCCATTCGCGGACCCTGTGCAGTGTGGGCCGTGATCGCTGCAAAGATGCAGGATATCACTGGGATGCCGTTTATTGCCCGGAATGTCCGCAGTCGAACGGAGCTCCTGCTATCCTATCACGCTGCGAAGGACATAGTCAACCTGAGAAAGTAAGTTCCGAGTCTGACTGCATGAATTTTTTTTCGGCAATTGCTTGCGAATTTGTGCACCACACGATTGTTTCACCATCTGTTTGAATAGGCGAGCCGCCGGAGCAAAAGGCACAGTGCATCACGGCCGACCACCGTCACTTTTTGAGCACTGCATATTTTCTCGGGGATCAGCAGCAGACGAACGAGTTCACTCAGATCCCGTTTCTCGAAGCGGAATTGTTGTCGAAACAACGTCGACTCCACTTGGTCCACATCGAGGAGTCCGTTGCGCGAGCGGTATCGCAGCAGCTCGCTTTCACGATAGCGCCTTACGCTTGACGGCATTCTCTTGCCTTGCTGCTGCTCGCCTCAACACAAAATCGGCGCGAACGGCGCGAAAAAGCTTTCCTTGTCTCGTGCCTTGACTTGTGACAACCAATGTTGTCTATACGAGTTTATTGCTTAGGCACTAGATGGCGCAAAGTAGCACTCTGAGGCAAGGGTGTTGACGCTTAGGCGCACTCCACGTTTCAGATGTTGCGCGCGGTAAACTAATGCTGTGGGGGACAGCCTCAACCGTAACGTACGTAGCGCGCCGCACGTTGCGTACGTACTGTCTAGCGCGCGCTAAACTAATAGCGTCCTCGATCACCCGCACCGGTGCGCACCGGGGCGCCTTGGTGCGCACTTTCATCCTCGATCAACCGCACCGGTGCGCACCGACCATCCTCGATCACCGGAAGCGCACCCGGTTGGGGCGGTTTTCCGTTGCCCCGTCTCGCACCGAGAAAATCGGCGGTGCGCCGGGGTGCAATCCCAGCAAGCACTGCGGGACGCGCGCGCACCGCCGACTGCGGAACCGCGCACGCTCTGGCCCGATAGCTGCGGTTGCACGGAGTTGATGGAGGTACTAGTCGAGATGTCGGCAATGAGAAAGGAAGCGCTGCTAGTTGCCGCAATCGATGAGCTTTTTTCAGTTCGGCTGACAGCGAAGACGACATGCTGATCGACCTCGTCCTAAAACAATGTGGTGAAGAGCGACCGAAAGTGGACAGCTTCGTTGAACGGGTCGTCAGGCGCCTCGACGACACCGGAGTAGGGAGATTATTTGGCTCCCCATCTTTGTGCTACCAGAACTTGCTGGAAGCGGGCCGCAGAAGCGCACCGCGCTGTGTTACTGACTCCCCGCGCGTGCGTTGCTAAAAACGAATACTCGCCATAAAATCGTTCATTTCATCCACCGACATCGCCACATTATGTCTCTTCCCATTAACTATAAAATCCATTGGTGTGTACTTGTAACCAGGTATGTCGGAGCACGCAGTTTGACAAGGTTCGAGTGCTTGCCGCGTATCCTCTGCACCTGCAAACAAAAGAACGTGCGCGCGCGCGTTTTGCGCACGTTTTGGGCGCCAGGGGCGAAGTGGCGCTTCATGCAAGCATCTGCACGGAGTGCAGTTTTGTCGTCGATGTTGACCCTCCGCAGTGCGCCACCACCGCGGTGCACAGCGCACCATTCTGGTTTCGGGGCAACCCCGGGGCAAGGTGATCGAGGACGCTATAAAACTGCATATTGTGTAGTACACTCTAGTGTTGACACTGCGCGCGAGCGAGCGTCCAGATTATAGACAGTTTTAGTTTAGCGTTAGCGTAATAGCGGGGTTACGGGAAATAGCGTTACCGTTCCGCAAACGAACTTTGCAGAAAGAGAGTTTTAGTATAGCGTGATAGCGTAGTTTACGTGCGGGACGCTATTCCATTACGCTTTGAATTTCGCTTACATAGGGCACCTAATTCTATGTGTGTGTGTGTGTCTGGAAAGTGCGATAGGCAGCGCAATGGAAGGCAGGAGCGCGTTGTATTTTTACTTCACATGTCCGTCGAGCTGCAACGAAACAGACAAGCAGTACAAGCTGTCTACCAAAGCCTCCGAAATCTTCCAATCTCAGAGGCCATATGCCGTCGTCGCGCCTATCTCTTGACTTTATCGACAGGTGGCGCTCACATCTCGTAGAAATTAGAGTTACTGTATATGCTCCTATAGTGTTCTAGAATAGGGGTAGTGGGCTCAGATGACGGCTCCGCTTGAGGCCCTTGATGTCGCCTCCGAGAGATGGCGCTACAAACATTCTCACCTGAAACGTTTTGCAGTCTGGCGCGTACGCTATGCGGATTATTTCACTGCATAGCGTAAATCTAAACAAGTTCTTGCTATCTGTATTACCGGAAAGGCGTCAATTCGCATTTTGTGCTATATATATAACTTTGCCATTGTGACTGCGACGGCTCGGGAGGTGTTATCGATGACCTCGCGAGTGCATGAATTTGGGCGCTGGTTCGCCACTAAAGTGGGCAGCTTGCGGTAGTTTGTAGCAGTTGCCAGTTACTGTGACGATAATGTGAGCGCGATGATTCGTTTACAGTACTAGTTATCACCGTGTAATCGTCCACTGCGGTCCACTAAGGCCAGCGTCGAGCTAGCGCCGCTCTCATTAGCAGTGGACCGTTGCCCAAGCTGACCGCACTTGGTCAACTTGCGGACAGTTTTATTGCACCATAAATGCATATACACGACGTGTGGGTACACATCGCCGGAAAGAAAAACACGGCGCATCTATTTATGAAAAATTGTTTTCCTTAAACTATCAAACAAGCTTATTTCTAATTGTATACAATAATTCGAGATATGATTTCAGCGAGCAGGCGGCAGTGCTCATTGCGCGCATAAAATTGCTTTTATTTTCGAATGCATTTTCAAGTTCATACATTTTATTAGGAACAGCATCGAAACAAAAACGATGTAAAATATTGTCGCAGCAGTGAAAAATAGGCAAAAAGGAGCCCAACCGAAGAATACTTCAAGAACTGCACAGATTCCAAAAATATTACAAAGCTCCCTGTTAGTGCATGCAGGAAATATTTCTGTTTACAACAATAACAATGTTTACAAAAAAAAAAACATTTTTTTTCTCACAGAGCACACACTAGATCACTTTAAAGCAAGCTTAAGAATATGCAGTACGGCGAAATGAGGAAAAAAAAAAAAAAAAAAAAAAAAAAAAAAAAAGCTCTTTGCCGTGAACGACGTGAACGAAGTCCCTGATTATGTAACGCGGTTCAAAGTGCAATTCGCACACGGCACATGTTTGGTCAAGCTTCTTTTCTTCACAGTGTAAGTTCCTTTCCCACTGTTGTCTCCTTGTGGGACGCTGAAAAGAGACGCCTTCGGCGAGCCTGTCCGGCACCCTGGTGCAAAACAATAATTGCGCCAGCGACTAGGCATAGTTTCTTAGCGCACCGTAGAACGAGCACAAAGGATGTCCGAGGACGTTGCAGAGACAAGTCGACGAACGTTGCACTTTACAAAAACAATCAAAATCAAGTCGATTCGCGTCCTCGTGTGTGTGCAGACTGCAGCAAGCAAATGGCAGTGACAGGAGCGCACGCGCTGGCATGGGTCTTCAGGTGGAACTAGCTTCAGCGCCCCTAGCGGCCTCCGGCTCCGGCGACATACGCGGCTTCAGCTGGAAGCGTGCGCCGCATAGGGCAGAGAGCACACTACCCAATATTCTAGTACACTGTAATGCTCCCTACGGGAGCAGAGTTGCGCGTAGGTCCGCCATCTTGCCTGGCAAGCAACCAAACCTATGTGGTGAAGCCGAACTCCGTTTTTGCAGGCATGTGCCTACCCTGTCGTCGGTCGACCATGGGCGCTTTTCCATCGCGTGTGGACCGCTTTTCCGTCTAATCGCAAACAAAGCGCATGGAAACAGCTCACAAGATAAGAGTCAAGAAGAAAAAAGCCACTGCTGATTTTTAACGCGCGGCGTGAGATGGAGCGCGAACAATATTAGTCGTTTTTTGGACTTGTGCGTTTACCTGTGCACCTTCTCGGAACTTTCCGCTTTCCGAGCGATTGGTGCAGTTGGGAGCAGAGCACCCGGTCAATTAGAGAGGTTTAGCTTGTCCGGTTATCGGGTAAACGCAGGCGGACCGAGCGTTGGGGCCTGTTGGCGGAACCGTAAACGTGAGCGGCCTGTATGGTGCTGCCATCTGGTGGCGCAGAGCGCAAACAGACAAAAACAGCTAATACGGTAGTAACCAAGTGTATTTTACTTCGCTGCTGGCGTAAGTTTTCGGCAGCAACACGATTACGCCACTGCCGAAAATTTACACCAGCAGCGAAGTAGAAATCACTTGGTCACTGCAATATTAGCTGTTCTTGTCTGATTACGGTGGAATTTCGATGGAACTACGATTGAACACCTGTGAGATCTGCTGCGCATGTTGTGTTGTTCCGCAGCTGACCCGCACGTAACAGCGAACGCCAAGATCGACCAGATTCGCTTTGAACTTGGCTAGCGTTAACTTGCGTCAATCCAGTTCGCTGCAGCGGCGGCGTCGGGAAATACAAGAAACTGGCCGGAGCATCAGTTTCTCCTCAGTGCACGGTTGCTTGGAACCCACGTGATGGCGTTCGGCCAATGGAGGCACGATCGGCGTTCATAAATCAGACGCGCAACTCTGCTACCTTTGGTAGCATATACAGTAACTCTAGTAGAAATTTTCTTTCGTTAGGCTTGGCGCGTTCGAAACGAGAAGCGATCTCGTAAACTCCGCTAAATTACCCATAAAAACATATTGTCGATCCTGCCTGAAGGTAAGCGAAAGCCATTTACGCAGTCATTTCCTACCAACGAAGTCAATTATTCAACAGCAACTCCAAATTCAGTTTGAAGCGGGCGGCCGGGACCGCCGCCATGTTTTACGTACACTACGTAAACACACTAACACGGTAACGTTAACTCTGAGAAATAGCGTGTGCACGGTAAACGGTATGGGTCGTTTAGCGTTCTGCGCATGCGCATTTCGATCCCGCTATTCCGGTAACCACGCTAAACTAAAGCATTAGACAGTTTTAGTTTAGCGTTAGCGTAATAGCGGGGTTACGGGAAATAGCGTATCCTCTGAAAAATGGCTGATGCAGACATGGTCGGTAGGCGTTAGAGTTCGGTCTGCCCTCAGATTTGCACGGCGCCACTGCTCTAGACGACCGCTGTCGGATGGCGCTTTGAATAAAGGCACACGCTCCGCACAAGTCAGGTATCCAGAATTGCAGTTCGGAACGAAGCACTTTCTAGCCATTTCAAACGCCCCTCAGAAGGCTGCTGCCACCTTCGTCGAGGGCCCGTGGCGACAATACCCAAGCACAAGCTCATGAAACGAACGCGAACAAAAATCGTGCCTTCAAAACAGCGCAACCGCACATGCAAGCAGGAAGACGAAGCAGCGGCAGCACGCAACCTTGCCGCCGAGGCTGGGACCGCATACCGCAGCGCCCTCTACGACGGCGCCGAACCAGCTGCAACCAAGCCGAACATAATCTGGACGCGAGCGAGCGGCGCTTTCGCGCGAGTTGGGGGGAGAGTGTCAGCACCTCTCCTTATTCTTACACCGTGGTCTCGACACCGGGTGTGCCGCTAGAAGGAGAGGAGGACCGCTTCGCCACGCGCTCGCGCCCCCCGCAATATTTGGTGGCCGAGTGTACCTTCGCCGGCTGCGGCGTATGCGCTTGCTGCCAGCGTTTTGACAGTCGTTGTCTGCAGTCATTCAGTGTGATCTATTCATGTTTGTTTGTGCGCGCTCACACCACGCTTGTTCATTCAGTTAGTAATGGTCGGGCCACATTTTCCAACGCACGCTACACATGCAATGCTGCCCGGATCGGCAGTGCAGCGCTACAGGTGTGTCCCTTCGCACGCGCTGCCCACGGGAAGCGCTTCTCATCAACACCACCGTTTCACACGCGCCTTCCTCGTGGTCATCGAATCTCTCTTCATGTCGGTCTACTTACGCCGCAGCACACCTGCTTACTTAATCAGCTCATGTTTACTACAATTCATATTGCTACCAAAGCCGCTCACCTTACTTCGTATGACAGTGCTGTGTTGCTATCGCATTCATTGCTTCGCCCTTAGGGCGAAACTGTGACATTTTATTGCGATAGCAATTATATGGACACTCAAAAGCAGATTTCTGCCGTCGGCGTCGCCGTCGCCGTGAGGTTCCCTATGACGTCAATGGAGATGAAATCGTCGCCGCGCGCCGAACGCTGTATGTGCCAGTGAGAGGGCGCGAGGGGCGCGCGCTTTCACGGGGAGTGAACACACGGCGGAGAACAAACGCGCGTTCTGCGCCGTGCTCCCTTAAGCGCTGCAGAAGTAGGCGTCTCTTTCCTCCTTTACTATCACCATATATGATGAGCAAAGGCGCCTTCTTCCGACGCGCGAGAGGCCGTGGGGGAGGCGACGTTTAGCTGCGGCACCAAGTGCTATATTTATATCAGAGGCTCCGGCAACAGTCACCAACGCCGCACGCATTTTGAGCGAACGCGGGCAAAACGCCGACGGCATCGACAACAGTTCTGCGTTTTGCCGGTGCTGCTGCATGTCCAAGTTTATACAGCTGATAAAGCTAATATCATTACTCCGTATAGCTCTCTGCAAATTTGCTATCGCAATTGATGCTTCGCCTTTCAGGTGAAACTGCGACAACTTTTTTTTCATCCATGCTCCTAAGTTTTTCTTGAAAACTATAATTTTGCTCTGCGCTTCTCTGACTTCAAAAGAGGTCCAACCCATGTCACCCTGCACTGCCTCATTTTGTGATTTTACCGTGGGAATCCCAAAGCCAACCGGCCTACCGATCTTGGTTAACTTCCAACTTCGACAAGATATCTTATTTTAAGCATGGAATTTCAAATACAAACGTTAGCGATCTCACCATTACTCCTTTCCAGATTCCGCGCACCACCTCAAATTTATTGGGACCCCAAAGTGCTCTATGTTTCATTATTGCTGCCTTCCACTTCCTCTTTATTTTCACATTATCTTGGTGGGTGCTTGAGTAAGCCTTTCATTCGTTTATGTATAAGCCGACGTATTTATATTGCTTGAGTATAGCATGACCTGCTGTTGAATTGACACCACGTGATGGGACACAACGGAGGAGAGGCACCTAGTGGGCGGAGTGACTGACGTAATGCACGGACGAGGGGCAGGGATCGCGAAGCCAAAGGGGTCACCGACCTGTGAAATCTGTCAAAGGAAGCTCAAATCGCAGTGTGCACGGTGCCAGAGGTTGAAAGGCAGGGATATGCAATTGAAATGGCAGTGCTTCCTCCAGTAAAGAGGGAAATTTGGACGCTAGCTAAGGAAATGAATTTTAAGGTTATTGACATCCACCGCGAAGTGCACCGAGCAGGCGCTTTTCTGCGTGACGGGATACATTTTAGCGATAGTATAGCTGCACCGGTTGGACGTGGATTCGCGGCACGGGCAGTAGCTTTTTTTAGGCGGGCCTCAGGTAATCGGGAAGGAAGATTTAAGTATTGGATGTAGCGACACACCAGCAAGGAGCAGAATTAGACAACAAAGAGTAAAGAAATGGAGCACAAAGAATATTAAGTATAAAGACGGTAAAATTTGTTACATAAACATGCAGGGTTTTTGCAAGCAGGAAAAGTGGCTGGCACTCCAAAGAAGGCGTAGTTCAGACTCAAACAGATCCAACAACGACAGAGAAGACCGAGAGATCAAAATTTTGACATAGAATGCTTTTTGTGAAAAAAAGCTGAAGAAAATGCCCTTAATAATACGGCAGCAGGACCTGATGAAATCCCAGTACAGCTAACCAACAACCTCGGTCCAAACAGCAAGGCACTGCTGACTATAATGCCTTTGAGTAAGTGATTAAAACGAAGAAAATTGCGGTTGGATGGCGCGAAAGCAAGCGCAGCTGAATGACGCAACTGTTAGCGTGTACGCCTTCACCAAAACGCATCTACGAGATTTGGAGCAGCCGCCTATTATTGACAATTTCATATGAGAAGGGTGCAGCAGAATGACTGGGTCAAGGAAATGCGGAGGCGTAGATGTGCTAATTATATAGGCGAGGTATGAAGTGGCAAAAGGTAAAAGAGACATGTAAGGCGCATTTCTTGATTAGCGGCACATGGGAAGGCAAGAAGGCGTGGCTTGGATTAGCTTACCTATAGACAGGTAGTGATAATAGATATAAGAAACGCTGTCAGCCCTTCCACTGGGGTGGAGATGGAAGACCAGCGAAGCTGTATCTATGGTGGGAATTATGTATTTACAATTATGGCTATTAAGATGTGATGGTGTAATTGGTTATTTGAACTATTAAAGAATGAGAAATATATATGATTCGGTGGTTTTCATTTATTTAGCGACCACAGGGACCATAACCTTATGGTCGCTACGGTACACCGCCATAGGGTGTAACGGCAAAGGTTGGCACGTTCTTCATAAACAGTCACCAACGCCGCGCGCTATCGGTGCGAACGCGGGCAAAACGCCGCCGCCGTCGACAACAGTTGTGCGCGTTGTTTGTGTGACAGCACACAACCGCTGTCAAAACGCTGGCTACGTGACGGCCGACAGGGCTACGTGACGCAGAGGCCGGCAGGGCTGCGCGCATGCGTCGCAGTGGGAGTAGTAGTAGGAGTGATTTTATTGAAGAAGAAAATGACGCTTATTTCGGCTGCCCAATAGGGAGCACGGCGCAGAGTCAGGGGAAGGGGAAAAAGGAGATAAAGATGTTGAAAGGAAGGGAAGAGAAGGAGAAGCAGCAAGAGTCTCATCCGATCATGGAGGAGGCTGGTGATGGAGGCGGTGGCCTGCTGGGGATGAGCGCTTAGCGTTGGGCGGTGATCCCGTTCAATTCCACAAACTCCAAAAGGCTATATGGAGAGCTCGGAGGCGGGGAGGCGACGACGGGAACAGGACGTCGCTGGTTGTCGCAGCAGGTTGCCTGGAGGCAGTGATGGCCCTTGAGCGGTCCTGTGCCAGCGCGGGGCAAGCACAGAGAAGGTGCTCGAGGGTCTCGGGGTCGCCGCAACGTTCGCAGGCCGGTGAGGTGGAGCGTCCCTTGGCGTGCAGCCGCGCCGCCGTCCAGACACAGCCCGTGCGCAGTCGAAGCAACGTTGCGCGTTCCCTCATGGTAAGGCCACACTCTGGAAGTGGCCTGGGACCGTTGCCGTTTTCCACTCTGCCATCCGGGTGGACGATGGTGAGCAGTTTTTTCAGGCGCTGCCTCGAAAAATCCGAGGAAGCGACTGCTCGTGTGAGCGGCACTTCAGGATAGTGGGCGGTTTTGGCGAGGGTGTCCGCTGCCTCATTACCGGCTATCCCCACATGGGAAGGCAGCCAGTGAAGCGAGATGGTGACCCCCGCGGCAGCCGATGCCGAGACCTTCGAGCTGAGCAGGGCCCCCTGGTAAGGTCTGATCAGCGGTGGTTGATTAGGCTCTGGAGCGCTGGCTTCGAGTCGCAGAGCACGGCCACCGGTTGCCCAGGACGGTCCTCAGCCAGGACATCCGCGGCTAACTGGAGCCCCACTAGTTCTGCCGCGGGGGAGCTCGCGGCGAAGGGGATCCGACATTGTCTGTTGACCGCGCTAGCCGGGATGGTGAAAGCTGCAGCGGCCGATGCGTTCGCCAGGACTGATCCATCTGTGTAGACCAGCAGACTTCCTTGCAGATCCTCGTGGAGTTTGCAGGCAGCAGCCTGTTGCAGTGCTGCAGCTGGTGTCTGTCGTTTATGCGCTCCATTCAGCGAGAGGTGGAGGTCCGCTGGTCGATGGTGTGGTGGAGGCAGCGCGATTGTCACGGGGGCCCGTGATCACCTGCTCGTACAGCAGGCACAGACCTCCCATCCGTGAGAACGGCTGGCTGCGGAGTCTAGCCAGGAGGTATCCGCCATCCAGAGCACGATGAAGGCGGTCAATGTGCCCCAGGGCGCGTTCGAGCATCCTCAGCGAGACCGGCCATTCAACAGCCTCTGCCAGTGTTGCAGCGACCGGTGAATGCTTTGGGAGCCCCCGGATGCTCCTAATAGCACCTCTGTGCAGGCCCTCCAGCTGCTCTCTCCTGGCCGGTGTGAGGTTGACCAACGGAAGGGCATACAAGAGCACGGACGTTGCTGCGGCCTGGTTCAGCCGCAGCGCCCACTTTGTGTTGCAGCCACGGCCATGTTGCTGCAGCTTACTGACAGCTCCCTGCACCCGGCGCACCTTGGTAGTGGCGGCTTTGGCTGCAGGATTCCACGTGAACCGGTGGTCAATATGGCGAGCCCCAGGACACGCACACGCACACTCTAAGTGCCTCGATGCCCTTCTCGCCCACCGCTCCCCTTCCACTGGGAAGTCGCGTTTGCTCTCCGCCGTTCGTTCGCTCCCCGTGAAAGCGCGCGCCCCTCGCCCTCGAGTGCTTTCACTCGCACATACAGCATACGGCCAATGAGAGTTTTTTTCTATTGCCGGACGCGACCACCGAAGAGTGAGCCCTTACAGCTTCGCTGTAAAATAAGGAATTGACTGATTGCATTAGAAGTGATATTAATGAGCCCAAGAAATCAGGCCAAGTGGTAGTAGTAGGAGATATAAAAGCGCACATGGATCATTTAGACGGATATGCTGATTACAACGGTTCTCTAGTGCTGGATCTGTGTGATGAACATATATGTAACCTTACAGTATTTAACAGGAAGAATAAGTGTCATGGACAGGTAACGTGGCAATGCGGAAACGGGCAGTCATGTATTGACCTAAACCTTATCGAGTCCTGGTGTAACACATGGTTAATGTCCTTAAATATAAAGAAAACTTCACTAATATCTTTCCACCGCAGGCCACATTACCATCCAGCACAATACATCATTTTTGACTCCGTAATATCATCCACTGAATCGTATAAATATCTTGGCGTAACATTTTCAAGCAATCTCTCCTGGTCTACCCACGTAGCTAACATAGCTAACTCCGCTAATCGCACTTTGGGTTTTCTTCGTAGGAACTTAAGACTCGCTCCGCCATCAGTCAAACTAATAGCTTACCTCACATTTGTTCGCCCTAAGTTAGAATACGCATGCTCTGTTTGGGACCCTCATCAATCTAACCTATCTAATTTTCTAGAATCAGTACAAAATCGTGCAGCTCGTTTTATTTACTCTGTATACTCTTACCATTCCAGCGTTTCCGAGCTTAAGGCTCGTGGTAACCTCACCAACCTTGAATTGCGACGTCACATATCTAGACTATGCCTTTACCACAAATTCTATAATGCTCCCTTCGAAGTTCCAGCTATCTTACCAGTCCATCGCTTATCCAGCCGCACAAACCATCCCAGAGTGGTTTATCCTCCCCCGGCGCATTCTACCACACATCTTCACTCATTTTTTGTGAAGACAGCACGGGACTGGAACCATCTGCCTACAACTGCCGTGCACCACTCCGATCCACATCAATTCAGGGCAACACTGGAATCATTCTTTAAATGCAATTAAAACCCATCCCTCATGTAATACCCAGGGTGTCTACCAACCGGGAAAACCGGGAAAACAGGGAATTCTCAGGGATTTTGAATATTCTGGAAAAACTCAGGGAAAACTCAGGGAATTTGTGCCTCTATCAGGGAAAATTACTGTAGGAATGGGCGAATATAGGGTATTGTCGAATATTTCATTGAATAATTCTATGTTCGTTATTCGCTTCGATTCGAATTCATGGATTCAATATTTTCGAATTATTCAGCGGTCCCGAATAGGCAGCCAAAAGCCACGGAAGGTCGGTGCAAATCTCGGAGGCTTTGCTTAGCGTCATGGCTGCCATACATCAACCATAAATCTCGAAGGCTATATGTTTTTGCATTAAAGAGCCTGAAATGTGCGACGCAGAAGAGCAGAAACGGCGCTAGCGCACAACCGAAACGAAGCGGCGGAGTCCGCATGGCCATAGTCAGCAGCGGAAATCGTACGTGAATGACAGCAACGACGCAACGCTTCGTGCCTATTTGTGCCTTTATTGCGTTTACCGCCGCGCATAACAACGCGTTGGCCGCGGGATTTCATAGTCGCCACCCATCATCGCGTCGATAGCTGCCGCGGTTTCTTTCGCAGCGGTTTGGTTTAGTGTCGTTTTGACTCAATGCGCACGTCGGCCGCGTGCCTAAAGAGCTGCCTAGTGGCCAGTGGCGCAACGACGGGGGGGGGGGGGGGGATTCGTGGGTTGAACCCCCCCCCCCCCCCCTGAGGCCGACTTAACCCCCCCTTTGGTTTAACCCCTTTTCTTTCCTTACGCATTTGAGTGCTGCAACTAAGATGACGCGCAATCGTCTGCACACTCGCAAAAAGCGTATTTTTTTTACAATTAATTTCCCGTGAAGAAATCGAAAGTAGTGCTGTTTAGATGGTATTGACAAGCTGTCAACCCCCCCCCCCCCCCCCCCCCCCCCTGGCAGAGATACTGGGTGCGCTACTGCTAGTGGCCATCCATGATCGCATAGATAGCGACCGCGATTTCGTCTGAAGTTGTTGCAGTGAACGGTAGTTTCGTTCTGACTCGGTGCGTGCGTCGGCCGGGTATGGTAGCGGCAAGTTGCCGCGCGTCAGCGCCTTGCCGCGAAGTCCACCGTGGCAATCGCGTCTCGCCGCGCAGCAGCGCGATATGATCTCGCGCGCTCTCGGAACGCGGAATCACCGTGAGCGAGAAGGGTGCGATCGGACAGCGTCCAGAAATCCCTCTAGAGTCTATAGAACCGCGAGAGACGACAATCGTCGATTGATAACGCGGCGCGGAGCGGCGGAGGTCCGGTTGCCATTGGCTCCGTGACGTCACCCTCGTCGCTCTCGGCACCCTCGGCAAGCCGTAAAACCCCCGATTCCTGCCGCTTTTGCCGCGCGCGTCATGATGCGCTGCCGCTCGCGGCATGACGCGGGCGTTTTTGCCGCTATCGTGGGCAAAGTCGCCGTTCATAATCGTGTCGATAGCGGCCGCGGTTGCGACAAGCAGTTGTTTCGGTTTGACTCGGGGCAAATCTGTCGAGGATGAAGCGCACCGGCTACATCACGATGGACGTGCGATACGTTGGCTGTGAGCTTACTGGCGAAAAAATTATCGGGATGTGCGCGCGGTAGTGCAAAGCGTGTCGGAAATGATGGCGCGTGCCGCAGACTTGCTGCGAAGGAAGTCGCGAGGCCTCAATCGCCGCTGCGAGAGCTAATCAGTCACGAGATGACGAGAATTGCAGCTTCCGCACTGCTTTTGTGCTAAATAGCGAAAGGATTTGCTCATACATTATACTAATAAAATCGTGCTGACGTAATAAGCATTTGCTTATTGTTTTCGGCATACCCTGATAATTCGGACATTTTTTTTTCAATCCCGTGAAATTCGAATTAACTAGGTTTTACTGTAATATGTGATATATACTGTTCAAACTATTCGATTCGAAATTATTTGATCAAATCACTACTCCCTTCGAACCTCAAATCCACTATTCGCCCGTCCCTAAATTAGCTGTAGTTTAATTGAAAGGGAATGAAAGCTGGTGGTAATGGAGGGAGGGAGGGGAGGCGACGTTTAGCTGCGCCACCAAATGCGTATTTATATAAAAATGTGGTGAGGCGAGAAGGTGGCAAAGACTTCGGACGCTGCTCGACAAGTGTCCCGTTCGGATCTCGTCGAAAACTTCCGAGCCGCCCCCAGAGGCACAGGCAACAGTCACCAGCGCCGTGCGCGTTCGGTGGGAACACGGGCAAAACGCCGACGGCGTCGACAACAGTTCGGTGCATTGCTGGTGCTGCTGCATGTCTAAGTTTATACAGCTGATCGATAAAACTACTATCCTTACTCCGTATAGCTCTCTACTAATTTGCTATCGCAATTGATGCTTCGCATTTTTTTAACATGCTTACTAAAGAGTGACAGCATCAGGCAACATGGTGTCAGCCCATCTTGATGTAAAAGAAAGTTCCGTTTCACTCAGGGAATTTAGCAAAATCACTCAGGGAAAACCTGGAAAACTCAGGGAATCTGAAAATGTTAACTTGGTAGACACCCTGAATACCCCAACTGGGGCCTTTGAGGTATAATAAATGAAATGAAATGACTACGTCTAGTCTCAAATGGTCTACGAACAACTAAATGAAATTGTAATAGATGAACATGAAAAAACATAGCCTGGGTAGTGATCATAGACGTTAAACATTAAAGTTTGGGAGACCAACGCAAAACACGAACCAATATCATCAGAATTTCTAAAAATGAATGAAGAGCAAATAACAGAGATAGCAAGAAACATACAGAAGAAAATGGAGGCTTTTCCTACAACAGTCTGAGAATATAAGGAACTGGTAGACGTTATTCAGCAGGATTCAGCGTTATTCAGCAGGACAGGGCAACAAAAATTGTTGGATTGGAAAGAGGAAACCACGTAAGTGGTGGAACTAGGAAATTCTGACGCCGACGCCCTATCACGCTCTCCCTTGCCTGACTACAATGCCTGCTGCTCACTATGCCAGCTCGCTGTTTCTTCAATCGACCTTGAGGCTATCACTTCCGAGCAGCGCAAGGACTCGCGGATTGCCTCGATTATAGATTTGCTTGCTGACCCATCACGGCAGTCAACCACTCGCACGTTGCGTCGTCAGGCTCGCCATTTCGCGGTTCGCGACAACCTGCTTCGCCGACGGACGGCCGCCAGTGGTTGTTAGTAGTTCCTCGCAGTCTGCGCTCCGAAATCTGCGCATCCTTTCACGCCGATCCTCAGTGCGCACACTCGGAAGTTTTCAAAACCTACCAGTGCCTCTGACAACGCTACTACTGGCGAGGAATGTACAACTACGTTTCAAAGTTCGTTCGCTCATGCCCCAACTGCCAGAGCGGGAAATCTTCACCCCAGCTCTCGCCAGCTGGTCTGCAGCCTCTACCCTGCCCTACCCGGTCGTTCGGGCGCGTTGGAATTGATTTCTATGGGCCACTTCCTTTGACGTCATCTGGTAACCGCTGGGCCATTGTAGCAGTAGATCACCTCACACGATACGCCGAAACCGCCGCTCTCCCAGCAGCTACAGCGCGCGATGTTGCCTCATTCCTGGTTCGCCGATTCATCCTGCGGCATGGTCCACCTCAAGAACTTCTCAGCGATGGCGGACGCGTCTTCTTGTCGGAAGTAGTTGAAGCGATTATCAAAGAGTGCCACGCTGTTCATCGTACGACTGCGGGTTACCATCCTCAAACTAATGGACTTACAGAACGCTTCAACCGTACGATCGGCGACATGCTTTCAATGTACGTCGCCTCCGACCACACGAAATGGGACGCCATTCTGCCCTTCGTCACCTACGCGTACAACACCGCTACTCAGAGCACCACTGGCTTTTCGCTCTTTTTCTTGCTGTATGGTCGGGATCCGTCGCATACCATCGACACAATTTTACCTTACCCGCCTGATGCGTCCGAGGGCTATAGAAGAGCGTAAGCAGGCGTCTAGGGATCATTGAGAAGCCAAAAAGTTGGGATTACAGCAAGAAGAGGTGCTCCTTAGATGGAACAAATACCGAGAAAAGGAAAGGGTGGTGAGTGAGCGTGTGCAAGAGAAAATTAAATGCAGGAGTGAACGTTGGGTGCATAACATTCGCAAGAGAAACAACGGCGCCCCAAAAAGATTCTGGAACCATATAAGAGCACTCGGAGCTCCAACTAAATATGTACAACAAACGGCTATAAGGGATGAAGACGGCAACATCTACGAAGGAGACGACGCGCTGCAGCACACCACAGACATTAGGGTAATTTCGGCTCCAAAGAAAGCGTAGTTCAGACTCAAATAGAACCATATCAACGACTGAGAGACCAAAATTTAACATAGAGAGCTTTTTGTGGAAAAAAATCTGAAAAAAAAATGTCCCTAGTAATACGGCAGCAGGACCCGATGAAATCCCAATACAGCTAATCAATAACATCGGTCCAAACAGCAAGGCAGCCGCCGGGGTGGCTCAGTCAGCTAAGGCGTTGCGCTGATGAGCACGAGGTAGCGGGATCGAATCCCGGCCGCGGCGGCCGCATTTCGATGGAGGCGAAATACAAAAACGCCCGTGTGCTTGCGTTGTAGTGCACGTTAAAGAACCCCAGGTGGTCAAAATTAATCCGGAGCCCTCCACTACGGCGTGCCTCATAATCAGAACTGGTTTTGGCACGTAAAACTCCAGAAAGAAGAAGAAAAAGCAAGGCACTGCTGACTAATGCCTTTGAGCAAGTGATTAGAACGAAGAAAATTCTGGTTGGATGGCGCAAAAGCAAGCGAACCTCATCTACAAAGGCAAAGGTGATAAGGTAAGACCATGCTCGTACAGGCCAGTTACAGTAACGTCGGTGATATATAGAATGGCAATGCAAGCCATAAAATTAGAATGGTCGAAGTGGGTGGAGATAAATGATGTACTCGGGGAAATACAGAATGGGCTCAGACCAGGCATACGCTTATACCCGTGCCACACGGGCAAAGTAAAGTGAACTTTGAGCGAGTGCACTTCGGCGCGCTGAGTGGCACTTCTCCTCTGCCCGGCGGTGCCGGTCGCCCGCACTCTTATCTCCACACGGCTCTGACCTTTCTATGCGCTGTGCATTCGCCGCTCAGTTTCCGTTGAAGCGATAGACCGCGCGAACCTGCGCTTGCTGCCAGCGTTTTGACAGTCGTTGGCTGCGGTCATTCAGTGTGATCTATTCATGTTTGCTTGTGCGCGCTGACACCACGATTGTTCATTAAGTTAGTAAGCCAATCTCTCCAAGTTTATGCAGCCGCTAAAACTACTATCCCTACCCCGAATAGCTCTATACTAATTTGCTATCGCAATCGATGCTTCGCCTTTTGGGCGAAACTGCGACATTTTTTACAATACCCATTCAAAACCATTTGAAACTCTTGAAATAAACAAAAAAAAAAAAAACAAGGAAAAAAAAAACAAAGCAAGGAAAGATCTGTTTCCTTCCTGCATGTGAGCAGCTGCCGGCCGAGCGCGCACCGAATAAAGACTACCGGTAACCAAACGTCTCAGCAAATCTCGATTCTCCGTGATCTTGCCGCAAGAGGTCATGTGTTGGGCCACCACTGCTGGCTACACGAAGCGTTCGCTGGCCAAGGCTGGCTGCGTGGTGTAATGCTTCCTCCTATATTTTCCTTCCTCCATGGCCGCAGGCGTCACGAGTACGTGATCTTTTTCGGGTGAGGGCAACTGGTCAATAAACTCACATATGGCGCTGAGCCGTGCTCCCTCAAGGGCTGCAGAAGATAGCGCCAACCTTTCCCTTTCCCTCAAGAACCACTTATCATCATCATCTACCTAAAGGCATCAATGTTGCCGGATTCGAGCCCTCGTTATGTAATGAACGAGAAGAAAGCGAACCGAGGGGCCCGATTTTATTACTCATATTATAAGAAGCCAACAAACAATGACACTAAGGCCAACATAGGCGAAATTACTTGTTTTTACTAATTGATTTAAAGAAATGATAAATTAACCTGTGGCCAGTTGTTTTTTCATTCATTTTCAATTAATTTATCATTTCTTTAAATCAATTAGTGAAAACAAGTAATTTCCCCTATGTTGGCCTTAGTGTCGTTGTTTGTTGGCATCTTATGATTAATAAAATCGGGCCCCTCGGTTCCCGTTGCGTTGGGCTGCCCGCCAGAGCCCGACCAAAAGTTTTATGGCGAGACTACATTATCCGCCCGGCCCGCCTCCCCTTTACCTTAGGCCCGAGCCCGGCCCGAGCCCGGCTCGAAACGGGCCCGAACTCGGCCCGAGACCGAAAAATATCACCTAGCGGCATTAAAAAAAATAAAGAAGAGAATGAAAGAAATTTATTCTTAGGCGTAAATACATATCATATACAATTATGAACACAATTTGAGCGGTCTGAACGCAAATACCAGCCCGCGAAGTAGTACCAATGACCCTGCCGAGCAGTATCGCCAGCAGTTTTCAACGGCGCGACCTTGATGCTGCCCAATCCACTTCTATCGCAGCGCCGCCCCAATATTTTACCACGTCGGGTGCCTTACTGCAAAGCATGTGCCGCCCCTGCCGCCCCAGCCGCTCGTACCCACTCAACCGTATTCTATAGTACACTATACCTGAAGCGCAGCCACGACCGGTCGTGAGCGCAGCGCATGGATGGAGTAAATGGAGAAAGAAAGCTTCTCGTTCCTCCATGGTGAAGCGTAATGCGCTGCTGCTAGGCGGCCGGTTAAGAACATGCGTGCAATAATGGATGGACGCAGTGCCATATTTCAGCCGCGTGACGAATTATCTTATCTTACCAGTCATCGTTTTACCAATTCGCCTTTGAAGAATCAGCAAGTCGCGAACGCGCTTGCACCGCGCTGAAAGCATTAATTACATTGATTTGAGGTGACTTCGGTCTTTGTAGACTTTTACAGTATGTTAAAACAGCGCAAAATACGACGGAAGAAGAAAAGGGAAGTACACAGGGAGTACCACTGCTAGCTTCCAGCTGCGCCGGGGCAACAGGTTTTTCATAGTCGAGACGCGCGAGGATAACTTGCTGCACGTTACATATCACACCACCTGAAAGTCCGAGCCCGGCCCGGGCCCGCGTCAAAATATCCGAGCCCGACCCGGGCCCGGGTCAAAAAGCACATGCCGTGCCCGAGCCCGTGAAAAAACTGCTTTACCTCTTTTGAAGTCAGTGAAGCGCAGAGCAAAACTATAATTTTCAAAAAAAAATAATTGCGATTGTGGCTAATCAGAACCTGCTTCAGAATCGGAACGTTGTTTCTTCTGCTGCAATTCTTTCGCTGATGTGTGTAGACAGCTTTATTACATCTTTGCTGCATTTGCTCTAACCAAAATTGTTTTCTTCTTTTTATTTAGAACAGGGATTGGGCTTCTGCAGTATGCGTTTTATTTTCGTGAGTGAAAAGTTGTCGCAGTTTCACCTGAAAGGCGAAACATCAATTGCGATAGGAAATTTGTAGAGAGCTATACGGAGTAATGATAGTAGCTTTATCAGGTGTATAACCTATGCACGGTGTATAACCTATGCACCTATGTCGACGCCGTCGGCGTTTTGCCCGCGTTCGCACAAAATGCGTACGTCGTTGGTGACTGTTGCCGGAGCCTCTGATATAAATAGGCACTTGATGCCGCAGCTAAACGTCGCCTCCCTTCCCTCCCCCTCCCGCCCCCCTCCCCGCCACGGACTTTCGCGCGTCGGAAGAAGGTGCGTTTGTTCTACATATATGGCGATTGTAAAGGAGGAAAGAGACGCCTACTTCTGCAGCCCTTAAGAGAGCACGGCGCAGAACGCGCGTTTTTTCTTCGCCGTGCGTTCACTCCCCGTGAAAGCGCGCGTTTCCTCGCGCCCTTTCACTCGCACATACAGCGTTCGGCGCGCGGCGACGATTTCATCTTCACTGACGTCATACGGAACCTCACGGCAACGGCGACGGCGACGCCGACGCCGACGGCAATAAATCTGCTTTGGAGTGTCCATATAATTGCTATCGCAATAAAAAAAGAACCTTAGGAGCATGGATGAAAAAAAGTTGTCGCAGTTTCACCTGAAAGGCGAAGCATCAATTGCGATAGCAAATTTGTAGAGAGCTATACGGAGTAATGATAGTAGCTTTATCAGCTGTATAAACTTGGACATGCAGCAGCACCGGCAACACGCTGAACTGTTGTCGACGCCGTCGGCGTTTTGCCCGCGTTCGCAGAAAATGCGTGCGGCGTTGGTGACTGTTGCCGGAGTCTTTGATATAAATAGGCACTTGGTGCCGCAGCTAAACGTCGCCTCCCTTCCCCCCCCCCCCCCCCCCCCCCCCACGGCCTTTCGTGCGTCAGAAGAAGGCGCGTTTGCTCTACATGCGCCCCTCGCGCCCTTTCACTCGCACATACAGCGTTCGGCGCGCGGCGACATGGCGCTGAGCCGTGCTCCCTCAAGGGCTGCAGAAGATAGCGCCAACCTTTCCCTTTCCCTCAAGAACCACTTATCATCGGCGACAATTTCATCTCCATTGACGTCATACGGAACCTTACGGCGACGGCGACGGCGACGCCGACGGCAGAAATCTGCTTTTGAGTGTCTATATAATTGCTATCGCAATAATAAATGGGCTGCTAAAGTGCACAGGTATCTGTACATGAAAGTGTGGACACAGAATGGAGGAAGAGGTCAAGAAAGTTCGCAGCCAAGTACGCTGCCACGACATGGTCCGGCCGCTCGCCGTCACCTAGAGGTCACCAGTCGCGTTCACAACCGTACCGCCGTCCGTCCTCCCGCTCCCCGCCACGTCGCCGCGCACCGTAAATACAGGGTAATTGAAACTTTAAATGGAAAGCCAGGAGTCATCAGAAATAAAGTGAGAGAAACAGAGACAGGGTGCAAAGGATGTCAACAAAAAGGACCATAGAGATTTACAAGATCGAGAAGAAAGAAATTAGAAGGGAAATCTGTACGACAACACAAAGGGCAGTGCCTTGCTATTTGAGGCTCGTGCCGGTTGCCTAAGGACTAAAACATACCGGAGCAAATATTCTTAACTAGATGAGGCATGTGTACGCTGCAGTAAAAATCCGGAGACCACTCAGCACATCCTAATGGAATGCAAAGGCATTCACCCAGTGAGAACCGTACGTAACGTACGGTTCTTCCAGAAGCTCCTGGATTTAAAGTGGACGGAAGCATCAATTGGTCAGCAGACGAGATTAGCAAGAGACGTTTAGAGCATTGGTGGAAGAAAAAAGTGAAACGTGTCTTCACAGAAGTAGTGTAATGTTTATTGCACATAAATATATAATGTCTATTGGTGTTTTGTGGCTAAAGCGCCCTTAGGCGTTGATGCACCCACGCTGACGCCTGGTGGCACGTCTCCTCCATCACGACTACCAACGTCGATGACCATGAGCAACCGTCGTGCATATGGAAGCTGCACTACGCTGCACACGCTAGCACAACGCGAAAGACGAAGCACGTAACTGACACACTAATACAACGCGCAAGACAAAGCACGTAACTGAATCGTCACCGAGTCAAATCAGCGCGTACAGCGCGTCGTAATTGCAGCCTCCGCGATCAACTTCAGAAACATTTTCAGAGCTAATTGCGGAGGCCACGCTCCGCTGTGCTGAGTACGGTGAACGCCACCTAGGTGGCGTTGGTAGTGCTTCTTGATGCCAGCGTCCCTTCGAATGCTGGCATCGAGGCGTCGTAGTGCTGAGACCACCGAAGCGTTCACTGTCGGTGCGCGTTAGTGTCATAATGCAGTACTTCTCTTTTCTGCTCGTAGGCGGCGGCACCGCCCCGAGCAAGAGCGCGGGTACACGGAGGAGTGTTAGATATATAAGGCGCGTCTGTGTAGCTCTCTGCAAATGCGTTTGTGGCGCAATGGGTTAAACGCTCGGCGATCTATCGTCGCGGACCGAGAGGTCGTGGGTTCGATTTCCAAATTTTGCATGTTTGTGGAACTTTTTCTTCTGGTTTCTTTCTTTGTATTATGTTCTATGACGTATTTCCGTCACGGAAATACGTCAGTGAAGTCTTGGTGGACCCCGGCATAAAACACTTTCGTGTTAATAAGGGCTGCGATTTGTACGACCGGATCTATTACAGGCATAGGTCGCGGTACAAGTACACAGGGAAGTTTTGAAGGAAAAAGAAAGAAAGAAAGAAAAGATTAGGGACATCTATACAAAAATGCTAGAATGGAAAACATGTGTAGCACACCTGATTAAATGAACCAGGCTAGGTGACTAATTGTCACCGCCCTGTTTTAAAGGGGATGTCAATAAATCATAATCATCATCATGCGGCAAGCGATGATTCGGGGCACAAAGGACGTGCATTCGAACGAGTGAGCGGCGCGTAAGCTCCGCCCAGATCCAGTGCCCAAGCTTGTACGCTCGGAAGATTGAATATTCTCGTTGATAAAAAGTTGTCGCAGTTTCACCTGAAAGGCGAAGCATCAATTGCGATAGCAAATTTGTAGAGAGCTATACGGAGTAATGATAGTAGCTTTATAAGCTGTATAAACTTGGACATGCAGCAGCACCGGCAACACGCAGAACTGTTGTCGACGCCGTCGGCGTTTTGCCCGCGTTCGCACAAAATGCGTGCGGCGTTGGTGACTGTTGCCGGAGCCTTTGATATAAATAGGCACTTGGTGCCGCAGCTAAACGTCGCCTCCCTTCCCCCCCCCCCCCCCCCCCCCCACGGCCTTTCGTGCATCAGAAAAAGGCGCGTTTGCTCTACATATATGGTGATGGTAAAGGAGGAAAGAGACGCCTACTTCTGCAGCCCTTAAGGGAGCACGGCACAGAACGCGCGTTTGTTCTCCGCCGTGCGTTCACTCCCCGTGAAAGCGCGCGTCCCTCGCGCCCTTTCACTCGCACATACAGCGTTCGGCGGCGCGCGGCTCCCCCAGCGAGGCCTGGCTCGCAGGGAGACCTCGCTCCTTCTCCGGCTCCGCATCGGCTGCAGCTGGACGGCAGCGCGCAGCTACCGACTGGGACGAGCGACGTCCCCGGCCTGCAGCTCCTGCGGGGAGCCGGAGACGATCGAACATCTCCTGCTGGCCTGCCCGGCGTACCTGCAGCAGCGGGGCCCACTCCTGCAGGAGTTCCGCCGCCTGGGCCTCCCCTCTGGCAAAGAGGAAGATCTCCTCTTCCCCGGCCGACACCACCTTTCTGCACTTCGAGGTGTCGTGGAGTTCCTTGACTCGTCAGGGCTCTCCGCACGCCTCTAAGAACATTTCTACAAGCGGGAAGGCCTCACGGCCTCCCACCCCACCTCGGGCCTGACCGGCCTGGCACAACACCCCTGCCGACTCTGCAGCACACCAAGGCCTTCCATCTCGGCCTGATACGTGCCGCTTATGCCTGCCGGTTTTGCTTCGCCCAGCCATGGCGACTCCACTCTATCCCTTCTTTCGCTCCCACTTACCCCTCCCCGTTGGCGCTGAGCCGTGCTCCCTCAAGGGCTGCAGAAGATAGCGCCAACCTTTCCCTTTCCCTCAAGAACCACTTATCGCGCGCGGCGACGATTTCATCTCCATTGACGTCATACGGAACCTCACGGCGACGCCGACGGCAGAAATCTGCTTTGGAGTGTCCATATAATTGCTATCGCAATAAAACAAAATAAACACTGCACGACGGCACTTCGCTTTACGCGAACAATGCCGATGGAACTATGCCTTTGCTTGCGACAAAACCACAACGGCGCTTTGTCCAGTGTTGCCAGGTCCGATGAGGTGGCGTAGCCAAAAGCTAAAGAAGTTGTAGCCCAAATGTAGCCAAACAGAAAAAAAGTGCAAAATATTTCGTAGCCAAATATAGCCATTGTTGTTTGCAATTTTATTTGTGTATACATTTTCACATTCGACAACGGCAATCCTTTTTTGCACAACCCGTCGTAGCACAATGTCCGTGCCGCCGTGATGGTCGGCTCTTTACATCAACAACAGCGACATCATGCTTGCACAGAACACTTTTTGGTTGGCCTTGGAAGCTCTTAAGTTCCAGCGAATCACTGCAGAGGGCGAAATGAGTGCTTTTATTTTATGACAGATAGTACTAAGTTATTATTTTTAGTTATTTACAGTAATATGAACTACAAACTCTGTTTTTTAGTTGTCGTGAACACAAAATAATGTTCAGCGTCATCCATTTCTCACGTTATCTCTGCCTACGGCGTAGAAGTTCAGCTGTCCAGCGATCTGCGACGGCGACGTGCTCACGGCTTCTTTTTTGATGAGCTAAAACAAGTCTTTCGCGCTATGATATCTCGCGTTATTTCGTCTCATCGTCCTATCTTGTTTTCTCATTTTCTTGTTCTTGTTTTTCAATTAGCTTGGCCCCGATTAGCTGGGACACACACTACCTATATAGTGTCAATTTACATCAAACTGGCCGCCATCTTAGGTCTCTAGCACGCCAAGAACATGCGTTAAAGAAGGGACAGGCAACAGATGCCACTCACTGTCTGAATCGGTGTAAGCGGAGCTCTAAAATATTACTGCGCAAACCGGCACACTAGTGTAAGAAGCGCGCTTTCTTTTTAGGCGACGAGCACGTCCCGAACTAACTCGCTCGAAATTGTAAAAGCCGCGACGGCGTACAAAGAGCAATGGTAAACAACAAATTGATAACAGTGGTAATGCTGTGAAAACCGGTTACTGTCAAAAAGCAAACCAAGTGATGGCTAATAAAGTTTTAGAATAGGGGCCCCTAAAGTTTGGGGCCCCAAAGAGCTTTGCCGGTGTTAGCGTTGGGGCATGCAGGAATGAAGAGTTTTGGAATAGGCGTTATGCGTTTGTGGATAGCGTGTTGCGTTTGCAGCGTCACTACGGCGTCAGAGAAAAGCTGTTATAAATATTAAAATAAAATATACAATTTTATGATAAGAAAAGTAATTTAGGCTTTCGTGGTTTCGCCTTTAATTACAATTTGGAACTTATTCTATTAGAAGCATGCAACTTGTTGCGCTTAGTTTTGAGTAACCAACTTTATGCACCTTCACTAAGCCAAGTCAATCCGTGATAGGCCTACAAGCCATGAAATCGACAATTGAATTCGGAATCAGCGTCGTATAATGAATCAATCTTCATTACACATGTTAGTTGGGAGAAAGCGATAACCGCAATCCGTTCTTCTAGCTTACGAACTTCACGCATTACCACGAATCGAACCAAGTTTTATGCTAAATTAGAGCCGTCGCTTCGGTGGGCGCCGCCATGTTTCTTGACGAAAGCTTTTGGGGCAGCTTTTGGGGCAGCTTTTGGGGCTCCTGCTAAATCGATGAAATAGCGTGCCCGACGCAAAACCCAAACACAGTTCCCGTCTTGCGCATGCGCAGTCACCAGTGGCTTCGACGCTGTTTCTTTAGGGCCCCAATACGTTTGAGGCCCCTATTCTAAAACTCTAATAATTGCTGGGGTTTTACGTGCCAAAACCACGATATGATTGGGAGGCATGGCGTAGCGGGGGACTCCGGATTAATTTTGGCCACCTCAGGTTCTTTAACGTGCACCTAAGTGCACGGGTGTTCCTGCATTTCGCCTTGATCGAAATGCGGCCGCCGTGGCCGGGAATCAAACCCGCGTCGTTGAGCCAGCAGCACGACACCTCACAAGTTAAGCTAACACGGTGGGTGAAGTTCTTGTGACGTGGTGCACTGATGTCATCGTGGCAAACATGTTTCGATATTAGTAGAATGAGTATCTAAATCCATGAAGTTACGGGCAAACCATCTAGAAGTAAAAGCACCAGTACCCACCTTTGGCTCGGGGCTTTGCTCCCATTCTTTTTTATACTGTCACGTAGTAGTGACGATGAAGCAAACAGTCGTAAAACTGGGAATGACGAAACTGATTCTTTATTTGCCCACAAAAGCAAGTTACACTTGAAGCACAACGATAGCGGCGAACACAGTCGGCGATCGTCGAAATCTGATCAGCGGCGAAACGCGTAGGCTTTTATACCTGAGTCATCGAAGGTTCCAGATTAATCCCTGATGCCCGCGTGTCTTCCAGAAAGTTCTAGACAATTCGCGTCGCTCATACAATCAGATTACATGGGCGTCGGTGACCACAGACGACGGATAGAAGCATTGATAACGTCCGAGAAGCTTCCAATGCAGGCGCGTCCTGCGCCGAGCGATAACGTTTAACATTTGTCAGCCAATGTTGAAAGCGGCCACCGGTGAAAGATAAACATGTGTAAGTGTCAATACCCTCCCCTTAAAAAGCATCGTCCCGATGCTACAAACAAACACGAAAGCGAAAACAAAACCATGCGTAATAAACAAAATAACAAAAAACAATAACAAAGTAACAAAGTACCTAAGTTTGTCAGCGGGCGTAGAAAGGCTTAAGACGCACCACGTGGATGACTTCAGGTCGTGCCCGGCGCCGCTGTGATTGCGAAATGCCGTCTGGCACGACCTCATAGTCCAGTGCGCCAATACGTCGGGTGATCTTATATGGTCCGAAATAGCGACGTAACAGCTTCTCGCTAAGTCCTCGTCGGCGTATCGGAGTCCAGACCCAAACACGGTCACCGGGCTGGTACTCGACGTAGCGTCGTCGAAGGTTGTAGTGTCGGCTGTCGGTCCTCTGCTGGTTCTTGATGCGCAGTCGGGCGAGCTGTCGACCTTCTTCGGCACGCTGCAAATAGGTGGCAACGTCGAGATTTTCTTCGTCGGTGACGTCCGGTAGCATGGCGTCAAGCGTCGTTGCCGGGTACCTTCCGTAGACCAGGTTGAACGGCGCCATGTGCGTCGTTTCTTGCACGGCCGTGTTGTATGCGAAGGTCACGTACGGAAGGATGGCATCACACGTCTTGTGTTCGACGTCGACGTACATTGCCAGCATGTCGGCGATGGTCTTATTTAGGCGCTCGGTGAGGCCATTCGTCTGCGGGTGGTAGGCGGTGGTCCGGCGATGGCTTGTGTGGCTGTATCGCAGGATGGCTTGAGTTAGTTCTGCCGTAAAGGCAGTACCTCTGTTAGTGATGAGGACTTCTGGGGCACCGTGACGCAGGAGGATGTTCTCAACGAAGAATCGATCTACCTCGGCAGCACTGCCTTTGGGCAAGGCTTTTGTTTCGGCGTAGCGGGTGAGGTAGTCCGTAGCTACGACGATCCATTTATTCCCGGACGTCGACGTCGGAAAAGGCCCCAGTAAGTCCATCCCAATCTGCTGGAACGGTCGGCGAGGTGGCTCGATCGGCTGTAGAAGTCCGGCTGGCCTTGTCGGCGGTGTTTTGCGTCGCTGACAGTCTCGGCATGTCCTTACGTAATGGGCGACGTCGGCAGAGAGGCGAGGCCAGTAGTATTTTTCTTGTATCCTCGCGAGCGTGCGGGAAAAACCGAGGTGTCCAGCCGTTGGGTCGTCATGGAGAGCTTGCAGAAGCTCTGGACGCAATGCTGAGGGTACCACGAGGAGGTAGTTGGCTCGGAGAGGCGAGAAGTTCTTCTTTAGGAGAATGTCGTTTTGCAAGAAAAACGACGCCAATCCTCGCCTGAACACCTTCGGCACAGTGACGGTCTTGCCTTCCAGGTAATCTACAAGGTTCCTTAGTTCCGGGTCGGCTCGCTGTTGTTCGGCGAATTCGTCGGTACTGATGGGTCCCAAGAAAGTGTCGTCATCCTGGTCATCCTGTGGCGGCGGTTCGACGGGGGCGCGAGACAAGCAGTCGGCGTCAGAGTGCTTTCGCCCGGACTTGTAAACGACGGTGATGTCGAATGCTTGAAGTCTCAGACTCCATCGTGCGAGGCGACCTGAAGGATCCTTCAAGTTAGCTAGCCAACACAAGGCGTGGTGGTCGCTCACAACTTTGAAGGGCCTGCCATAGAGGTAGGGGCGAAACTTTGATGTAGCCCAGATGATGGCGAGGCACTCCTTTTCTGTTGTGGAATAATTTGATTCCGCCTTCGATAGCGACCGGCTAGCGTAACTTACAACCCTTTCTAGTCCGTCAGTCCTCTGCACAAGCACGGCGCCGAGTCCTACGCTGCTTGCGTCGGTGTGGACTTCGGTATCGGCGTTTTCGTCGAAATGCGCAAGGATGGGCGGCGATTGTAGGCGTCGCTTCAGTTCTTCAAATGCTTCGATTTGCGGACGTCTCCCACTTGAACTCGACGTCGGCCTTCGTGAGGTACGTCAGTGGCTCGGCGATCCGTGAAAAATCCTTGACGAAGCGCCTGTAATAGGCGCACAGGCCAAGAAATCTACGCACTGCCTTCTTGTCGGCGGGCGGAGGAAAGTCAGTGATGGCCGCCGTTTTCTGTGGGTCAGGGCACACTCCAGACTTGTTGATGACATGGCCCAAAAACAAGAGCTCCTCGTATGCGAAGCGGCACTTTTCTGGCTTCAACGTGAGTCCGGAGGTCTTGATAGCTTGAAGAACTGTTTCAAGGCGCCGCAGGTGTTCTTCGAAGCTTGAGGCAAACACAACGACGTCGTCCAAATACACGAGGCAAGTCTGCCACTTCAAGCCTGCCAGTACTGTATCCATGACGCGTTGGAAAGTCGCAGGTGCCGAGCAAAGACCAAACGGCATGACCTTGAACTCGAACAGTCCGTCTGGTGTTATAAAGGCAGTCTTCTCCCGGTCCCTCTCGTCGACTTCGATTTGCCAGTAGCCGGTTTTGAGGTCCATCGACGAAAAATACTTTGCGTTGTAGAGTCGATCCAAGGCGTCGTCAATCCGTGGGAGGGGGTATACGTCCTTCTTCGTGATCTTGTTGAGGCGACGATAATCGACGCAGAAACGTAGGGTTCCATCCTTCTTCTTCACTAACACCACGGAGGACGCCCACGGACTCTTGGACGGCTGGATGATGTCGTCGCGTAGCATTTCGTCGACTTGTTGCCTTATGGCCTCGCGTTCGCGCGCCGAAACTCGGTACGGGCTCTGACGGAGTGGGCGGACATTTTCGTCGGTTATGATGCGGTGCTTGGCGACAGGGGTTTGTCGAACTTTTGACGACGACGAGAAGCAGTCCTTGTATTGCAGGAGCAGAGCTTTTAGTTGTTCTTTCCTATGCCTGGGAAGGTTCTGATTGACGTCGAAAGTTGGTTCAGGTACTATAGTCGTCGTTGCAGGTGCACTGGAATCCGTGAAGGCGAAAGCACTGCTGGCTTGTACTATTTCGTCGATGTAGGCGACCGTGGTGCCTTTGTTAATGTGCTTGTATTCGGGGCTGAAGTTCGTGAGCATCACCCTTGCTTTCCCTGCACGTAGCTCAGCTATGCCTCTAGCGACGCAAATTTCACGGTCGAGCAGTAAGTGATGATCGCCCTCGATGACGCCCTCCATGTCTGCAGGCACTTCGGTACCGACGGAAATCATTACGCTGGAGCGAGGCGGAACGGTGACTTGTTCTTCTAGCACATTCAAGGCATGGTAACTGATGTCTGTATCCGGTGGTATCGCGTTGTGCGTTGAAAGCGTTACCGACTTGGACCTTAAGTCGATGACTGCACCGTGTTGGTTTAGAAAGTCCATGCCTAGGATGACATCCCTGGAGCAGTGCTGCAGGATTACGAAGCTCGCCGGGTAAGTGCGGTTGTTCACAGTGACTCGTGCTGTGCAGATTCCAGCCGGCGTTATTAGGTGGCCTCCCGCTGTACGGATATCGGGTCCTTGCCAGGCAGTCTTCACTTTCTTCAACTTTGCGGCGAACGGGCCACTGAAGACGGAATAGTCGGCTCCAGTGTCGACGAGAGCAGTGACGTGATGACCATCGATTAGCACGTCTAAGTCGGTAGACCGTCGACTGGCGTTGCGGTTAAGTCGTGGCGTCGGATCACGGCTGCGTCGGCTTGCTCTGCTGCTGCTACGTCGCGTCGGTAGGTCTTCTTTCGGCGGCGAAGTGTTGTCGTTAGGGCTCTTGCCAGGCGGTGTGCTGATACCTCGTCGTGGTGATTCGCGAATCTTCTTCGTCGGCGGCGGAGGATCTTCGGTATTGCGTCGTACAGCAACCGCACCTCCATCGGTTGCTGCCTTTAGTTTCCCGGGTAAGGACTGGGAGATCGGCCCCGAGTGGGACCGGTGTACTGACGGCGATGGGGCGAGATGTACCGGCCTGGTGACGGCGAGCGTGAGGGTCGTCGTGGTTGCCACTGAGCTCCGGCGAAGTAGTCGGCGATGTCACGTGGTCGCTCGCCAAGCTGTGGACGTGGCGCGTTGACGGCGAACCCTCGTAGGCCCATCTCGCGGTATGGGCATCGGCGGTAGACATGGCCGGCTTCCCCGCAGTGATAGCAGAGCGGGCGGTGGTCGGGGGCGCGCCAAATGTCCGTTTTTCTCGGGTAGCTGCGCTGGGTGACGGGCGGGCGTCCTGGCTGCGGCGGCGGCGCTGGGCGACGGAATTGCGGCGTTACGGGACCCTGGCGCGAGCGCGGAGGGGGGCCTTGACGACGGGCGACGGCGGCATATGTCATCGCTTCCGGCTGGGGTTGCGGCGATTCGGGAAGTCCTAGCGATTGCTGGATTTCCTCCCGCACGATATCGGCGATGGAAGCAACTTGAGGCTGCGACGACGGTAGTAACTTCCGCAGCTCTTCGCGTACTATCGCCCTGATGGTGTCTCGTAGGTCGTCGGAAAGTCCTTGGACTTCGGCGTAGTGTGGCGTCGAACGGCGATTGTATTGCCGGTTGCGCATGTCCAGTGCTTTCTCGATCGTCGTAGCCTCCGAGAGAAAGTCTTGGACTGTTGTTGGTGGATTCCGTACCAGTCCGGCGAATAGCTCCTGCTTAACTCCCCGCATGAGCAAGCGAACTTTCTTGTCTTCGGGCATAGCTGGATCGGCGTGCCGGAACAATCGAGTCATTTCTTCAGTGTACATACCGATACTCTCATTCGGGAGCGGTACACGGTTTTCCAGCAAGGCTGCAGCTCTTTCTTTACGGACGACGCTCGTGAAGGTGTCCAGGAAGGCGGCTCGGAAGAGGTCCCAGGTTGTTAGTGAACGTTCCCTATTCTCGAACCAGGTTCTGGCGCCATCTTCAAGAGAGAAGTAAACATGTCGCAGCTTTTCGTCGCAGTCCCACTTGTTGAACGTAGCGACCCGGTCGTATGCCTCCAGCCAGCTTTCGGCGTCTTCACATGGCGAACCGCGGAAAGTCGGCGGCTCCCTGGATTGTTGCATCACGACCGCAGATGTTGGCACAGGGGCTGTCATGGTAGCTGCTGCCGAGGTCATGACTTTTGTCCTCTTGGTCTTCTCAGGTAGGGGTTCGTACTCCGGTGGCAGGTTCAGTAGCCTGCGACTAGCTCGCTGGTCGGGGTAGGCGTCGACGTCTTCTAGACGGTGTGGGCTTGGCTCACGGCTGGACGGGGGGGTCCGGTACAAGGACATAAAAGCACCTCCACCAGATGTCACGTAGTAGTGACGATGAAGCAAACAGTCGTAAAACTGGGAATGACGAAACTGATTCTTTATTGGGCGAACCTGTGCCCACAAAAGCAAGTTACACTTGAAGCACAACGATAGCGGCGAACACAGTCGGCGATCGTCGAAATCTGATCAGCGGCGAAACGCGTAGGCTTTTATACCTGAGTCATCGAAGGTTCCAGATTAATCCCTGATGCCCGCGTGTCTTCCAGAAAGTTCTAGACAATTCGCGTCGCTCATACAATCAGATTACATGGGCGTCGGTGACCACAGACGACGGATAGAAGCATTGATAACGTCCTAGAAGCTTCCAATGCAGGCGCGTCCTGCGCCGAGCGATAACGTTTAACATTTGTCAGCCAATGTTGAAAGCGGCCACCGGTGAAAGATAAACATGTGTACGTATCAATACGTTCTCGCATACTTTATCCACTTCCCCATATTTGGATTCTCCTCTCTGAGGAGGATCTGATCTTACGTCCAACCTATCGAAATGAATCTCGAATCTAAGCACGAAGAAAAATTCATCTAGCAGAAAAAGGAAAATGGCAGTAAAGCTTCGCGCCAGAAACGTGGGGTAGGTCGAAAGCTGTGCCCGTCGCGATACTTCATCCGGAAGACATGGCCATGAACACACTATAACGTCTCATACACCCGTGCTTCTCTTCTTTCATGTCGGCGCCACGATCGCCCGACGGCCCCGACCCTATGTTATTGCTCTCTTTTCCTGAGCATAGCCATGTTAGTACAGTGTACTGTGAAAAACCCACTACTTCCTGGTTCATCCCGATGCCCGGGGATCGGGTGCCTAACGGTCAAGTAGGTTGTAAGTTTAAGTGCATCAAAGATCCAAGCCACTGGCTCAGACAACGGCGCAGAGAGAGAGAGAGAGAGAGAGAGAGAGAGAGAGAGAGAGAGAGAAACGTGGTGGGAAAGGCAGGGAGGTTAACCGGAAAAGATTCTGGTTTGCTACCTTGCACTGGGGAAGGGGAAGGTGAAATGAAAGGCGGAAAGAATAGGGAAGAGAAAAAGCAGTCACGAAAAAAAAATTCAAGGAATAATAAAAAAAAGGAGGGGTTTGAAATGTCTGTGAGAACTATAGTCTGTCAAATAGTCCACTTGATCGCAAAGACTTCAAGAGTGCCTTGACTGACTTGTTGTGTGACGACTGTATAGGCCGGCGTTCCAGGACTGTCTGCTCCGAAAGCGGCCGGTCGTCAAGACGTGCCAGCGCGGTCGCGAATGACTGCCTATGTGTGCTGTATTGGGGACAGTGACAAAGTACGTGCTCGATTGTTTCCTCGTCGCCGCAGTGATCACACGCAGCACTATCCTCCCATCCGATGCGGAAAGCAAACGACTTTGTAAATGCGACACCAAGCCACAATCGGCAAAGTACCGTTGTTTCGGGTCGGGATAGTCCGGGTGGAGGTCGAAGTCGAAGACAGGGGTCCAGTCGATGCAGACGTGTGTGTTGCAAACTAGGTGTGTTACACAACGATTGTGTGGCGTCGTTTGCAAGCACTCCAAGTTTCGCTGCTGCATCTGTTCTTGACAGCGGGATTGGTTCCTGTGCGCCGTCTTCATGAGCAGATCGAGCAGCTTCATCGGCATATTCGTTGCCCATTACGCCACAGTAGCTAGGGAGCCACTGAAAGGTGACGTCGTGTCCTTGCTCGACGAGGCAATGAAGGAGCTCTCGGATTTCGAAGACTAGTTGTTCGTAGAGAGGGAAGGAAAGGCGGGAAGGGGGGTCATTTCGCGCACGCACACATGCACAGCCATAACACAGCCTTCGAGATTTGCGTCTACCCGATCAGAGCCACCTCTGGAGCGTGGATTAGGGTGCCACTTATAGCCCAAACACAGCCAAGTCGCTGATTTTCAGTAGCCCAAATATAGCCACATAGCCACCTCGTCCAAGTCGATGCCAAAAATTTTTCCCGTAGCCCAATTTGGCTATATGTAGCCAAACCTGGCAACACTGGCTTTGTCCGCTGACGGCTCCGCTGATAGCCAGCGA
Organism: Dermacentor silvarum; assembly: GCF_013339745.2. NCBI lineage: Eukaryota > Metazoa > Arthropoda > Arachnida > Ixodida > Ixodidae > Dermacentor > Dermacentor silvarum. The sequence goes on from NC_051155.1 coordinate 255,452,769, forward strand.
TGGATGCCGCTGCCAACGGCACTCGCAATCCAGCCCGGGCTCGTCGAAGAGCGCTTAGCTTTGCCAACATGATCAAAGCTGTATACTTAGGTGGCCCGTAATCAAATACAATTGGTTTACTCGACGTCGTGATGCGAAGGGCAAACGTGCCAGCCAAGCGAGCAGCCTCGCTCAGACGGTCTGTGCGTGTTGTCTATACCCGCGAAATGCCCTCGCATCGTGGCTCCCCATCTCGCCGGTAGCTTGGTACTAGTCGACTAGGCGCTGCTTTGCAGAACAGGCATACGTTCGAGATAATTTTGCTGAATTGGTAACTATTTCGTGTAAGTAACTAATTATAGCCGGCAAAAAAAGAAACACGCGAAGCCGAAAAATTATTTTTCTATGCGTCGCTTTGTCCGCGGACGCGATCTGCCAGAACCTAGCCATATACATCTTCGCTGTAAAAACAGCAGCGAGAAACAGGCTCGTAGGCGCGCCGCCTCTGTGGAGGGAACGCCAGAGGCTTCAGAGGAGGAAACGTCGCGTCGCAGGCCAGCCGCGCTGTCATTGGCTGCACCCAAACGACGGTGTTATTGTCGGATGCGTCGGACGATGACAACCTGCCCAGGTTTTCGCACGCCGGGCGTCCGATCCGGCGCGTCCGCTGTCGTATCGGACGCCGAATCGCGCTTCTCAGCACGCACCGCCGCGCCATGCATTTCGGAGGCCACGCACAGGCTTCGCGCCGGCCTCGCTAGATGGCGCCGAGCGTTCTTAGGGAAGCGCGGAAGAGGTTTCGACGCTGTGGCTATACTGATTCAATGCTAAACGCATTACTGTCCACAGTCATCGTGAGATAGGTCGCGCCGATTTTTAAAAGAAAAACTCACAGGAAAAAAAAAGATAATTGTCTTCCTGGTGGAAATAAAGGCAGAAAAGTACCCCGAACTAGGAAAAAAAAACGAAAACGCAAGAAAAAAGATGTGACAGCATGGTGGAAGCCATGAAATTCTGGGATTACTTGACAAAAGCACGTGATGGCAGCGCTTACGTTATTACGGAGACTTCTAGGTTTGAGCTTATTTATTGGGATAATGTTGGAATTATTAGCGAAGAAAATGAAGGGCAAAGCTTCCCTCATTGAATTTCGCGTCCTCAGCGCTGAGGCCATACTTATTGTTCCTCCTAACTTTAATCAAGCTGATCACGGTAAGGCTTTATATAGTGCACTATAGAATAGTACGCACTTGCAACATTCCATAATTTATCACTCACTAAGACGTGCAGGTGCGCACCGCAATTTACTCAGCTCCAATTTGCACAACCGGGACCGTATTACCTAATCGCTCCATTTCATTTCACATTGTTCTTGCCCGCCGCGGTATTGGCTATGGTCACGGGTTTGATCCGTACCATATCGATGGAGGCGAAATGCGAAAAGAAAGAAAGGAAACCGCTCGCACTTATATTAATCCGAAGAAGGGACAATGAAATGGAACGTTACGATATTAGCCGGTATAATGTAGCGATTCATTTCACACACATCGGTGAAATTGATATGCGTCCAGGTTGTTTGCAACGAAGGAGTGGGTTTTGGATGTTCGCTTAGGCCTCCCGGCTTCGAAGTCGAGTGGCTCAATCGGCAGAGGAGCTATTTCGCTCGATTCCATTCCTTTTTTTTTCATTCATCGCTCACGGTGCAATAACGCTCAGGGGAATCACGAGAATTTAAGAATGGCTTCTTGGGCGAGTTGGTACAGGGTGTTACATTAGGGTATGCCAGGAAACAGGAAAAAAAAAAAAAAAAGAAGAAAACCACGAGTAATACCAAGAAACAGGAAGCCTTAGTGCACTTTGCCTGTTGGGTTGCGCCATTTCACCAAAGATCAAGAATTTTCCCTGTTTTAGCACACTTACTTCCGGCACCAGGCTTCTTGTTACTTCCTCATGTTTTTTTTTCTGGTTTCTTTCGTGTTTGCTGGCATTTTCCTACGAAGCACGAGCATAGTTTTCTTATTGAGGAGTGAACGAGGCCATTGAAAAAGTTGTCACCCGACATTTCCTCTCCGGCGCTGCGCAGACTCGTCCGGTTTGTCCGCTGCACCTGGCCATCTTCAGCACACGCTGTGACCGCCTACTGGAGCGCTTCCAGGCCCTGCGCTTAGAAGCTGCAACGGTACGTGCTCTCCACCGGCCAATAAATTGGGGGCTCGCGTGCACTGCTTCTTGCGGACAGATATCCTTTCGAAATGCCTCGAATTATAGTCGTGACCGAGATCGACACAGCAAACCACATACACGTTGCATTAAGACCTTAGGAGATGTTTAGCACCAGCATACTGGATTTGGGCCAATTCGTTCATCTTGTTCTTAATACAGCGCCGAGGACGAGGAACAAAAGTGCACGTGCGCTGAACTTCCCAACCAACGTTTATTTCAAACGATCGACTATTTGGACAGACCAGCCAGTGCTTTAATGACGGGACAACAATGAAGTCAGAAAAGTAGGCGGAAGCAACTTGGCTGAGCACTGCAGGAACTGTGCACGTATACCTTTGTTTGCGAACACGAAATAGTTGAACCGCGTATCATGGAAAGCAGGCGTGAAGTTTTGAATTTGCCTTTATTTCCATAAACGTACAATTTATGGGGGATTTAAGGAAAAAGTTGCACACAGCACCTCGGCGACCCTTAAACCCAGTCTGAGGGCAGCAGCCGCAGGCACAGGCGCTATTTCAGGACCGACAACACAAACAATACATTTCAATACAATGCAATGTTGGCCTGAACTTATGCCAGAAAAAAATATCATTATAAGAAAAACACTACAAACCAAAAAAGCAAATCGCAGTTTTACACATGAGCAAACAAAAGGGGTGAAAAAAAAATCGATCATCTTCAAATATCCTTCTGGAGAGCTCATACAAACGCGAAACAGGACAAGAAGTAACATTGATGTTATTGCGCATGAGTGTGTTTAACAGGCGTGGTAAACGATGATGTAGCATTTGAAAAAAAGCATAGTTAGTGCGAGGACGTGGCACATGCCAGTGTTTAGGTGACGTGTGCTGTATTCTGTTCTATTTCCAATTAACTGCATTAAGCACTTAAGTGTGTCCACTGTTCGTTTTCTTGCGCTACATGAAAAAAAAAAAAAGCGTCGTTTCTAATAATTACGGGGTTTTACGTGCCAAAACCACGATCTGATATGAGGCACGCCGTAGTGGGGGACTCCGGAAATTTGGACCACCTGGGGTTCTTTTACGTGCACCTAAATCTAAGTACGCGAGTATAGTTTTCGCATTTCGCCCCCATCGAAATGCGGCCGCCGTGGCCGGGATTCGATCCTGCGACCTCCTGCCCAGCAGCAAAGCGTCGTTTCTTTCCAGGTGTCTGGACATGTGAATCGATTGCCTTGCGCAATATTTTGGTGATCTGTGTCTCATGTGCCTGATGCGCAGTGTGTATAAAATAGCCGGATCAGTTGAAAAAGTTGACAGTCAGTCCAGCGTACGCTTAAGAGGATGAAGGCCTGAGCGCTCACGAGATATTCATTAAATTACGTGAACATTCTCATTCGAATGCGTTGTTACTTCCTATTACTTGTTTTCTCTTTACTTCTCTTTTTTGGTCGCCTCGATATTGCCACTGGTTCTGCGTGGCACGTTAGAACGGTCGTAGCTTTCTCTTTCTTCTTCGTCTACTTTCTCGTAGCATACTGAGAGGGGCACGGAAGTGCACATTAGACACAGTGCTAACTTTCAACAACAGATTTATTTCCAGTTCTCGCGCAGGCGTACTCCTCAAAACATCACAAGACATCGCTCGGCAAACATGGACAAAACTGGGAAAACCACATGCAGGCACTTTTGTGGATTATTTAGAAGGGTTCAATGTGAACGGAGGTGATCGAGCTCTTTTATTGATAAAGAAATTGATGGCTTACTGGCGCATGCATCACCAAATGTGGCTATGTTCGTTTCTTTAATGTGTCTGAGACGTCACCTGAGACGTCACTTGAATTTTGGTGCCATCTCCAGAGTATGCAAGCCCAAGTTCTACGGACGTGCCTCGGCCTCCCTAAGTGTGCATCCACAGCGGCCACAATCGCCATAGCATGTGACCACCCTGTATCAACATACTTTGCAGTCGACGCTACTAAGAGTGCACATTCGACATGTCGCAAGGACGCCCTTTCACCATCTTGCTTGCCTGCCCACAACTAGGCCGCATACGAGTTTTAGCCGTCTCCTGACTATACACGGAGCATCGCTACCATCGAATTACGTCCCTACAGCATGGCCTTCGTTACCACTGTGGTCTCTGCATTCACCTCGAATATGCCTCACCATTCCAGGCGTGAATAAGAAGGCACAAATGCCGTCAGCAGCATTGAAGCAGGCAGCATTATTGCTACTACATGAGGTCCACAGTGACCGCTTACATGTTTACACAGATGGGTCGGTCATGCACTCCAGTTCAGCAGCTGCAGTATTTGTCCCAGCAAAATCTACAGTAATAAAATTCCGGACATCGCACTTGACATCGACGACGGCTGTCGAACTTACAGCTCTGTGTGCAGCAATGAAATTTATTGAACAGGAACCGCCCCAGAAATGGTCTATCTTCTGCGATTCCAAGGCCGCCCTCCAGAGTTTGCTCTCTGCACTACGCCGTGGACCCCACGAACGCCTTGTCGCGGACACACGCGAAATTTACCATCAGGCAGTTGACAAAGGACATGACATTTTCTTTCAGTGGCTGCCAAGTCACTGTGGTATCTTTGGAAACGAGCAAGCGGACGCAGCCGCTCGATCTTCACATACCAGTACCGATTGCGTCGCTATCCCTATGTCCAGAACAGACGCAGCAAGAAAGCTCCGTGCGCTTGCTCGCGAGCTTACGTTAGCCCACTGGAATTCAACGGACTTTAAAAACCAGCGCCTCTGTTCCCTGGATCCTGATCTGAAGTTCCGCCTTCCACATGGCTTACCACGACGGGAGGTAACTCTCATTTGTCGCCTAAGACTTGGCGTAGCATTCACCAACGCGTACTCCTACCTGATGGGAATGGCCACAAGTCCAGATTGTGAAACTTGCGGGTGCAAAGAGACGATAGCACATCTTCTGTGTGATTGTCGTCGTTTTAGTGCACAAAGGAAAGACCTCAGAACCACGCTCGACAAGATAGACAGCCGTCCCCTTACGGAAGCCAGAATTCTTGGTCCATGGTCCCAGCCGACGTCGGAACGAACTGCTTTAAAAGCGCTAGTACGCTTTTTGAAAGAAACAGGACTACATGAAAAACTATAGAATTGTGCGGACAGATGTGTTTTCTTTTTGTTCTTTTTTGTTTTCTTTTTGTTCTTTTTAATCTTCTCTGGTTTTCTCATCTTTTCTGCCCTTACCCCATCCCCCCGTGCAGAGTAGCCAACCGGACACTTAACCTGGTTAACCTCTCTGCCTTTCGCCTCTTGTTTTCCTTCCTTCCTTCCTTGGTGCCATATAACGCCGGATGGTCGTCGGAATTTTCGGCCAACCGATGCTTTCACCTTAATGTACGCTGCAGTTCAGCGCCCGTCCTGTGTACTTTTGGTCCTTCGCGCTGTATTAGGGACAGTATATCTATGAGATGTTTTTGATTGGATCTAAGACACGTTCTTCTTTACACATTTTGCTAAACGTCGACGCTCTCACGACCGACAAACTGATCTTACAGAAATGTTGCCCATATGTGACACCTGGACATTAGGGCAGACATGCAAGATCGCGTGGAAATGCGTGACATGCCCATAACTTTCCCCCGGAACTGCCAACTTATAGAGCATTCGAGTGTACTGTATTTAGTTGTATGACCGAACTATGAGTAAATTCTAAGCCCGTCGATATGTAATAAATGTATGCAGTCCATGTGATTACCCCGGGCTGCAATGACGTCCTCATTTGGACATCCAGTGCTAGGATAAGTATTTCCGCGGGATGCGCTGAATTCGTCGAGCAAATGCCCCTTTCCGCGAGCTGCGAGTGTCATGTGCAAACTCAAGCAGTGTATTATTGGTTTCATCGTTGTCACAATGGCACTTGACATGCCAAGTTGCCTTACTTTTGTTAAGACTGGTAATGGTGATTTCTTGTTTAAGGCAGTGGTCCCACTCCGGCGGCACGAGCCCCCCGTTTTCACTACTTTTGGAGTAACCGTGGCGGCTCTCTTACTTAGGATATAAAGTTGTGGTATATACCATAAAAAGCTTAATTCCTGTAGATTCCAACTATATATAATATAAGGAAATTTATTAATGTGATTTAGAAATAAATGCTCAAGAACAAGCATGAGATACATGGTTTTTGCGAACTGTGTCTCAGTTGTGACCATATTTAGAAGAAACTACCGCACTTACTGCATTGCGGCTTGCTCTGTAGCTTTAGGACATATTTATCTAGTTCCTAGACGTAGCAAATTAATTTTTAATTTTTACTTTTTGGATAATTTGCTTTTGAAAATTGCCAAATATTGCAATCTTCTGTTGTAAACAGCCCGGCAACTACATGCTCAAGGAAGCTAAATTTTGGACAAATTAGAGTTCAAGGAATTTCCATATAGGACACAAAATTTCATTCATGTAACTTTATTAGTTTTAAAGCGCAGCTTCGCAGCTTCATTACCTTCCCGCAAAAATGGGCAAAAATAAAACCAGAATTCTAAATATTGCTTATTTTCGGCCGCATTATTAGGAAAACTAATAAAGTTACATGAATGAAATTTTGTGTCCTATATGGAAATTCCTTGAACTCTACTTTGTCCAAAATATGCACTGTAGTTCCACTTACTTTCTTAACAAAACGCCGTTTTATGCATTGAAGTAACGCGAACGCCAATGCATTTCCCCGCAAAGTTCGTGAATTAATATCTCTCGTACAAATCTCTCGACGTCCTTGAAACAATTCGGCCAATAAAATTCTCTTAGCAGTCGAGCCTTAGTTTTCTTATTGCCCAGATGGCACGCCCAACCACTCCCGTGACAAATATCCAGTGTTTTGGCTCGACTCCTTTGTGGGACTACTATCTGGTCATAGTACACTCCCTTCGAGTCTTTGTACTGGCTATACAAAATGCCTGTCTGACACCAAATTCTTCGGCAAGTTTTGCGGCTCGCTCCAGATTCTTTTTTCCCTGGCTTGTCCAATAACCATAAGCGTGCCTCATCGTTCAGGCCAATCAAAAATTATTCAATGCACATGAGTTCGACAACCTTGTGATGGTTCCGAAAACGTCCTCGCCCTTAAGCCATTCAGTGAGGTTGCACTTCATGCTGTATGCAGAGTCTGTGAATGACTCATCGCTCCGTTTGACACTATTTCTAAAAACGCCGGCGGAAGGCCTCGGCGGAGAGTCGATACCTTTTTAGCAGCGCGCTTTTTACTTTGTCATAATCGGCCGCCTCTTCTTTTGAGAGTCGAGCAAGCGCTTCAGAAGGGAGAACGGTTAGGAGCACTTGAGACCATGACTCACGCGGAATTTTGTCTTAGCAGGTTCTTTCAAAATTAACCAAGAAGAAACCGATGTACTCCCCCTTTTTAAAAATAGCGGCCTCGGCGGTTTCGCCACTTGAGCATTGGTTACTGTGTTCTGAGAGGCCACTGCTTGGGCGATTGTTAGATCCAAGCGCTTTCCGTCGAGTTCGCGTGCTTTCTGCTCTCGCTTTCTCTGGCACTCCTTGTCCTGCCTTATTTCGAACTCTTTTTCGCGTTACCTCTGGCCTTGGATATCCTCCCAAGCTTCCACGTTCTCCCCACAATATCTGCCACTTGCTTCGATTGCATTCATGACCTCCGCCTTCTTTAGATGTTTCCCACAATGTATTCCGAATTTCCCGCATATCGCGTTTAGGTCCGTTTTACGCAGCGTTCTCCAGTCCATGGCTACCTCTCTTTTGCCGACAAGTTCCTCGAGGAATCAGTGTAGAAGCAAGGTTTTTCTCAACAAGGCTTGTGAAACCTTGCCACCGGGGAGAATCCCAATACGAATACGTTAAGCCTGGCAACACTCAAAGAGGAAAGTTCGTGCCATGCCGAAGTCGACCTCGCTGCTGCCGTCCAATACTCGAGGGTCCGAAGATTTATGTTTTCCCTTCAGCAGGAACGTGGGGCTGGGCCCGACACCCAAGGCGTTTACACACAAGTCTATATTACATTATTTTCTCAAGGGATACGGAACATAAGAGGTCCGCGTTCAAGTTCAATGGCTGTCGAAGAAGATCTTCACCAAGCGTCCGTCCCCCTCTTTGAACCCCTTCGTTCTGTTTGCTCCGTCGCCTTCCCCCAATCCGGCGTCAGGAGACGGATGTCCCGCCAATCCGGAGGTTGGTAGCACTTTCTCTCGAGCTTTATCCCAAGCACCTCACTGGGCAGGGGATCACACTGACCCCGTCTCCAGCGCGGCAATGTGGGCGGATGACGTGAAGGAATGTCCCCTCCTGGCAGAGCCTCGTCATGGTCGAGGATGGCTCGGACGGGGTTGTCGGCTCGTTCACACTTATCGCAGTGAGCGACTCTTTTCAAGGGTAAACGGCCGATCACAACACCATCTAGTTTTCTGCCGTCCTCGACTGCGATTCTTTTCTCTTGGTATCCATTCTGTAACTCTAATGGTCCATCGGTGATCCATCCTACGCATTGCGGGGCTTGCCCAGCTCCGTTATTTATTTATTTTTCTTAATGTCAATTAGAATATCGACTATACCCGTTTGCTCTCTGATCTACACCGCTCTCTTCCTGTCTCTTAACGTTAGGCCTAACATTTCTCGTTCCATCGCTCTTTGTGCGGTCCTTAACTTGTTCTCGTGCTTCTTTGTTAACCTCCAAGTTTGTGCCCCATATATTAGCACCAGTAGAATACAATGATTGTACACATTTCTTTTCAACGACAGTAGTAAGATTCCAGTCAGTATTTGGCAATTGGCGTATACACTCCAACACAATTTTATTCTTCTGTAAATTTCCTTGTCATGATCAGGGTCCCCTGCGATCGAGTAATTCACCTATATAAACGAACTCCTTTACAGACTCTAGAGGCTGACTGGCGATCCTGAATTCTTGTTCGCTTGCGACACTATTGAACATTATCTTTGTCTTCTGCATATTAATCTTGAACCCCACTCTTACACTTTCTCGGTTAAGGTCCTCAGTCATTTGCTGTAATTTGTCCCCATTGTTGCTGGATAGGACAATGTCATCTGCACACTGCAGGTTGCTGAGATATTCGCCGTTGATCCTCACTCCTAAGCCTTCCCAGTCTAAGAGCTAGAACACTTCTAAACATGCAGTCAATAGCATTGGGGAGATTGTGTCTCCTTGCTTACGCAATGCCTCTATGACTGCTGGTATCTCTACTGAATCAAATGCCTTTTCCTAATCTATGAAAGCCATATAGAGAGGTTTATTGTATTCCGCAGATTTCTCTATTACCTAATTTTGTTGACGTGGATATGATCCATCGTAGAATATCCCTTTCCCTTCCTGAAGCCAGCCTGTTCTCTTGGTTGACTGAAATCAAGCGTTGCCCTGATTCTATTGGAAATTACCTTGGTGAATATTTTATACAATACTGAAAGCAAGCTAATGGTGTATAATTCTTCAATTCTTTGACGTCACTTATGGATTAGTATAATGTTGGCGTTCTTCCAGCTTTCTGGTACACTTCTGCGTCGTGAGGCATTGCGTACAAAGGGCCACAAATTTTTCAAGCATGATATCTCCTCCATCATTAATTAAGTCGACTGTTATTCCATTTTCTTCAGCAGCTTTTCACCATGTGTCTTGCAAGGCCCTTCTAATTTCATCGCTAGTTTATAAGGAGCCTCTGTATCATGTTCATCACTACTTCGAATGAAAGTAGCTTGGATGATCTGGGAACTGTACAGGTCAGTATATAATTATTCTGCTGTTTTTACTATGTCATCGAAATTGCTGATGATCTTACCCTGCTTATATTTCAGTGCATACATCTTGCCTTGTTCTATGCCAAGTTTTCTTCTCACTGATTTCATGCTGCGTCCATATTGATACATGCATATTGCGTGTTTCTTGTGGACGATGCGTGCGGGCGCCCCGACGAAGAAGACGAACTGCTCCTTGCTCTCGAGCTGTCGGCTGCACTGGCCAGCGCTGCAGTTGTCTTGTGCAAATATACTTTGTAAATAGTCTCCAGTGCCTAATCCTTCGTTCGCGTAACATTGCGTAGTAAGCTGTCTGTTACTGCCCCTGCTGACAAGTGCGTTTCGTTTGTCCCTCGAGTTTCCGACGTCGCCACAATCTTCAATATGAAGCACGAGCACTGCATGATGTGCGTGCTTTAGCATCAATTCAGCATCATTATCGCCAAAGAAGCTTCACGTCCACCAATTTCCACAATGCTTTTTTTTTTTTTAGCAGCGAAGCTGTATATGGCTAGGCGAAACCAAAATCCGTCCGTACGGTGTGCGCAGAAACTATCATCATTAGCAGTGGCTCTAGCGTCGTCGTCTTCTTCCACAGCTGGCTCCGTTGCCGCTCATCATTCCAGTGCAGAATTTCACTTCTGTCGTCGTAATGGGGAGACCACGTTTACGGGGGTATGGGCCATCGCTTAAGAGTGTGTGAGCCATTCATTGTCTTACGTGACGGGCAGATTTAATTTTGAAGCAATTTAATTTTGAAGAATCGCAAGCGGCAATGCAACAACGGCGGACTGCGTGGGCTTACCGTCAGTGACGTCGTTCTCTCCGTCGCAGCCGAACGTGTGTGTAACCTCATTAAGGAACACAGCGACCTAAACAATATTTGAGAAAGACCTTATAGAACCGTCGGGATTAACCCAGTGATAAACACCGCAGCCGCACCTTTCATCTGTGCGGAGTGCTTGGGCGGTGCTTTTTTCTTTTTTTTTTTCGCGATTTTATTTTTTCACACTTCCAAATTTCAGGAAGTTTTACAACCCCTACTAGCTTGTTGCCGTAGCTTCAATTGCAGGCGGGAAGTGATGGAAGTGTTCGCGTTGACAGTACCTTCCTTTCTACTTCCATCTCCCTTATTTCATTTCTCTCCCCCCCTTCCCCTCTCGTAGGGTGGAAACCAGACACGAGTCTGGTTGACCTCCTCACCTTTCCATCCTTCCTCTATGGACTTCTTGCATCGCTCATACAGCAGCGCGCAGTAGTAGGAGGACGCCACTGAATACATTGGGCGACAAGTTGGTGCGGGTTGCTAAACAAATGTGCCGGTGGCGCAAAAAGAGACATACGAAGGGAAAGTTGTTGCGCCCAGAAACAATGTTTATTAGCAACTGAATAAAGGCGAAAGCTATGCCTGCAGCTCCTCTATCGTACTACACGGCCTGCGAGGCCGCACATTTCTAACTACGGCCGTTTCAATTGGACAACTCAGAGCGACGTCCTTCAGAGCTGACAGGAAAACTGGACTTGATTGCTCCCACCGTACATCAGGACTCACCTTGGCCCATGCACGTTGCTCAGAGACGCGGAAGTTGTTTGCTTTGCTGTCGCTTTGACTTGTCCAACGACGGGGAATGCGTGCTGCAGGTGGCAACGTCGGCCTCATACTTTTTGCATTGCCTTAAACATATTTTTTCCGTCTATCTTTAAACAAAAGTGATAAAATTGACAAATTTGTGACTTGTATGTATACTTCACCAAATAATTAAGTAACTGAAGCGCCAAGCAGATGAGGACAAGAGGACACACAAAAATGAAATGAGAAATTGTAAACATATACGGCTGTCCTAATTTTTTAGTTTTTGTACCATAAGAATATTTTTATGCTTATGATAGTTCATGCCATGCTTGATCATGTACAGTTGACGACGCAAGGTATTCAAAAAGTATTTGAAAAATATTCGGATGTTCGAGGGGTGACTATTCTATTCGAGCACCGAATCGAATAGGGTAATAGTCGCTCGTTATTCGAAATTTTCGAGTGTTGGTACACCCCTGGAGTGTCAGGTTATTCGAGCGAGTGTTATAAGTGTTTTCGATGAACGTAATAATTCTTGGGTTTTATCGACGTTGTTAAGTCGAGGTTTATCTGAATACAGACCGTGGTTAGTTCAGGCTGGGGATTGCTCCTTAATTTTGAAGCTCATTTTGATAGCATAATTTTAATGTTCAAAGGTCAGAGAATGTACGCACTGCAAAGTGCGTAAAAGCACGGTGTACTATATACGCTGCGCGCCCAATGCTTGACATGCTACGGGTGAGACTCCAGCCGCTGCGCCGTTCGGCGCCATGCGGTAGCTGTGCCTCTCCCTGGCCACGTGAAATGCTTGAGAGACTGTGCGATGTGTTTTCCGTCCGTCCTAGCCATTTGGGGCCAGCTCTTAGTATTGCGATAACAATTATATGGACACTCCAGGCGAATTTCTGCCGTCGCCGCGATGTTCCGTATACAGTCCAAGGGCGATCGCCGCATGCTGTATGTGCGAGTGAAAGCGTGCTAGGGGAGCCTACGATTCTCTCGCGCGCAAGGGGGGAAAGCGGGCAGGAAGCGCGCTGTCTTGCGTGGTACCGGGGGGAGGGTAGGGAAGACCGGCGTTCTACTTCGGTGGCTCCTGCGTAGTGCGCGGCCTCGCGGGCGCCGTATCTTGAAAGTGATCTGTGATGTGGACAAAGTGCGCGGTCGTGCGGGCCTCATCTTGAAAGCGATCTGCGATGTGGAAAAAGTGGGCCGAGTGCTGGTAGCTTCGTATGCGCTGTGTTTTTGCCACTTAGTTCGCATTGAAGCGAGAGGCAGCACGAAGGTCAATTCCCTCGCTGCTGCGGCCGCGCTTCCTCACTCCAGCGTTTTGACAGCGAGTTTCGGCAGTCATCGAGTGAGATGCGTTCACGTTTACCTGTGCGCGCGTGGCACAGTGCTTGTTAATTTACCAAGTGAGTGAATGTTTGCAAGTTTATACGGCCGATAAAACCACTGTCCTTACTTCGCGCAACTGATGTGCTATCGCCTTTCGGGCAAAACTTTTCATTGCCAAGCGAGTCGTCCTGTACCAGCTGGAGCCGCCAGCGGGGGGGCTGCCGCAGGACGACGAGCGGTGTGTCGTCTCACCCGCCACGTGGTGGCTCAGCGTGCGGCGGCTGCCGGCCGAGGCGGTGGCGCTCGACGCCGCCCTCAAGAGTCTGCTGCTGACGGCGCCGGGCAGCCCGGCCACAGTGCTGCTCTGTCTCGCCCAAGACGACGCAAGGGTGAGTCACTGACGCGTCTTCGAGCCGCGGGTCCTCAGTTGCGACCGGGAACAAGAGCCGTATCCAAGATCCATCACTTAGGGGGATATTTTTGCGGGACGTACAACGTCCAGCCTGACGACACGTCGGAGTGGTGTACATCCTGTCCGCTGGCTTATCCAATGAACGCGCACTGAATATGGTGATATCCGAAAATGAACCATCCAGTAGAATACGACCTGCTCGGATAATCCTCTTCATACGGCAGTCTCGAATAGTCTGTATTGGAGTTCTCGGGCACATCGAGATGAAACTTCGTATGCCTAAAGTCCCAAGACTGAGTTATATGGATGCTTTGGGGGCTCTGCAGGAAATTTGTGCTCAGTGGAGTTCTTACTAAAGCATTTTCTTTTGTCAACTACTTGGTGGCCCGGCGTTCGAAGCAATGGTATAAACATCCTATAGAAATTTCACAGCTATAGTATTGTGGTAAGAAATCTTCATGATACATTCAGAGCCGTCAACACGCTCTTTTGAGCAATGAATTGCATTGTGTGCCGTGAAATAACGGCTAAGAATTCTTTCCCGATACTTTACACGTTTGTAAAACACAAGCCTAGAATTACCCATTAAAAGTGTTTTGCAGTTTTAGAAGTAATAATTGGAGAACGAGGTGGGTTGAGTTGGAAGGGCTGCAGTGCACAAACGGTGTTAACGCAAGCAGAGTTACACACAAAACACAAAGCTTATTTCAATCAAAAAATGCATTCTGTATTGCGGTCGTCTCTGCGATTTTAGCGATGCCTTTTAAAAAACGAGGCGTCGGATGGAAGCTTAGGAATGTTGCCGTCCCGATGCGACGGCGCATGCGCGGCCGAACGTTGTAGCAAAATGTTGGTTCGGGATGGTTGGTAATCCACAGCACTTCCACCACTGATGTAACACCTATCGATGGCGCAGTATAGGACGTGCACGACAGCATAGGCGTATCTACCGGGGGGGCAGGGGGGGCACTTGCCCCCCCCCCCCCCCCCCCACTTTTGAAAACGGGCACTTTCGGATGAATGCCAGAAAGTCCAACAAAACTACAGCTGACGCTAAATTTGTTTTCTTAATCTAGTGGCCACGTAAGGAATGCTTTTGTTTACTAAGTATCGCTCGCTTGGGCAGCGAGGATTGTCTCTTATGCCTCCTCATGACGCTCTAGCGGTCGACGCGCAGGATTCTCTATACACGCTTGCATTACGAAGAGGCCTGGCGCTGGACAGTTCCCGCCCTAAAAAATGTACACTTGCGCTACTTGCATCACGCCTACTTTTTTGGGACCGCCTAACCGTATTTGAAAACAAATTAGGCTTGTTATATTTAAGCTGCGGGCGAAGGGAGAGGTCCGGGTAAAGTATTACATTCAGCCGCGCCCAACGATTGGTGTGCAACGGCATGAAATCGCTGGACTACCAAATGCTGGAACTATTGCATCTCACTCCAGAGATAGTCTACATAGCGTTGCAGTCTCAGTATCTTATCACCATCAAAAATCTAATCAAACCTATTAAAGGTATAACTATCGAATTTCAGTGTGTAATGACGACTTTATATATATATATATATATATATATATATATATATATATATAGTTATACCTATTAAAGGTATAACTATCGAATTTCAGTGTGTAATGACGACTTTATATATATATATATATATATATATATATATATATATATATATATATATCTTCTTGACAATAACCTTTGTCGAACGCGCAAAGCCATTTCAATACCCATAGAACACTGAACTGAATTTTCTCTAAAGGCCTGTGTGACTTCTGCTTTTATCTGTTTCCTTTTGAGGCCGTTTTTAAATAAGAGCTACACTAGTACTTGTTTCTGTACAGGAGCAATAACAGCAGATATTTCATATTTTGAAAAAAATGGAACCCACTTTTTGGCGACGTGTACCCAAAAAGGTTGCTTACGTGCTCTAAAAACAGTTGATGAATACTCGCTTTCTCCCATTTTTTCTGTGGCAGTATTTAGTTGTCTTCCCCCGGCATCCTCGGTAAACTATTCGGGGCACGGTGCTTATTCGAAGTAGGAAGCAATGTTCTGGGTGGCGAGCGATATATCTTTATTCTGTTTAGGTTCGTTACAGCCTTCGCAGAAAGTTACTGATTGAAGTGTTCCAGAGTGCCATACTGCCGCTAGTCGAAATGTTTCCCAGACTCTCAAAACAACTACACAAGATATGGACTTGAAATTCCGTGAAAATAGGGATAATTTCAAGTGCAATGCATGGCGAAACTTTCACTTTCCTGTTTTAAATGCAAGTGTTGCAGATAATTGCTAAACCATCGTTCTTTCCATGTGTTTTCGTGCATCATACTAGATGCGTAGTTTGTTTCTCCGGTGTCCCCGGTGAGCTAAACAAGGCATCTTGTTTATATCTGGTGAAAATTAGGGGCTTAGCATGGGCAATATGTAGGGAATGTCCCAAATGAGTGGGTTAAATTCGCCTTTTTCCAATAGAAAAGAAGGTTTCACTGTCTTAGAATTAACTACAAGTGAGGTCAAATTTTGCGAACTTAAGGGGAACAATTCGCCCATTTTACCGTGGGATGTGCGATGGTAAAATGCGTGTATATGCGATGGTAAATGCATGTTGATCAAATGCAGTTAAAAAAACTGTAAGCAAGTATTCGAAAGTATCACACTGCTTTTATTAGTTAGGTTTCCCAATGTCCCAAGAGAACTCTGCGTTTAAGATATTTTATACTTTGGCAGAAGAGGTAGCATTTTCAGCAGAATGTGTCGCGAAGTTGTAACGTTTCTGGCTTATTTAGGAGCGTTACGAATAATTATTGAACCCTCATTTTTTTCTCTCTACTTTTTCATGCGTGATATGTTGGGTTTACCTTGTGTCCTCACTGAACTAAAGGAAGCAGCTTCTTTATGTTTTGTGGCTCAGAGGACCAGGTAATGTTTGATGTCTAGGTAAAGTTCAAAATAGATGGGTAATTGGGGCTTTCGCAATAAATTACGTATGCAGCGCTCTAGAGTGTTATAAGCCTGTCTAAGGGGCAGAATGGAGCCCACAGCCCTCACAGAACTATAAATGCCACCAAGACCAAATTTATCGAAAATTTGGGGTACGCTAGCTATGAAAATTCTCTGAGCGAAGTTAAATGAGGTTGGATCAAACACGGTCCTTGTAAAAAAAAAAAAAAAATTCTTATTCAAGTGCCAGAGCGTGTGATATGGTCGCTTCCAGCTGTGCTTCCCAGTGTTCCGATATAGCTGTAGATTACAACGTGGGAAAACGAGGGGGGGGGGTCATGGTAACTCCAATGTGCGACAAAATTTTCGCGTTCCTGGTTCAGTTAGAATTGCATTGCAAATAATTACTGAGCCGTCGTATTTCCCCCTATTTTCATGCGTCATAAGGCGTTCCTAGTTGGTTCCATCGATGGCCTCGGTGAACTAAACAAGACACTTTGTTTATATTTGGCGAAAATATAGGGCGCGGTATGGGCACTATGTCAGTAAACTTCAAAGACAGGGGACTGGTTATGATTTTTGCAGTAAATTACGGAAGCACGCGATCCGGAGCTCTATGAATGTGTGTTACGAACAAAACAGAATTGATCCTGCTGCGCTGGGTGAACTCTGAACTCAATCGATATATCAAAGCTAGCAAAATTTGAATGGGGGGGAGTAAGGAGATAAATGGTAAATGTTATGGTGAAGTTAGATTTGTTAAGGAATTACTGGCTTTTTGAGAATTTCTAACAAGAAGTGCTTTGAAGCATTACATACGGGCAAGGTTTCAAATAACACAGTCATATACGGGCAACTTTTTAAACTATACGGTATAATCGCAGATAAGTGAAACTTTTATTGAAACTGATCGAAAGAAACAGCTTCGCTGAAAATTTTGTTGTAATTCTGCAAGGTCGCACACGCCTGCTGCCTTTTTTGTGAATATTGCAAGTCATTTATGTGGATTGTACTTCGTTGCGTATAACCTCGACAATACGATTACCTTAACTAGCGATACATTCGTGCTGTAGACTTAAACATCAGGTACATGTTTTTGTTTAATTGGTAAAATTGCCTCCAACAAATGGGCATTTTTTATGTGCGCTGCACGACCCACCGTGGTTTCTTAGTGGCTGTTGGCCTGCTAAGGGCAAGGTCGCGGGATCAAATCCCGGCCACGGTGGCCACATTTCGATGGGGGCGAAATGCGAAAACACCCGCGTACTTACATTTAGGTGCGCGTTAAAAAACCCGAGGTGGTCCAAATTATTCCGGAGTCCCCCACTACGGCGTTTCTCACAATCAGATCATGGTTTTGGCACGTAAAGCGCCATAATTAATTACGTGCGTTGCACTACTGCTCCTGGGCAAGATCAGGGACCTCTGGGCACCCACTGCCTTCTGTCCCTGTAGCATAAATTTTATAGAGTGTAAAGAAGTAAATGCAAATTGAAATAAGTTTTCGGGCATCCATGGTTTGCCATGTGTGATTGATAAATAGGTCTGTGTTTAACATAAAAATAACTGACAGAAGTATTTCCAGGCGTTTTCGCTTAGTACAATAGTAATTCGATATATATATATATATGTATATATATATGTATATATATGTATATATGTATATATGTATATATGTATATATGTATATATGTATATATATATATATATATATAATAGAGGGAGAGAGAGGGAGAGAGTTAGATCGTTTGTGGTTTGCCCCCCCCCCCCCCCCCCCCCACTCGAGAAATAGTTGGTACGCCACTGCACGACAGCGCATGCGCCTGTCCTGTTCAGCGCTAAACAAACAATGGAGGTGGTGTTTCGGATGCAAGCAAGTGAAGGGGACAGGGAGCCGAGAAGGAAGCGTTGGAGGTCACGTGATCTGCCAAACCGTGGAGGCAGCGAAAAGGGGAGCAGCCGCACGGAACGTTCGCTGTGTTCCTCGGGCTCGCTGGCCGCGCGTTTATAATGCGAGAAAAACAAAATGTGCACTGACACAGGAAGGTTCGTATGGTCCGAAGAATCTGGAACTTGTGCGAGTCTTTTCATCCGACCCTGTGCTGACAATGCCAGACTCGCCGCTCGAACTTTACTCAGACGCTTCTCATTACGCTGATGGTGCCATCCTTTATCAAGAAGACGAAAACGAGCAACCTGGCAAGGAACTCAATGTCATCGGGTACATTGTACCCGATGACATTGTACATTCACGCAACCGCAAGAAAACTAGACAACAACGGAAAAGGAAGCAATAGCCGTCGTTATGGCCTTAAGAAGCTACCTGGAAAACAAACACTTCAAGCTCTTCACTAATAATCAGGTATTGACATATCTCTTGGAACTTGCAATGCCAAAGGGCTCGCCCGCTGGGTGAGCGAAATTCAACAATTCAGCTTCAGCATCACGCATAAACCAGGCCAGAGGCCTCAAATAAAAAATCAAATCAAAATATTTATTTCAACATTACAAGGCAAATGCAACGTTGAGGATGACAGGTAAAAAGCCTTCTTGAGGCTTGACCGGTCCTGCATCCTATACACTTGGCAGAGCAGTGGTTACAAAGCACAAAAATGGTCAAAAGAAGCCCGTAAACAAGGCAATGCAAGGTTTCCAAATCAGTTTTGAGAGGTAAGCGATATCGAAGATTTATTGAAAATTATTGAGGGAAGAATGTGTTACATTTTATGTAGTAACACCCAATATAAGAGCGTAGAAAAAGCCTTAAACTCTGGAAGGTTTATTTTTCCAATATCAATGTCTATTTCTTTTAAAGAATTTAATAACCTGGGTAAAATATTTTCAAGCATTTGTGCAATGTCTTACAACATTCCATATTTCAGCGCGGCGGGTGGTGTAGGCCGGTACATTGTGATGCAGGTTGGCGATTTCCACAAGGTGACGGACGCTGACGCATTATCACGACTCCGTGTGCCGCAAGAACTTTCTAAAGGAAGTATTAACTTGATACAACTCTGGGAATGTACGGAAGCGATGGAGTTGCACAAGGGTCTATGTTCCTGAAACAAAAGTGCCAACAGTCCTCATGTTATATCACGACAGTCCCCAATCGGGAGGACATGATGGATTTTAGAAGACCTACCACAAGCTCACCAAGACGTTTACGTGGAAAAACCTGAAAGCAGATGTTGCCAATTACGTAAAGACGTGTCATATGCGTGTAAAATGGTCAAATCACAATACAAACCTCGTGGTAACAGAATGGTACTGCCAGAATACTCAGTGATCCCATTCGAAATCATTCATCTTGATTTTGCTGAGATCAAGAAGAAGGGGAATGCGTTTGAAGAACTCGAGCTTTTCTGGTCGCCATGGGTGAGTGCACGCGCTTTGTTGCCGCCAAAGCTGGAGGAGAGGAAGCGAACTCCGTCGTATCTCTTCTCGAGCGAGAAATCCTCAAGAACACTGAAGTAATTGTTGCGGACAATGGACCAGCATTCAGAAGTGAGAAGCTTCGCAGTTGGGCGAGTGAGAAAAACATCGCGCTTCGTTGCCTTACCACCCCGAGGCTAATTATCTCGCCGAATGAATGATCCCAGGCCTCAAAATGTTCAGTTATATTCAGAGTTTAAGGGAGGCTGGAAGAGTGCCCTGGAGGCAGCAGTGTCGCACCACCACAGGTCCTACACCGCAGGCATTGGGTGCAGCCCGCACTGTGCTGCATTCGGTACTACCTCGGCTACCGGCTGACCGAAAGCTGGGCTTAGTCGACAGGACTGATTTAAAGGAGCATCCCAAGACCCGGCTGCAGCGACAGAAATACCGCATGACTAGGAAGACGCACTTTGATCGTCGCCACAAAAATAAAGCTGCTGAACCCTGGATCCACGGTATTGGTGAGTAAAGGACTGGACTCCATTCACTGGTCCGTACTTCGTTGTTAGAACGGCTAAGCAACAAGTACTTTTGAAGACCATATATTACAATGGACCAATTGAAGAGGCATCTGGCGGTAATGTGCTACCATATTACCAGCGTTAGGGCAACGACAGCCGGCCGGGAGAGTGTAGCGATCCACATCGTCAGTGGCCAGGGAGCAGGAGAGAAGAAGCTCATATAAGAATGCCGCAATAAACCGATAGAGCCATTATGTCTACATAGAAACTTTACAAATGACGTTGAAAAACAGAGAACTTGCTTGAAAAAACGCATATTGACAAGTGTGCGTGTTTATCTTCCTCCGGTGACCACTTTTCACCGGACAACACAACTTAGACGTTATCGCTTGGCACAGGACGCGTCTGCATCCATCTCAAGTTTCACGATTGCTATCGATGGTTCTCTCCGTTGTCTGTGGTTACCGAACCTTGTGTAATCTGTAACCTAACGCGAATCGTGCAGTACTTTCTGGAAGGCACTAGCTATTACGCTGGAACCTTAGACGAGCCATGCATGAAAGCCGACGCGCTTGACTCGCAGTCCAGATTCCGACGATCACCGACTGTGCTGACCGCTATCGTTGATCTTTGAGTGTATAGCCTGTTTTTCCGGGCACAGGTTCCCCCAGTAAAGAGTCACTTTCGCGATACACAGTTTTTGCTACTGTGTTCTTCACAGTCACTACAACGTGATAATATGCAGTGACGCACTGTTGCACGAATCGCCTCTGCGTATCGTTGGCATCGCATTTGACCCTTTAGGCGAAACTGCTTCCTTCGATTCAATGCGATCCTTGTCGAGCAGCGAGATGGCTTTTCCTTGCCGCCGGCTTATCACGCAATGAGCGATGGAGCTACCGTAGTGTTCCATCGTGTTGAGCGACGTTTATTTTCAGGGAACCTTAACTTTTAATCGCCTCCTAAACTGCATTGTGCTGTATTTGCAACTACTCTCCGCGATTTCGTCCATTGCCCGCCTTCTTTGATGGCTGCATCAATAGCCACCTCGTTGGCTTCAGTCGTGCCTGTCCGCGAGGGCGACCACTCCGCGATGCTGATCTTGGCATGTTCGTCTGTCAATGTTGAAAATGCCTCAACCATATTCGCACACTGCTCGAGCTCGCATTCATGCGTCACCACGCTCCAACTGAAACGAACCACTTCTTCCCGAACCGGTACCCGTTACCTTTATTGGTTTCTTCTATTTTTCTCGGCTGAGGTTTGATTAGGGTTTCAGGTACGGTCCGCGAATATTAACTCAGCTTAAGTTGAATTTCAGCGAAAAATTCGGTTCGCGTTCGACATCCTGCTATACCATAAGACGGGGGTGCTCACTGTCTATAATCGCCTGCTGTATTATTATGGGGTGGGGGTTATTAACGCGATAGCGTTTAGGGCCCTGTTTCGTAGAAAATCCGGCGTCGTCGTCGGTGTCTGCATTGGCTCCCGCGGCCGCGAAACTCGTCCCCAAACACGTTTAGGCATGCCACACCATTCTATCATTAATGTGCTTATACCTTGTCTTGCATTCTTGGCAAAGCTATTCCTCGGAATTTTGACAATTACAATCCACAAACAAATGTCATGAAACAAAACAACCACAGAGCATGCCTTTTATGTTAAATCTTCTCAGACTGAAATATTAAAAGTGCGAAACAAATACGGAAACCTGAAAATGATGTAATTTCTTTGGCGCGGTTGTGCACATCTCCGGGATCGGCCCACGCAAGAGGCCGCGTTTCCACCAGAAAGCTCGCCTACGTGCATAGCGTTCGCCGCCAGTGTTTGCCAGTAACCATTACGGTTGCAAAAACTGCAGTCGTCGAGAACCATGAGTAGAAGTCAGGGATCTTTGAATGCTATCGCGTCCCACTCCTAAAAGCGAAGTTTTTGTCAATTTATGCATCACAATAGCAAATGTCTAAGTTACGATCAATGAGGTAAACAAATAGTGACTATTGCTGGCAAACAAATAAAGCTAATGTGGGGAAAACAGAGAGAGAGAGAGGTAAAAACAAAATGAAAGAGTGGTTGTTTCTGCTAACTGTATAGCGAGCTTGAAGCTATAGTAAGGCATGACGGGTTTGTTGTGCAGGAGGACGGTGACATTCAGTGCCACGTGCGTGAAGTGCTGCTGCCTTTTGCGGACACGTGAGTGCCACTTCGTTTCCTACGCTTTTTTTTTCCGCGAGTATTTGCAGTGTAAATGTGAGTGTACGATATATTTCCCGCTTTAATGAGGGAGACAAAATTTCGGAGAGCGCGAGTGGTATAACAATTGCTTTATCCTGCAGTGGCGCATCATTGTGGGCGGCTCGTCTCAGTAAACGTGCTAGTCGATCTAACTTGGCCTTTCATTCAACGCTGCGCACGGTACAGCCGGTGCAGCTTGAAGATATCCTCCGTGGGACGCGCATAGAGCGAGGAGGAATAATATTTCGGCGAAGAACGGGGCTGCAGCACTGGGCCCGTGCTGCCGTCCCTGCGCTCTGACAAGTGCGCTGCGGGGTCGGTAGGACGTTGGCCGCGCAGGCGTTTCAATTTTCAGTTGCCGCCCACCGGCTCATCACAGAAGGCCGGTCTGTGCCGTTCTCTATCGATATGAAGTGACCGCTGCGGTGCGCTGACTTAGTGCACTGTGTGGCATTGTACCGCAATGTGGAATTAGGTAAGCAGCGTTATGTGGTCGGGAATGATTACAGCCGAACTTGCTGAAAAGCACGATGAGTGCATATATAGTTACTGCTTTGTCTCACATTTCGCGCCTTTTTTGACTTACAAAGAAATATCGTCCACGTTTTGTACAATACGTGACGTTCCAGGAGAGTGTCGGCGAGTTTCAATGCCAGAAAATCGGCCAAAACTCTGCGAAGCGCCGCCCTTGACATACCGGAACTTATCACACAGGTTTTTGCCGGTTACGCGATATCTACAAGTTCTATTAGTAGGGCGGACGAAAACAGTAGGCAGAACAAGGCTACAGTCACGTGCGTCAATGCTGACCTTGTGAACGGTCTAGTGCAGATATACATAAACATTAAATCAGATTAAGATATTCACTTGTGCGGGGGCATAAACATAAAGATTGCATAACGTTACGCGTTGCCTATGATGTAAATAAACACAATTGGACGCTCCACAATTTGTATTGGATTTTTATTACCCGCTTCATTAAAGCTTCGCTTCACATAGATTTCAACATATATGCTTTGGATCTCCGTAACTTTATTATTGCGATAGCAATTATATGCACACTCCAAGCGGATTTCTGCCGTCGGCGTCGTCGTCGCCGTCGCTGTGAGGTTCCGTATAAAGTCCAACGGCGATAAAATCGTCGCCGCGCCGTATGTTGTATGTGCGAGTGAAAGCGCGCGAGGGACGCGCGCTTTCACGGGGAGCGAACGCACGGCGGAGAGCAAACGCGACTTCTTCCGTCGCGCGAAAGGCCGTTGGGGGATGGGAGGAAGCGAGGGGAGGCGACGTTTAGCTGCGGCCCCAAATGCGTATCTTGAGACCTTGCGCAAGGGGAACTGGCGACTCAATCACCCACGCGAAAGGAGGAAAGCGAGAAGGCAGCGCGAGAAGGAAGGGGTTGCGGTTTCTGCTCTGCGAGCAACTGTGTACTTGTACTTAGCGCCGAGTGGTCGCGCGCACCGTATCTTGAAAGCGATCTGCAACACGGCTCCTACCTTTGTATGCGCTGTGCTTTCGCCGCTCAGTTTCCGTTGAATTTCCGCTACTAATTTGCTATTGCAACTGATGCTTCGCCTTTCGGGCGAAACTGCGTCTTTTTTCTTTTATCGAAGCATCGACTTTGCTTCGAGTTGTCGATAAATTCGACTTCGCCCTGCCATCTGTTAGCCGCCAGGTTAGCTCAGATGGTAGAGCGGCTGCCCTGGAAAGACGGTGGTCCCGGGTTCGAGTCCCCAACCAGGACGAATTTTTCTTCAACTGCGAGGCTTTTGTTTCGAGGAACCCGTGCGGTTTTCCTTTGTGGCAATTGCTACGATTGGGTGGACGTCTCATTTTCCATTTAATGAACATTTTAATGAACTTTTCAACTATACGAAAATTAAATAGAGAACGTTAAGCTTGTTAATGTTTGAAGAACTAAGTATATGTAACGCTACACAGACGAGGACAGAGAAGGGGACGGACACAAGTGCAATAAAAATGTGTTTGCATCGGCCACGTTAAAAGCAGGTTCTTCTGCGCATTTTTTTTGTTTTCAGTCCATAGAATATTTTTAATTTTGTACTGAAGAAGTGATGCTTTGCGACTGGTTTTTTGAAGTTCATTGAACTGAAATAGTTCCGTCATGCTAAATAAAATTAGTAACATTGAATTTCCGGATTGAAGTTAGCTATAAGATTACTACGCAGGAAGATAGGGTAAACCATGCTTCAGGACTGCGAGACATGATAAAATGTAGTTCCTGCTGTTGGAGAGTATCTGCTTGTTAGTGAAATTATGAGATGATCATGTCAAGAATAATAGCTTCGTTTATGTAAGTGCAATTATGAGCGAAATGTAAAATTTGCGATGAACTACACTGCGGCTTAGTCGACACGCCATTTTGCGATTGAGCGTTAAGGTCGTGCTTCGGCTCGAGAGCCACGTAGACTCGAGTTTAGTAGGCGCGATGTTTTGCGTGAGTTCTTGACCGCGACGGCTGCTATTTAATGGAAGGCACATAAGATACGTTCGTTTCTTGGCCTAATAGCACCGACATCTATAAGCTTACACGTGCAAATAACATAGACAGAGAGCGCCATGCTACGCGAACACGCAGTGAGAGCGGCAGCAAATGAGCGGAACTATTCCAGCGGGAGCGTAGCAGGGAATGGGGGAGTGGGTCCAGCGGACGCCTTAGCAAGCGCCGAGGGTGAAGCAAAAAACGAGGAAAATGTGGCGGCGCTGCCGTCGCCTTCTTCTGAATCTCCGGCCAATAAACGTTGGCCCCGGCTGTTTCGGCAGCGCTCATTGGCTGAGGCGAGCTCGCGGGCTGAGTAGCTGTCGTCTGCTCGACGCACCGTCGTTGTTGCGTCGTTTGCGTTCTTTCCGCCGCTCTTTTTCCATTTTATTTACAATAGATCGGTGGGGAATAATCTCAGTGTTACCGCCACCGAGTATCCGCCTGTCAAAGCTCCATGCAGCTGCGGTAGGGTCTCCGACGCGACAAGCGTCCGGCCGGCGAGCGGGGCCGCTCATTCGAGAGAAAGCGACGGTGGCGCCACCTGGATTTTCCATAAAAAATGCCTCAGCGCAGAGCCCTCGTTGGACCCACTCCCCAAATCTAGTACAGGTGACCAAGGAGAGTCCCCCTGCTGACGTCATTGGAGCGCCGTTTGCAGCGCGCTCATCGGTCGCGCTCGAGGCCAATGACGACGACGTCATGAGGGCAATCGTATTAAGACGAGTGCTTGACGACGATCAACGATAGCCGTATGGCCGGCCGCCATACGGCTATGCTCATCAACGGCATATAGTTTGGAAGGTCACGCGCCAGTTGATGAGCGACGCTTCTGCGCGAGTTCGTGAGAAGTCGTGTTTTGTGTGACAGTAGTGCTTTTCCTTCAAGGCACGTTTGGTAAGTTGCATTCATTATTATTCATTTCTCTGAGTATACTTTGGAACAACTCTGAGTTTTAGGAACGTTCTCTTAGGCAGAGGGCAGTAGAGGCAGATAAATTTTCGAGTTAATTTGATGTTTGCTTTCAGGAAAACGTGACAGCTGAACGCTCGAGAAACGATAGTGTCAGTGGTTTTTCAGCAGAGATATGTAGATAGTTCGCGTGAGCTTCCCTTAAACTAAGACTTTCTTTTCGGATTTCGCGAGTTCTGAAAATAACGCTGCATCAGGTTAGATAGTGGTTATTCTGCAGACTACTTCAGCTGATTTTAGAAATCGCCGGATAGTTGTTCCCGAACGCACGTAGAGAGTACTGCGCCTTAGAAACGGGCTGCGCGGATCGCTTTTAGTAATGGTATACTCCACAGATTTCTTTTCTCTTCCACGTATTATGTAAGGGTATGTCTAAGGCTGTGCGTGTCTCGCACGTGTATTTAGAAGACGGCAGTATTTTAGTTTCATTTAGTGCGTGGAAATACTTATCAATAAGCGCGAATCTTCTTGTAGTCTTGAACACGTAATTCGCGCAAGTTTTTTGTTTCTTTAATGCGTGAGTGCGCGCTGGGATTTGCAGCTTAACATTGATAAAACAGTATTTATCAAGATCACTAGAAAAATTAATAAATTATCGTTGACCTATAGGCTAGCATCCAAACCTCTTACAAAGGTGAATGAATATAAGTACCTTGGTGTTACAATAGGCAGTAACCTTAGTTGGAACTCGGACATCTCTCACCTTTGCGACTCAGCTTTTAAAAAGCTTTGCTACCTGAGGCATAAATTAAAACACGCTCCTTCTGAAACCCGTCTCATCGCCTACACCTCTCTTGTCCGTCCTAAACTCGAGTACGCCGCGATTGTATGGGATCCCTATACTAAAACTAACATCGATGCGCTAGAAATGATACAACGTAAAGCTGTAAGGTTCATCTTTTCAAAATGTCGCTCAAGTGATTCCCCAAGTCAGTTAATGGCTGAACACAATATTCAGTCCTTGCAACTAAGAAGAAAAATTCACAGGCTTAAATTTCTCTTCTTACTGAGTAACCATAAACTATCTCTTTCTCCCGAACCTTATGTAACACCCATCACTGCCCGCCGAACGAGACATCGACGCGCTGCCTCATGGCAGCGCGTCGATGTCTCGTTCGGCGGGCAGTGATGGTAGAACCAACGTCTTTATGTATTCCGTTTTCCCTCACACAGTAACGGAATGGAACAGCCTACCTTATAGCAAACTTGTCAGGACTGACTCAATCGCGTCTATTACAATCTAAAATTAGTGCTTGTTGTTACGGAATATTGTTCAATTTTGTATCATTATGCATTATTTATTGATGTACGCGTTGTAATAATTTTGAATTATATACTCTTCTTTCTTATTACATTACAGTGCTTTGAAATTGGGCTTATGAAACAGTGTTTCAATTTGTATTTGTCACCCTCTATGCGTTATTTAGGTGCTTCACTCATCATGCATTCCTACTTTGTATCACATTTTTCCGGAGCTCTTCTACTCCTGTGTCAATCTTTTGTATGTACCTTTCCCCTCCTGCCTTGGCCTTCTAAGGCCTGCAGTATTAATAAATAAATAAATAAATAAATAAATAAATAAATAAATAAATAAATAAATAAATAAATAAATAAATAAATAAATAAATAAATAAATAAATAAATAAATAAATAAATAAATAAATAATAAATAAATAAATAAATAAATAAATAAATAAATAAATAAATAAATAAATAAATAAATAAATAATAAATAATAAATAAATAAATAAATAAATAAATAAATAATGCGTGAGTCGCACGCAAGAGTTTTGACCGCAAAGTGAGAGCGAGTCTGGTAGTACAGCCGTGAAGTCAAGAGGCTCTCAGTGGCACTGTTGCGTGCGTTAATAACGGATGTAGAGTACGAACATATGACGTTTCATTTATCAATTATTTAGGATCATTCCGCAGTTAAGTTGGACGATTTTGGTGTTGTGTGCATAGACGTGTAGCGTTCTGTTCGTGTTTTTTTTTTTTTCAGTCCGCTACATTTTCAGGCATGGAGTGGCGCCTGAACCGGCAAAAAAATATCGCCGAGAGCTAGTAGGGCTATACTAGTCAAGGTGCAAACAAATTAGGAAGGCCCACTAAGCTTCAACCAAGTCACTCCCTCACCAGAACAGGAATTGGCCTCCCTGGTGCAGTATTCGGCCACTATCTCCCTCATGTCTCCTACAATTTATCCATGGCCCTCAGTCTCCAGCGGCTGCGGAGCACCTGACCAAGGCGATGGTCAGACCTGCGATGCGGCAGAGGGTGCTAAGAATCTCTGGGTCCGGACAGGCTTCCACAGGAAACTGAACCTGGCAACGTTCAACACTCTCACCCTATCGAGTGAGGCTAGCTTAGCAGAACTATTTGAAGAATTATCAGGTATTGCCTGGGGTATTATTGGCCTTAGTGAAACTGGTGAGGCTTATGCAGTGCTGAATAACGCACACGTCCTCTGCTACAGAGGTCTTTCAGATAAGAGAGAATTCGGGGTAGGATTTCTAGTCCATAAGGACATAGCGGGAAACATTGATGCATTCTACAGCATTAATGAGAGGGTAGCAGTCGTCGTAATAAAGCCGAATAGGAGGTATAGAATGAAGGTAGTACAAGCCTACGCCCCAACCTCCAGTCACGATGATAAAGAAATAGAACAGTTTTATGAAGATGTTGAATTAGCAATGGGAAATGTACCAACTCAGTGTACTGTAGTAACAGGCGTCTTCAATGCAAAAGTGGGGAAAAAGAAGACTGGTGAGCAAGCAATTGGCAACTACGGCATCGATTCAAGTGTAATGACGAAGTTAGCACAAGCGTCGCTGTGGTGGCATGGCTCCTGAAGTGAGGAAGAGAAAGACGAAAGGATCGGTGTCGCTGGTTTTGCCTCGCGCTGGCGTTTGGCTGGAACGGCTCGAGTGCTCTTTGCGCTGGACCTAACGGGATCAAACGCCAATAAACCCCGTATCATTTGGTGGACGTGCTGGGTATCCTAACTATCCTAACAACTCGCCCTGGAACTCCGCAGCCGCACTCTGCCCTCCGCTACCCCCACGACCATGCCAGACGACGCCGGTGAGCGACCCACTTCGTCAACTGTGCAAGTCACCTGCGGTGCCGTTCGTGAACGAGACCCGGCTGTGTTCAGTGGCACCGCTGATACCGACGTCGACGACTGGCTTTCGTCGTACGAACGGGTGAGCAACCACAACAAATGGGACGATCGGACAAAGCTCACCAAGGTTATTTTTTATCTTGCGGGTGTCGCCCACCTCTGGTTCCGCAACCATGAAGCAACCATTGCGACATGGAATGACTTTAAGACTGCATTCGCGGAGGTATTTGGCCGTCCTGCGGTGCGAAAGCTTCGCGCTGAACAGCGCCTTCGCCACCGAGCGCAACAGCCGGGCGAGACTTTCACTAGTTACATCGAGGACGTCATAGATCTCTGCAACCGCGTGAGCCGAACGATGACTGAGGAAGATAAGATTAAATAAATCCTCAAGGGCATTGATGACGACGCTTTTCAGATGCTCATGGCCAAGAATCCTACCACCGTTGCAGCCGTAGTCACATATTCCCAAAGCTTCGATGAATTACGCCGGCAACGAGCGCTCGCCCGCCAAACTGTTCCTCAAGTGGCCTCCCTTTCCACTTTGGTGACTGCTCACGGACAGGCTGATGACGGGTCTCTGCTGCCTCAGATCAAAGCCTTCATTCGTGAAGAGGTGGCCCGCCAGCTCTCGCTGCTCCCTCTCACCCAGGAGCCTGTCCAACATTTGTCCTCGGCCGTGCAGCAGGCCATCCGCGAGCAGGTTGCAGAGGCCCTTCCACCAGTCCAACAGATTGCTGCACCAGCTCAGATTGCTGCACCTTTGACGTACGCTGAAGTCGTGTCGCGTCCTAGACCAACGACACTCCCCTATTCGGCGCCGCCACCGCGCCCAGCGCTTCTCCCTGTCCCTCAAATGCCCCCTCAGTACTTCCGGCCGCAAGATCCATGGCGCACGCGGGACAATCGGCTGATATGCTTCTCGTGCGGTATCGCGGGACATGTGGCGCGCTTTTGTCGCCGTCGCCTGCCGCGTCAGGACGTCGTCGTTGAGCCACAGGTACCTGCATCCCACCAGCATGCTGATTCGAACCCATCGCCGAACTTCTGGACCGGTCGTCAGAACTTCAGCCCCCGTCGTTCACCATCACCGCGTCGCCGTTCGATATCGCCGATGCGTCGTCGCCCGCCTTCCAACGAGGGAAACTAAATGCTGCAGCTTCGGAGGCAAGAGCTGCACGCTTGTCGAAATGCCCAAGACCTCCGCTATCGCCGCAAAACATTATAGAAATACAGGTTGAAGGAGCTGCTACATTCGCACTCATCGACACGGGCGCTGCGGTTTCCGTCATACGTGAGACTCTTTGCCGTAAGATTAGGAAACTCACCACATCACTTTCTGGCCTTGTACTTCGTACTGCCACCACGGAGCCCATCGAACCTTCAGCCGCATGCACCGCTAGGATCGTTATTCAGGACGTAGTTTACACAATTGAGTTCCTTGTTCTGCCTTCCTGCTCCCATGATGTCATCCTGGGATGGGACTTTCTGTCGCGCCACCGTGCCGTCATTGACTGTGCCCGTGCCGAAGTTGCTCTGTCTGTCGTTAACACCACTCCGCCTGCCGCCTCTCCCGCCCCCTTAAAGATTATTGTCGCCGCCGATACTGATCTGCCACCAAGCACTTCAACACCAGTCGCTTTGTTGTGTCCATTGGCGCCCGACGCCTCGGTACTGTTCACGCCTTCGTCTGTTTTTCTTCACCGCAAATCTCTACCATTTCCATTCGCCGTTCTTGACGTAGCCGCTGGTACAACAATTATGCTAGTGGACAACCCGTTCCAATACCCGCTGACTCTGCTTCGCGACGAGTGCCTCGGCTGTGTCGAACCTATTGACATGTCTGAGTGTTTGGACGGGCATGGCTCCTCTTCTGGCCTTTCGCTCGACGCCATGACACCATTTCCGAAAAGCTCCCGATTGGCTACCGAAATCTTTGATTCATGCGTTGACGCCAACCTTTCCCTCGAGCACCGCGAGCAACTCCTGTCTCTCCTAGATACTTTCCGTTCTTCGTTCGACTGTACGGAACACGCCTTGGGTCGTGCGAACAGTGTTTCCCACCACATCGACACCGGGTCCCACTATCCTCTCAGACAACGCCCCTATCGCGTTTCAGCGGCGGAGCGTCATATCATCAACGACCAAGTGAATGACATGCTCGAGCGTGGCGTCGTTCAACCATCCCAGAGTCCGTGGTCTTCTCCAGTTGTGCTAGTGCGAAAAAAAGATGGTTCTATTCGTTTCTGTGTCGATTACCGCCGCCTAAACAAAGTCACACGGAAGGACGTTTACCCTTTACCCCGCATTGACGATGCACTCGATTGTTTACAAGGCACTGAGTACTTCTCGTCATTGGACCTACGATCTGGCTACTGGCAGGTTCCCATGGCCGAATGCGATCGACCGAAGACAGCGTTTGTCACCCCTGATGGGCTATGTGAATTTACCGTCATGCCATTCGGGCTCTGTAATGCGCCCGCAACTTTCGAGCGCATGATGGATAACATACTTCGCGGTCTCAAATAGAACATTTGCCTATGCTACCTGGATGACATCGTCGTGTTTTCTTCAGACTTCTCGACGCAACTCTCACGTCTCCACCAAGTTTAATGATATAGGGTTTATTGGAGTTTGATCCCGTTAGGTCCAGCGCAAAGAGCACCCGAGCCGTTCCAGCCAAACGCCAGCGCGAGGCAAAACCAGCGACACCGATCCTTTCGTCTTTTTCTTCCTCACTTCAGGAGCCATGCGACCACAGCGACGCTTGTGCTAACTTAGTCATTACACAAGGTACACCAGAGGAGACATGTTGGTAGAATGCGTGGAAAGGAAACAAATGTCACAGTTTCACCATAAGGGCGAAGCAATGAATGCGATAGCAACACAGCAATGTCATACGAAGTAAGGTGAGCGGCTTTGGTAGCAATATGAATTGTAGTAAACATGAGCTGATTAAGTAAGCAGGTGTGCTGCGGCGTAAGTAGACCGACATGAAGAGACTCGATGACCACGAGAAGGCGCGTGTGAAACGGTGGTGTTGATGAGAAGCGCTTCCCGTGGGCAGCGCGTGCGAAGGGACACACCTGTAGTGCTGCACTGCCGATCCGGGCAGCATTGCATGTGTAGCGTGCGTTGGAAAATGTGGCCCGACTATTACTAACTGAATGAACAAGCGTGGTGTGAGCGCGCACAAACAAACATGAATAGATTACACTGAATGACTGCAGACAACGACTGTCAAAACGCTGGCAGCGAGCCCATACGCCGCAGCGGGCGAAGGTACGTGCGGTCTATCGCTTCAACGGAAACTGAGCGGCGAATGCACGGCGCATAAAGGTCAGAGCCGTGTGGAGATAAGAGACGGTGCGGACGAGCGCGGTTGTTGGCAGAGTAGAAGAAGCACCTGAAAGGCGAAGCATCAATTGCGATAGCAAATTTGTAGAGAGCTATACGGAGTAATGATATTAGCTTTATCAGCTGTATAAACTTGGACATGCAGCAGCACCGGCAACACGCAGAACTGTTGTCGACGCCGTCGGCGTTTTGCCCGCGTTCGCACAAAACGCGTGCGGCGTTGGTGACTGCTGCCGGAGCCTCTGATATAAACAGGCACTTGGTGCCGCAGCTAAACGTCGCCTCCCTTCCCTCCCCTTCCTCCCCCTCCCCCACAGCCTCTCGCGCGTCGAAAGAAGGCGCGTTTGCTCTACATATATGGTGATTGTAAAGGAGGAAAGAGACGCCTACTTCTGCAGCCCTTAAGCGAGCACGGCGCAGAACGCGCTTTTGTTCTCCGCCGTGCGTTGGCTCCCCGTGAAAGCGCGCGCCCCTCGCGCCCTTTCACTCGCACATATAGCGTTCGGCGCGCGGCGACGATTTCATCTCCATTGACGTCATACGGAACCTCACGGCGACGGCGACGGCGACGCCGACGGCAGAAATCTGCTTTTGAGTGTCCATATAATTGCTATCGCAATAATAGATTTCATACTCTCTGCCGATCCCAGCATAGTGCAGGATGTAGAAGTGTTAGGTAGGGTAAAGCACAGTGACCACAGGTTATTGAGGTCTAGGATTTCTCTCAATTTGAAGTGAGAAAGAATAAAATTAGTCAAAAATATTCACATCATCTCACCCTACGGGCAACCATGGTGGGATGCGAAAGCATCGCGGGGGGTGCGCATCGAGTTTCCGTTTCGTTTCACTTGGCAACACAACCCAATGAGAGTTAGAGTGAGAGAATGTATTGAGAAGAGAGACGTTTGTACGGGGTTGTTGCGTCTTTACTTAGAGATCGTACGTGATTCCTAGCGTCGGTGTGCGCAGTATCTTGAAGACGATCCCGAAGTTTGGGGTCCGCTTGCCGACGCTGATGTTTATGTTCGGCTTCTCGAGCCTTCCTCTGCTCCGCGGCGGTGGCGCTGCCGCTGCAACTAGCGCCTACGTTGACGTTGTTCATGGCGTTTCGCACATCGTTGCACAGAGAGAGAATGACGGAAGCACAGCGAACGCGCGCTTTATAGTAGTAGTAGTAAGTGGTTCTTGAGGAAAAAGGAAAGGTTGGCGCTATCTTCTGCAGCCCTTGAGGGAGCACGGATCAGAGCGCTTTATACTGCGCCGCGACACTTGCGCCGCCTACCGGCGTACCCTTAGAGAGAGAGTGAGAGAGTGAGAGAGTTATATGCAATGATTTGCTGCGCCGCACCCAAGGTAAATACATCTGGTAGCGAAGCTTCTATAGAAGCCCATACGTTCAAAACATGGTTGCTTACCGGCGGTTCATGGGTCTTAGCGCCATCTGTGTGAGGAGGGAACACTTCCGGCGGAAAAAAAAATAATTTGACGTCATATCCGTCAAAAACAGAAGTGACGTAATTTTGTTCTCTCAGGCGCGAAATTTGTTTTCGGAGGCCTGCCATTAGAGCTGTATATTCAATTGCCCCGCCATTCGACTTCATGGGCGTTCCGAGTTTTCAGCGCAAAAAGCGATGCCGGAAAAGATCAGCCGTACGGGTGTCGAAATCGCGTCGCTGCACAGAACATACTTTCTTTGGAGGCCGACGAACACTTTGGGCGTAGATTGCGTAGAGTGCTCGTCCTTTCGTCGGACGCCAAGCCCGTCGGCCAGCGCTGTTGCACGAATACAACTAAAGTAAACAAGTATCTGACGGTCGCAACTCACTACTTTTGACTGCACAGGTTAAGAGACAATAAAACTACCCGCGTCACCTAATTCAGACAAACGTCGACATGCAACACAACACATATGAGGGGGGCGCATTCTAACAGGTGAACTTTACGAGCGCGCCTTTGCACGCACTCCAAGAGCTACATGGCATTGCAAGTGATAGCGGCGTCAACGCCCGCCGCTATCGATGGGCGCTCTCACGGTGTGCCCTGAAAAAAGGTATTTATTGATAATGATGTAGTAAAATACAGTTGTATCTTTTCTCGCCATGCGTATATAAAATGAATTAGGAATTTTATTTTCGTTGAATGAATCTAACTGCGTCTCGCTTTAATTTAGAAACGCTTTTTTCTTTCCCAGTGTTTATTCCCCCAAACATAGTCGCGCTTCAATCGCTGCTCCCATAACCACCCTTGCTGATGTCGGTGACAATTGGTTCTGAACCGCTTTTCGCCCGAAGCTTCGCGACCTATGTGAATCGACCTTGCCGCACCTGTGGCGGAGAGGGGGAGAAGGAGAGTGCACACCTGCGTAGGACAGGAGAACGAGGGAAAGTTGCGCATGCGCAGTATGGGTGCGGACGCCGCAGTACGGACACTGCCCCGAGCATAAGATGCTCTCGCATCTAAAGGAAACAGGCCAACCCAGACGCAGTAACGGTAAAAGCAGACGAATTCAGGCTGGTGCTCGCAAACAAATATGCAGCTTTAGAAAAGGAAGATAAAGACAACACAGACGTAATGAATGGAACCGTAACTAGGTTGATCTCAGAAGCAGCAATAGGTGACCCGTAAAAGAGCGAGGGAGTCTGGGATGCGCCGTCTGCTCGTTGTTTCCGGTTCGAGGAAGCGCAGCCGCCGCCACCGCTTCGCCGCTGAAGCCTATTGATGCGATTGCAGTCCGGCTTTGTCACGCACCAAGATTACCCGGTTACAGGCGCCTAGCAAAACCATGATCGGCAGTTCAGGCGTTCGCTGCTCAAATTCAACTGCTAAAGGTAAACTCATGTAACTATGGCCTTGCAACGTCCGTTGCTGAGTCAGCTGTGCACAAGCATCAGAGGCGGCATGGCTGCCACTTCCAAAACTGAACAATCAGTGAACAAGAAGAAAATGAACGTACAGTGGCACTTATCAGGCGGCGATGAGCTGTGTATAGGGCCGACACGGAACGATTCCCCAAGATATTTATTTCGCTAACATTAAAAAAATTAATTATGAGGTTTTACGTGCCAAAACCACGATCTTGTTTATGAGGCACGCCGTAGTAGGGGAAATTTGGCCACCTGGGGTTCTTTAACGTGCACCTAAATCTAAGTACACGGGTGTTTTCGCATTTCGGCGCCATCGAAATGCGGCCGCCGTGGCCGGGATTCGATCCCAAATTCTCTAACATTGACTCAAGCAATAATAACTATTTTAGTACACGCATGCACATATAGAGGTAGTATGAAACATGATTTTACAGCGCAAATTTATACGGGACACAGCGAGATACATACATAATACTCATAACCAACTAGCCCACCTTAGTTCCTTGAATACAGATAGAGATAATGCGCAGCCGGATTATGTCGGCGATACGGCCATTTCCCCATCTTGTTGACAAAAAAAAAAAAAAAAACAAAACCGAGAACTTCTAATTACGTACCACTGCAATTGAACCTCGAGTTTTGACCAAGAAATGCCGGCAGTTATCAAACATTTTCAGCACTTCATTTTCTAATTACGCTGGCTGCGCCGTTACTGACGATACCGGTTGCAGCGATGATCACAGGGCAGTATTTACCAGGCTACTATAGCCATATCGCCTCAGCACCCGATTTTCTAAGTAATGCTTCCATACGCTTGATAAAATGAGTGACCCACAGGCAGAGCACTCAGTGACGGTGCGTCCAAGCAGCGGCAAATGTCGTAGAGCTAAACCTGGCAGAAACAAAAAAAGCTGCCGAAACGAAAACCAGAGTTCGTTTATGAATAAAAGCGTATCCTTGCCTTTATTGGCTTGTCATCGTCGCGCCCAGAGTGAACTGAAACCTAGAAATCAGCTGCATGAATGGTACGACATTGCTGGTCCACAAAGCGGACGGAAAGCTTCGCACGACTGACAGTTGAAACCGCGTAGAAAAACACGTGCGCCGGGCATGCCGCCGATGCCGCCGCGTCCTCCGTCGAACCGGAAGCTGCTAGCAGACGGCGCGCCCCACAATTCCCTGCGATTTCTCATTTTACGGGTCACCTATTGAAGTGGGAGGTAGGGCACCAAGGCAACCAGTAGGTAAGCTCTCACAAGAAACAAAGGACCTAATAAAGAAACGACAGAACATGAAAATGTCCAACTCGAGAGATCAGATAGAATTCGCTGAACTGTCAAACTAATCAACAAGAAAAAAGTAAGGGATATTCGAAATTATAACGTGGGAAAGATTGAGGAAGCAGTAAAATATGGACGCAGCATGAAATCAGTGAGAAGAAAACTTGGCATAGGACAAGGCAAGATTAATGCACTGAAAGATAAGCATGGAAATATCATCAGCAATTTCGATGACATAGTAAAAGCAGCGGAAGAATTCTATACTGAACTGTACAGTTCCCAAAACAGCCAAGCTACTTTCATTCGAAATAGTGATGAACCGGATACAGAGGCTCCTTCTATAACTAACGATGAAGTTAGAAAGGCCTAGAAAGGCATGACCAGGGGAAAAACTGCTGGAGAAGATGGAGTAATAGTAGATTTAATCAAAGATGGAGGAGATATCATGCTTGAAAAGCTTGCGGCCCTTTATACACAATGCCTCACGACTTCAAGTGTACCAGAAAACTGGAAGAACGCCAGCGTTGTACTTGAAGCGTTCAGACACGAGCGTACAACAGTGAACGTTTATTGGTAACGAGGCTTTATATAGGCGCTGAAAGTGTGCGCAGAGAACGTGCGCAGTGGCAAGGAGGTGTGCCAGTGACGATGCATCAGCCTTCTTCCCCCTCAAGGTTGGTAACGATCTGGCGGGCGGCGGTTTCTGGTGGACCTGCGTAACATGTTGTCGCCAGGATTGGAATCTTTATTGGTATCGCAATTTGCGCCGCTGACGTCACTTGTAACTTGATTGTCCTCCGTATCTGGTCTGCTATCCGCGTCTGTCCCACCTGGGCTCTCGGGTGGTTCGCTTTCGATCACTGGTGCACCGGGTTCCCCAGCTTCGGTCTGCTGTGCGTCAATGCCGGGCTCTTGCTTGATTTCTGTTTCACAGGCGGCGAACCCATAGTTAGTTTTCCTCGCTCTTAGCTGGTCGTAGTGCCGACGATGAAGCTCGCCATCTCCTGATTTGATGGTTGCCATGCGGTGGCCTTCGGGGGCCTGCACGACACCGGCCTTCCATCTGGCTCCAGTCCCGCAGTTCCTGTACCAAACAGAGTCTCCCACTTGGCGGATCGTTCCGGGGTGGTCGGTATCTGCGTGAGAATAAGGGCGGCATGACACGATGTTATCCAACTTGCATCTAGGCTCGAAACCAAGCAGCATGAAGGCTGGTGTTTTTCCACTGGGCAGAGGGGTGCGTCGATATTGAAGGAGAATTCGGTCCAATCGACCTTGCAGTGTGCCACTAGCATTCTTGCGTAGTCCCAGCTTAACCGTTCGCACTGCCCTCTCTGCTAATCCGTTTGATTGAGGATGATAAGGCGCGGTGCGAAGGTGGCAAATTCCGTTCTCTTTCATGAACGACTGAAACTGCGAACTAGTGAACTGTGGTCCATTGTCAGAAACCACGGTTCGGGGCAGGCCAAACCTCCTAAACATTGATTGTAATGCTTCGATAGTACGTGCCGCGTTGGCTATCTTCATGGGGCTCACCTCTATCCATTTCGTATGCGAGTCAACTGCGATGAGCAACATCTGTCCGTCAATCGGACCGGCATAGTCTATGTGCACCCTTGACCACTTTTCTCCAGTTTCCGGCCATGGCACAGGCTCCTTGGCCGGTGGCATGCTGCTACATTGTACACATACAGGGCAAGTATTTACAACACGTTCAATGTCCCTGTCCAGCCCCGGATACCAACAGATTGACCGCGCCAGTTTCTTCATTGACGTCATTCCTTGATGTGTGTCGTGCAGCATGCGTAATACGGCATTCCGCGCAGCAACCGGAATTATTGCTCGATGGCCCCAGTAGACAATGTCATTACTGCACACAAGTTCGTGTTTTTTGAAAAAGAATGGACGCAAGTCTGGATTTAATCCCGGTAATTTCCTAGGCCAGCCGTCGCGAATATAGCCAGCTACTTGTTTGAGGGTGCTGTCTGCTTTTGTCATCCGGGCCAAATCACTTGACGACATCAGCGTGGTCTCCAGTTGGTCAGCGAAAAGTACGTACTCACGGGCGTCGTCGTTGATGGACTCCACGGTACTGGCATCGTGCGGGCGGCGAGCCGGAAGGCGGCGCAGGGCATCTGCTACCTGAAGAGTCTTTCCTGCCTTGTACTCGATCTTGTAGGTGTACCCGCTGAGCAGTAAAGACCAACGTTGAATTCGCGCAGCTGCCAGCGCAGGTACGGGCTTCTCTGGGCTGAAAAGTCGCAGCAGTGGCTTGTGGTCTGTAATTAGCGTGAAAGTGTTACCCAGTAGATATTCCCGAAATTTGGTCACGCCAAAGACTACTGCCAGCGCCTCACGCTCAATTTGTGCGTAATTCCGCTCTGCGGCAGTTAGAGTGCGCAGCGAAAACCGACTGGCTTCGCCTCTCCGTTGACCCGGTGGTATAACACAGCGCCGATGCCGTAAGACGACGCATCTGTTTCTAACACGAGGGGCTTTCCTGGATCATAGTGCGTGAGGAACTTGGTGTCTTTTATGAGGCGTTTCGTTGCTTCAAACGAGGCTTCTTGCCTTGCTCCCCACTGCCAACGAGCGTTTTTCTTTAACAATTCATAGAGCGGTGCAAGCACCGTTGCCAAGTTTCCAAGGAATGCATTGTAGTAGGTGACAAAGCCGATGAATGACCGGAGCTCAGACACACACGTCGGCCTTGGCTTCCCAATACGGCTTCAATGTTCTGCGCTTTAGGCAAAAGTCCGTCTGCGCATATGCGGCGCCCAAGAAACTACTTCTTTCTCTCGTATTTTGCATTTGCTTGGATGAAGTTTCACGCCGTAGTCACGAAACCTCTGGAAAACTTCGCGCAACTTATCGCAGTTATCTTGTTTCTCCGCCACTACAACGTCGTCCAAGTAAACTTGAACGCCTGGTATTCCTTGAAGAATGGCTTCCATGCGTCTCTGGAAAATGGCTGGTGCGGACGCCACACCGAAAGGAAGCCGGTTGAAGCAGAATAGCCCCTTTTGCGTGTTAACCACTAGAAGCCTTCTTGTTTTATCATCTAGGGGCAGCTGACTGTAAGCGTCCTTTAGATCGAGCGTGGAGAACACTTCACCTCCGCTTAAGTTAGCAAAGATGTCCTGAATTTTGGGCAGAGGGTATTTTTCCGTGTGGCACGCAGCGTTGGCTGTGACCTTAAACTCACCGCAAAGTCGTATTGACCCATTTTTCTTTACCACCGGCACAAGGGGCGTTGCCCAGTCAGAGCAAGCAACTGGTGTCAAAATTCCAGTCTCAACGAGACGTTCTATTTCTCGGCTAACTGCTTCTCTCATTGCATAAGGCACGGCACGCGCCTTAAGAAAACGAGGTACGGCCCCTTCGCGCAAGCGCAACTCAACGGGTGGCTCTTTAATTACACCTAGCTCATCAGAGAATAAATCTTGAAACTCGCCTAATAATTGCCGCACTAGTAACGCGTCCAACGCACTAGTAAGGCGTTGTCAGGCTTACCGGGGGCGGCCTTGATTCCGACGGCGAGCACCTGCTTCCCGTGCTGTTCGAAGGCCTTGATGACATCCCGTCCGCACAAATCAGGCCCAGAGCATCCCAGTACTACCAAGGTAGCTTCCAGAGTGGTCCCGCCGTATGTTACTGAGACGTTCAGTTGGCCCTTCACGGGGAGTTGTCCGAGGAAACAGGTCAGTTGCAAGGTAGTCTTCTGGAGCAGAGGCCAGAGGTGACGGTACTTGGTGTAGGTGGGCCATGTGATGATCGTTCCAGGAGAACCTGTGTCTACTTGCATTCGAAGAGCCACGCCATTTCATTCCAGGGTGCAATAAAGTGGTTGAACCATGTTCACGGACGCCGCTTGCAAGTTGAGCAGGAATTGTTCATAGTCGTCATTGTCTGACCATTGTCCTTCACAGTGGGCTACTCTGTGCTGCTGATACTGGCGCTGCTGGCACACCCGAGCTAGGTGCCCTTGCCTCTTACAATTGAAACATTTAGCACGACGGAACTTGCATTTTCCCGCCGTATGACCGCTTGTGCCGCAGCATGTGCACGCCCCTTCGTGCCACCGGTCTTGCCTGTTCGCAGTTTCTCGCAGTGACGGAAATCTGCTTGGCTGGCCTTTGCTCTTCATCATAAGCATAGCGTGCACGTTGCCTGTATCTTGGGCGCTCGCCATCTCGTCTACGTTTGCAGCCGCCATCTCTGCAGCACGCGCTGCCTCTTCTGCCTCCCTCAGCGTGAGTTCCGTTTTTGCCAACAGTTTCCGACGCACATTCGCGTCGCGCAGCCCACAGACAATGCGGTCTCTTAGCATCCTGTCGAGGGCGTCACCAAAATTACACCTGCTTGCAATCTTTCGTATCTCCACTATGAATTCGTTTGCCGACTCTCCTGCAAGCTGATTCCTTGTAAAGAACTTGTACGATTCTGCGATTTCGTTACATGTCGGAGCAAATCGCTCACCGATGAACTTGACGGCCTCGTCGTATTGCAGGTCCTGTATCTTCGCCGGCGCGCAGCCAGTAGATCCACTGTCCTCGTGCTCAAAGCTGTGATCAAAATCGCCCTGCGCTTCTTCCCGTCCGTGACGTCGTGAACCTCGAAGTATGCTTCCAAACGCAGCTTGTAAGCCTCCCAGTTGTCCGCCTCCTCATCAAAAGCTGGTGGTCCCCCGTGCGCAGCCATGGTCGCAGAGCGACGACCCTCGTCGCCACTGAAGCGTGCAGACACGAGCGTACAACAGTGAACAACGTTCATTGGTAACGAGGCTTTCTATAGGCGCTGAAAGTGTGCGCAGAGAACGTGCGCAGTGGCAAGGAGGTGTGACGATGCATCAGTACTTATCCATAAGAAGGGAGACGTTAAAGAATTGAAGAATTACAGACCCATTAGCATAAAATATTCACCAAGATAATTTCCAATAGAATCAGGGCAACACTTGACTTCAGCCAACCAAGAGCTGGCTTCAGGAAGGGATATTCTACGATGGATCATATCCATGTCATCAATCAGGTAATCGAGAAATCTGCGGAGTACAATCAACCTCTCTATATGGCTTTCATAGATTATGAAAAAACAACAACATTTGATTCAGTAGAGATACCAGCAGTCATAGAGGCACTGCGAAATCAAGGAGTACAGGAGGCATACGTGAAAATCTTGGCACTGGGCATGTGCATCTCTAGAAATACGCAGGCGCCAGTAGGCTGCCATGGGCGCCTCGAGAGCGTTCTGGGAGAAACACGAGTGGATGCGCGCACTATCACAAGTGTTTCCTGTTGTATCTGCATTACGCCAGGTTTCCGCCTCATCGCCGTCGCCGCACTTTAAGCCGTGGCCTGACTGACGTCACACCACGGCCCTCGATTTTCCAGCAGCTCGGCTCGTCGCGGTCGCCGCGCCGCCGCCGCTCGTGCCGATTGATGATGATGATTTATTGGTATCCTCTTTGAAATGGGGCGGCGACAAATAGTCACCTATTTGAAGTTGAATTTATTTTCATCAGTAGTACTAAAAAATAAAAGGTGATCAGGTATAATCAGGTAATCAGGTATAATATACATGTTCCTTATCTAGAATTTTTGTATACCTCTCCATTAACCTTTTCCTTTTTTTTCCCAGCCATTTTTCTGCCCCCATGTACATCGATCATTATGCGTGATGAAATGAATACTCTTATTTCAGCTGACCGACAAAAGCGATTCGTGTGTACGGGTCCTTTATTCAAAATAACGATGTCAGTGCGTAGATATAAGAAAATTTGACGTCAGAAGCGCGTGTCGACCGTTTTCGTGTTACAGACTTGGGAATCGGCTCACGGAAACGGCTAGCTACAGGCCAGGAAATTGGTTGACTCGCAGAAGAATGCTTCGCATTAATAAACAACCATTGCTGCTGCTGCGACTTACGTACCACCTGCGATGTCAAAAAGACTTTCTGACTTTCCAGCCCGTTGACACTTGTGTGAGTGAGTGAGTGAGTGAGTGAGTGAGTGAGTGAGTGAGTGAGTGAGTGAACTTTATTGGGTCCACAATAGACGCGAGTAAACTCGACGTCACCTGGCTAGGCCCACTCGGGGACCATCAGGTCAAACCTGATGGCCCTCTCGCGGGCCCTCTGGACTGCCAGGATTTGAGAGGTCTGATCCTGGGCCTTAATAAGCATCATCATTTCCTCTTGGGTGAAAGGGGGACCGTACACTTGTGTGAAAAAAAAAGAAGGTCATATTCATGTCTCGCTTACTATACTCGTGAATGGCCGACCGTCGAGTGCAGCCAATGTGTGGTTCATGCAGAAGTGATGTGGGATCGTCGTCGCGTTGTCCGCGGCGGCTGCGTGCCGTGCGGCTGCTGCGCCGCGACGCGCCCTGCGAGAGCCTGGTGCACGGCGAGCCGCTGGCGCTGCTGCCGCAGCCTGGTGCCGAGGCCGCCTTGACCGCGCTCTGCCGGCAGCTGAAGGCGCGCTGCTCGCTGCTCGTGCTCCGAGACGACGACCGCCGGCGACTGTTGGTGGCCCTGCCCGCCGCGGTGAGTTTGGCCCGGTCGTGGCACTTTTAGTAACGATTCAACTTTTTCTGCAGTTTCACTAACATTTCCTCGTGGGGGTTTTTACCATCTTTTTAAAGCATAAATAAATAAATGTCTCTTACGGGAGTAACATTTACTCCTCTCATGACTGCAGCTTTTATGGTATCAGTCAGATCACGGCCGCTGGATAAAAAAAAATCACATCATCTCACCCTACGCACAATCATGGCGGGATGCGAAAGCATCGCGGGGGGTGCGCATCGAGTTTCCGTTTCGTTTCACTTGGCAACACAACCCAATGAAAGGTAGAGTGAGAGAATGTATTGAGAAGAGAGGAGACGTTTGTGCGGGGTTGCGTCTTTATTTAGAGGTCGTATGTGATTCCTAGCGTCGGTGCGCTAGGAATCGGTGACTGAAGCACAGCGAACGCGCGCTTTAAACTGCGCCGCGACACTTGCGCCGCCTACCGGCGTACCCATAGAGAGTGAGAGGGAGAGAGTGAGAGAGAGAGTTATATGCAATGATTTGCTGCGCCGCACCTGTGGTGGAGAGGGGGAGAGGGGAGGAGGAGAGCGCACACATGCGTAGGAGAGGAGAATGAGGGAGGGTTGCGCATGCGCAGTATGGGTGCGGACGCCGCAGTACGGACACTGCCCCGAGCATAAGATGCTCTCGCATCTAAAAAAGGTTTATCCAGCGGCCGTGGTCAGATGCTAGGTTGGAGGTTGTAGCAGTATTGGGGGCGAGGTCTTAACGAGTCGCCATCTGTCGGAAGCGCCTCGCTTGCGTAATAGGAGGGATAACGTGGCGCGCTCCTCATAAATTTTGCTGTCGGCGCTCAATAAAGACGCCACGCGGGATCCCTCCTGGGCATTTCTGTAAGTACTCTCGAAACGAGGGAAGTATTTTACTGCCGAAATAATAACCTTGGGCAAACAGAAAGCACAGAATGGTTTACAGACGCTATCTCTTTACTGAATCCGTACACATAACACCCACTGCGCGCGGACGCCGCGATGGAATACCCCGAACCGGCTTCTTGCGTGAACGGTAGGCATTCGCTGAGAGCAAACTATGCGAAATATGTTCTTATAGTGGGCTGTGTGTATAACCAAATAAAGCGTAACAGAATGAAGCCTCAATGTAGCGATCGAACGGTTCGCAGCGACCAACTGCGCGCCTGCATGCATGTCCGCGCACAATGTTTCACTTTCTCTACGAGCGCGTTTTCGCATCGTGCCGTGAGCTTTAGGCCGCAGCATATGAGCATTTGACAGTACACAAGCAGCCATTGTTGCGTGGACGCTATCAGAGCTGTTCAAGAATAATTGCGTAAGTATATTCTAGGCACTATATTATAACTGTAGGGGCTTCGACGACCACAGCGACTTGTGATGTGCCTTCGCGGCGATTCAATTTTTTTTTAACAGTGGAGCTGTTTAAGCGTTTGGTTAGGTCGTGGAGCGTTAGCAGAAAACTGCGCCTGGCGACGACGTCACCGCGCGTCGCCTAGCAACGCCTTGCACAGCTGGTGCGAGGCGTTGCTAGGCGACGCACGTGACGTCATCGCTCGGCGAACTTACCACCCTCTCCCAGGTTGCCCTCGCCACAGCGCGAGGCGCGGCCGACGTATCCGGCGTTCGTCGGCCACGCCTCGCGCCG
Source organism: Dermacentor silvarum (assembly GCF_013339745.2). Lineage (NCBI taxonomy): Eukaryota > Metazoa > Arthropoda > Arachnida > Ixodida > Ixodidae > Dermacentor > Dermacentor silvarum. Next base: position 255,497,387 of record NC_051155.1, read on the forward strand.
CTTTCGCTGGCGTGGCGTCCCCGTGCCGAGTGCGCTCGCACGTCAACGCTACGTCGGACCTTTAGAAGACTGCGCGCCGACCCCGAGTATCGTCCTCGTTTGCCTAAGAACTAGCCAAGCCAAACCAAGTTAAGCAAAGGAAAGCAAAGTTAAAGCTAGGGAAGGGCCACCAGTCTTCGCACCACTTAGTGTGAAGCTGCCCCTAATTTTTTCTTCTAAATTCTCGGATGTTTGAATATCACTATTTCTCAAGTTGCGTCACACTCTTTGTTTATCCGTCTTCTCGGCGAGCTATTTCCCGCTGCTTCTTTTACAGCGAAACTGTATATGGCTAGCCCATTCGTCGGTCTGTCGCCTGTACGCAGAAACTATCATCATCAGCATTGGCTCGAGTGTCGTCGCCTTCTTCCACAGCTGGCTCGTTGGCGCTCCTCGGCGCAACCGCGCGAACGCGTTCGTGGCACTGCTCCCGCGTTCGTCGTCGTCCACAGCTGGCTCCGTTCCCGCTCATCATTCCAGCGAAGAATTTCACTTCTCTTCTGTCGTCGTGTTGGCGAGGCCGCGTTTGCGGGGTATGAGCCATTCATTGTTTTACCGTGACGGACAGATTTAATTCTGAAGCAATTTAACTTTGAAGAATCGCAAGGGGCAATACGACAATGGCGGACTGCGGGCATACCGTCAGTGACGTCGTTCTCTCCGTCGCAGCCGAACGTGTGTGTAACTTCATTATAAACACAAAGACGTGACCAATAATTGAGAAAGACTTTAATGTACCGTCGGGATTAACCCAGTGATAAACACCGGGGTCGCACGTTTAAGCTTTGCTGGTTAACCATGTGTACGGAAAGCTTGTGCAGTGATCTTAGTCCAGTATATTCATTGTTTGCTGCTAACACAAACATGAGCATATGCCATGCCTTTTTACAGCGAAGCTGTATATGGCTAGGTTCTGGCGGATCGCGTCCGCGAACAAAACGACGCGTAGAACAACAATTATCGACTCCATGTGCGTTGTGGTTTGGCTCCATGTGCGTGGCGGTTTCTCGCTAGTTGTGCCTTAGCACAGGTGTCAACACGGATGATGGATGACCCATTGTTATCGAGGCGAGGCCCTGCCCCTGCACGGATTTGTTGTGAAAACAGTTGCACCCATTCACATGGCGCGATTTTCACTTAGCGACACAGCGAATTCCGTCGCTCAGCGACCGCCGCGACGTCGCGGGCTCTCTGCGACGGGATTCCAACATGTTGGTCGCTCCGTCGCTGTGTCGCAGCGATCGGCGCGATACGGGCGGAACAACGTGGCGTAACAGCAGGCGCCGTCGAAATAGGCGCTTTCCTGTTTTACCGCGTGTTGGAAGCTCAGCGGAGAAATATCGCGCGCTAGTTTCAATTATGTTTGCGCTGGCGTACGCGTTGGCGTACCCACCAGCGCCTGTGGCTCAGGAGCTTCATGAACAGGAGCTTCATGAAAAGAGAGGCTGCACGCTATCCAGGTCGTGAGCAGACGCCGCCTTCAACAGACGGCACGTGCCCACTTGATCGTCACCGTCGTGAACCTCTTCATCGTTACAAATTGTGCCATGTGCTTGCACACTCAGTGGTAGCTTCTTCTGCCGAAGCAAATACTCCTCCAGGAGAAGAGTTGTGGCTTCGATATTTTACCGCAACAAAGAAAGAAACTAGAATGTACTAAACGAAACCACCCCAAGGACGCCGCACTCGCCCCACGCTCATACAATGCGGTGTTGTGCAGCGTTTCACTCGCCACGGCTGCAGACTAAGCGATTGCAAAGTCTAAACGCTTTTAAACGTTGAAAAATGGTGTACTCATTCTATTTTCAAATAATAATAAGAAAATTGTATTATTTGACTATATCTATAGTTTTCATGTTGTTTTTATTTAGCGATGCAGGGACGGATGCTTTGTCAGCAGAGGGCAACCGTCGGCATCGCTGTGACGGAAATCACACAGTCGCAGACGCACGTGAAGGCTGACAGCGAAAATCGCTATGCGACGTGCGCGGCAGAACGATTTTTTTTTCGCGCCAATCGCACCATGTGAAACAGCCTTAAGGCGAAGCGATGCGGTGCGCGTGGTGACGTCACGGCTCATGCACTGTGGCGAGGCTCGGTGCGGTCGGCGCAGCTGGGGCGAAGCGTTGCTAGGCGGCGCATGGTAACGTCATCGCCAGGCGGAGGTTTTGCGGCGTACACTCGACGGACCATCCTCGAGCTTAAACAGCTTCACTACACTACCTCCTGGATCGGCCCACATTTCGGGCGTACACCACCGGACTACCTCCGACTTAAACAGCTTCACTGTTAAAAGTGCAAATTTGCCTTCACTTATGGGGATGTGAGCTGCTGCAGCGACGGCGCCAGCATAAACTTGTGTCGCCGCTTGCCGGCAGCTGCAGAAAGCAGCCGGTCAGGAAGGTTTGCCGCGTGTTCCAGGAGCGCACAACACGCGGCAAACCAAAACCAGGCACTTAGCTGTGGGAAGTGTTATACTAAACGAAGTGGACCCCAAAGTGCATCATTCTGCAAAATTTGAACAAGAACAGTGCAGCGTAGAGCGCAAAATCTTTTAGGGGCGAAGCTCCTTAAAGCGGCACCCGTTCGTCCCTCGTCGTAGTAGTAGTGTGTAACCAGTCTGAGAAAAATGAGAAAAAAAATCCCGAAGTTGTGTCCGTAGCGCGGAATCGAACCAGGGACCCCTCGCTTCCGAGCGCGCGGCGTTAGCCCACTACGCCACGAAGCACACATAGACACAAGCACCACGATGGCAATAAATACCCAACATTAACGAAAGGCCGCGTTTCTAGCGCGTTTCTAACGCGTTTGTGCTAGCGCGTTACGGCCCGTGTAAGAAGCTGGTGTAAGACGCTGTGGCCTCTCCGCCTTACCTTCAACGCGTTTCGAACGCGCTGCCCAAGGCGGTGGCAAGTCAAGTTCAAGTCGAGGAGCGTTTATGAATGCGGGGGGTATACTCTCTCAGCAGTCATGTGATGGCGTCGGCAAACGCGGTGCACGTTCCGGCATGTGTAAATGGCTGCGTAAGACGCTGTGGCCGCTCCCCCTTACTAGAGAGTACTGCACGTTTCTAACGCGTTTGTGCTAGCGTCCCCTTAAGCGGGAGATCCGATGATTCCCTCCGGAGCTTCGCCCACTCATCATCATTCACCCCGTGGATATGCTGTGATTTTTTTCTTTCTGAAATGTAACCTGGTTTATTTTTTCTCATAAAAGTAGACGTGGCTACCTACTACGACGACTACTACTACTACAGAGGAGAGGGACAGACCCACACCCTAAGGAGCTTCGCCCCTAAAAAAATCACAGCATATCCACGGGGTGAATGATGATGAGTGGGCGAAGCTCCGGAGGGAATCATCGGATCTCCCGCTTAAGGGGACGCTAGCACAAACGCGTTAGAAACGTGCAGTACTCTCTAGTAAGGGGGAGCGGCCACAGCGTCTTACGCAGCCATTTACACATGCCGGAACGCGCATCGCGTTTGCCGACGCTATCACATGACTGCTGAGAGAGTATACCCCCCGTATTCATAAACGCTCCTCGACTTGAACTTGACTTGCCACCGCTTTGGGCAGCGCGTTCGAAACGCGTTGAAGGTAAGGTGGAGAGGCCACAGCGTCTTACACCAGCTTCTTACACGGGCCGTAACGCGCTAGCACAAACGCGTTAGAAACGCGCTAGAAACGCGGCCTTTCGTTAATGTTGGGTATTTATAGCCATGGTGGTGCGTTTGTCCATGTCCGCTTCGTGGCGTAGTGGGCTAACGCCGCGGGCTCGGAAGCGAGGGGTCCCTGGTTCGATTCCGCGCTACGGACACAACTTCGGAATTTTTTTCTCATTTTTCTCAGACTGGTTACACACTACTACTACTACTACTACGACGGGGACGGAACGGGTGCCGCTATAAGGAGCTTCGCCCCTAAAAATTCCGAGAGTTGTGGTCGTAGCGGAATCGAACCAGGCACCCCTCGCATCTGAACGCGTGGCGCTAACCACTACGCCACGAAGCGCACATGGACAGACGCACCACGATGGCAATAAATACCCAACATTAACGAAAGACTGCGCGTTTCTAACGCGTTTGTGCTAGCGTCCCCTTAAGCGGGAGATGGTGCAATTATAATGAAGGGCGCTGTTATAAAATAGGAATGACGTCACATATGGCGCGTGTCATTGGTGGAAGTCAATCGTTCGATTTAGTGCGGCGAGACTGGGCGAATTACATGGAAGATTCACGGTTTACCGATGATTCCCTCCGGAGCTTCGCCCACTCATCATCATTCACCCCGTGGATATGCGGTGTTTTTTTTTTTTTTTTGGGACGTTGCAACGTTGCTAAATTAGTCTAGTAACCTTGAGACATTGCCCTAACAAAAGATGATTGCGCGTATCTGAATCATATTTAATCTCACGTGTTTTCGGTAGAGGTACTGCCGCAAAAATGTTTTGGTTCTTTTCCTTTCACTTGGATTATATTTTTCACGTGTTTGTCCTTCACTTGAAAGAGAGCTATTGTTGTGTCGTCCCTTTGTTTCGTCTTTGTGCGGCTGCACCACGAACGTGATCCAAGTCGCCCAATTCTCTGTTCCTGTCGATATGAAACGCAGAGTGGCCACTCGCTTCTTGTGCGCCGCCTGGCACCACCGGAACTGCTGCTACCTCCGCCGCCGCCGCCGCCGGCCGAAGCCTGCAGTCCGGACTTGGAGCGTCGCATGGGCGGCCTGCTGTCGCGCCTCGAGCAGGGCGGCTTCTCGGTCGTCGAGCCCACGCCGGGTTTCTACGAGGCGCTCGTGGAGCAGCTGCGCGCCTCGCTTGCATTCAGCGCATCGGTCCCAAGGTCCAGGGCTCAGCCGTCGAAGGCCACCAAAAATAGCCGCCAACCCCCGAGGGACGCTCCGTGAGCCTTTCGTGCACGACACTGCGTTTTGTTTTTCGCGGTGGCAGGTGCCATCGGGACGCGCTTCCGGACAGAGCTACGAGAGGCAAGCGGACAACGTCGTGGCGCGTCGCCTCTGTGCAGAGACAATGAAGCAGCTCTCCAATTGCTTTATGACCGTGAACGCGGGATCGCGCGTCACAACGATGCAGTCGCCTTGGCGAGCGGACGGCCCACTCTCGTATAGGTTGTGCGCACTTCATAATCGCCGCCTGTCTACTACCGTTAGATGCCGCGCGACATCTGGAAACGATGGCGGTACATGCAATCTAGTGCGCATGCGCAGTGACTTGCGGTCTGCCTGTAGAATGCAGCAGACGATGCGTGAGCCCCATCCTTGCGTTGATCCTTCAAACCACGAGACTGCGCTGCTGCCTCGCCAGAGGGCTCTGCTTGTACCGAGTGACACGCGCTTCCGTGTTCATGGTCATAAAGTTCTTCACTGTGCTCCCGCAGGGACTGGCAGTTCTAGAATGGCGGGATCTTCGCTCTCCAACCCGCCTCTCGTCCGCAATGCGACGGTCATGATGGGACTGACGGAGAACGCAAACTTTCCTTCTTGTACGGAACTTTCCGAGTTGGCCTTGTTAGCGTCGTAGTGCTTGTATACATAAGCTACTTATTTAGCCTTGAGAATGTCTTCACTTCGTCATGGAATATTCAGGGCAATAAATAAATAAATGACAAATGCTCACTGCGTTTGTATGAGCGTTCTTGGGTGATGTATATTACCAAGAACACTTATCACGTGCAAATTCTTATATTGCGCTGAATGGTGGGAACAGCCGAATGATAGCGCTTGAACCAAACGCCATTAGATGGCTAAATAATAACAAATAATGAGGCTTATTAAAGCTCATGCTTCAGTAAACTTATCCTAAGAAGACTGCTGTGCACCAAGCATATATGTTTGATAATGACAAACGATGAGGCTCATTAAGGTTCATGCTTTATTAAACTGATCGCAAGAAGCCAAGTGTGTCACCAGTTATGTATGTACTGACACGTGTAATTATTTATTCTTTTTCCGGGGACTGCATTTCACCCGCTAACAACCTAATGTTATCGCTCAGCGTAAGACGCGCCGGCATAGTTTGGAACTTACTCGAACGTTATCTTTGATTTTACGTATTGTGTACGTTCTCGCGGAACCTTGTGTAATCAGATTGTATGCGCGACACGAATTGTGTAGTACTTTCTGGAAGGCCCATGGACACCAGCGATTACGCTGGAAACTTGGACGAGGGCTGCTTCGGCTGCCGAAAAGCGCTTGACCCGCAGATTTCGCCTATCGCCGACTGTGTTCGCCGCTATCGTTGCGTTTTCAATGTCACTTGCGCTTAGGCGTACAAGTTGGTCTCGTCATTCACTGTTTTGCTACTGTGTTCTTGACCGTCACTACAACGCGACATCTGGTGGAGGTGCTTTCGTGTTCATGTACCGGACACCCCCGTCAAAACCACACCCCGAAGACAACACCAGCGTCGCCACGGACCATTGAGCAAGCCGCAGGCTACAAAGCCGGCCCCCGCAGCACGGACCTGAGCCGACCAGGATGACAACGGTAGCGTCCCCCAACGTGCTGCCAATGAGCCACGACCTTCCCCGCATCATCGTTTCAAGACCCGCAAAACTGGCTAGAGATATACGAAAGGGTCGCTACATTCAACTTCTGGAACGACAAGCTCCGGCATGTCAGACTGTGGAGTTTTGCATAGGGTGCCTCGTTGCCACGATTCTCCGTACAGGGTGGTGACACGTCCGGTTGTGCCGCCATATTGTGTCGGAACACGTGCTATGACGGACAGCGTGGAATTAGGTTCTGCGCTCACTGGCAATGTAAAAATCTCGCCGTTTGTACGAATGCGTGCATTGCAATATTTCCATCTCACCTTAAAAACGGTGGTGGAACGCTTACAGTAAAGCAATACTAGAATAAGTTTCGAGCCCAGCAGATAACTAGTCGTTTTTGCCGCGCTTTCGCTTACGCTAAGAAATTTGGTTCAAACACAACGTTGACGCATATGGTGTGGACTAAAGCTCTTAGAGGTTGTCCTTCAAAAAGACTAACGCAACTTTTAACCGTAGCTGCGTCATGCTGTGCAAAGATATAGGACAAAACAAGGTGAACAAATATGGCAGCGTTATATCTGACGGTACTACATTATTCATCGAGATATAAATCGTGAGTGTGAAAGGTAAGAATGATAAATAACACGTGGTCGGAAACAGTCTTACATTAGCAGAGACACTATGCGAGTGTCAAAAAGCGAGCTCGAGGTGGCGGTTTTGATCACGGCCGTGGCTGCCGAATTTCAAACGGGGCAAAATGCAACAACGCTCGTGTACCTAGATTTCGGTGCAGGTTAAAGAAACCCAGGTGGTCAAAATTATTTGGAAGTCTTTCCCTACACATAGTAATCAGATCGTGGTTTGGCTCGTGAAACACAAAATTTATTATTTTTAATAAGTGAAAAGGCAAAGCACTAAATATAGTGCCCAAATATTTTGCTGAAATGCATGTTTGCCTTAGTTCAGTTATGCAACGACCCACGATGAGCACAGCAATTTGAGAAAGAGAAACATAGTGGCACATCTCACTAAAAGAAAGGAAATGTTTATCGCCAAAATATACGGAGTGATCATTTTAAAGTTTTACGGAATTTTTAAATTTCGCCTGATGCAGATAACAATTCTAGTCACTCAGATAGGCGTACATTATACTTGCACGAGAAATCAAAATACATATTCAAATAATTAAAAAAAACACTAAATAAATTCTTAATTAATTACTTTACGGCACATTGCAAATTATGAATTGTATAGCTGGTAAGCTTACAAGGCACTTGGAATAAATTTGCAGAATGACACCAGATTGGAGATATGCGCCAACAAACTCGCCGTGAAAATGCACTGTTGTTCCACTTTTTTAACAAAATGCTATTTTATGCATTGAAGCACAAAAGTAACTGGAACGCCCAAGTATTTCGTACCACACTTTGGAAAATATCTTGGAACTGGTGTCATCCCGGAGATTAATTTCAAGTTTCATTTCAATCTCACCGGCTACAATACGTAAATTGCAATATGTGCCGTAAAGTAACTAATTATAAAGTTAATTAGAGAATGTTTCATTGTTGAATACGTGTTTTGATTTCTCATGATATTATTGTCCACCTATTCGGATAATTCAGCTGAAAGACAGCAAGTGCGCTATCGGCCTCAGCTGATTTTTAAAAATTCCGGAATCGTTAGAAATGCTGTCACGTGAGTAAAACCAGAGGAAGAAAACCCGAAAACCCAAATGTAGTTCAAGGCTGCTCACCAACACGTTCAGGCTGCCTGAAGTCACAGGAGGCCATGCATACAAACTCGAGAGCATTGACAAATTAAAGCTCAAGTTAACATGCTTATTACAAACATCAAAACAGATTAGTTGAAGTTTACAGCTGCGGCGTGGTTTTACTTCAATATTTCATCTCCCTCGTTACATCTGGCTGGTACAATAAGTGCAAGTATAAATGCTGAGCCTCAACAAGACAAAACTCCCTAAGAACATTTTCCTGAAATTCGGATTCAGTGCGTGGGATTCTTCGAAATGACACATTGAGAATGAGCAGGCGTCTCATCACCTTGATTGAATGATTTAGACGGCAAACGCACAGTGCATCAGAAAATTTCCTGAAGACCGTTTCACGCGAAGACAAATTTAACATCATGGCTTATATGACAAAGTTCTTGTCGACTTTGTGCGTTCTGGGTCGCGGAGAAATATCAGACATGGGTGTCGTTTTCCCGTGGAGCTGGTGCTCAAAGGTGCGCAGCAAACGGGCATGACGGAGTACTTAGAGCGATAAAATTGTCAAGCACCTTCCGTGAGCCCGAAAAGTCAATTTAGTAAACACGTGCGCCAGCATCGTTGGAATAACAAACACTAGGCAACACGAGAGCGCTGCACAGAAAGCACGCACATATACGCTTCAACAGCTCCGACACAATATGGCGGGAGGCGGCGTTGACATCGAGGCACCCTAGTTTTGCAAGACGCGTAGCGCCACCTGCCGGTGCAAAGAGGTAATAATTGAGTAGTGCAAAGTCCGACGCCCTTGCTAAGTTGCCTAAGCAGCTAGCGAGTGCGAAACAACGATTTAACTTAATTTTAGTTCACATTGCGAATGTTTTGTGCATTTAACACCCAGAAAGAGAGCTATAGATTTCTCCGCTAGTCGAACGTGCCGCAAAACTGCCATAAAGCCATAAAGTGCTTGTTGGCTCACTCGTCAGAACAATGGCGAGCACGTCGGCAACCGCGACAGCTCCGTAAGCTAGGAAGGAACGCCGCAATCGACGCTACTGTAGCGTTGTAAATTGCCATGAACGTGATGGCTGTCTCGAGCTAGAGTCACGTTCCCACGTACTACGAAGCTCAGCAGTCTCTCACTGTGGCGCGCGCCGTGTAACACGGAGTGAGCAGCTAGAGTCAGACTCAAGACACGCACGATAAACATCATAATCCACGCAGCATCGCGCACGTATGTTCTGAAGGCTCAACGTTCCGGTTTTAAATAGCAAATGCTAACACGTGTTCAAACGAATAAATCCCAAAATATTGTTCGCGACCACCTTTAGGTTTGTTTTGCCTTCGGTTGTACCACGCGAAAGCGGACACGCACGTATCTCCATTTGCAGTAAATTCAAAGGGAAGACAACCGTGAAGAGAACATTCGCAGATGCGCGATAACACGCTCGAACGCACAGGAAGCGAGAACACAACTGTAAAGGCGAAGGTCGCCAGGGCCATTCGCCCCTGATAAAGCGAGCTTTGTAGCACTGACCATAAGCTACACAGCTAACTGAATTAATCATATATGTACTTCATCGCTTTCACATTATGTACGTAGCTAAATTTAACACATTTAGGCGCTAGAGAACGGACGTCGGAGTGCTTATCTCGAACTCGATGTCGTACGATGCTCGCTGTACTTGCGAGTTGGAACGCGCCGAAATAACACCTGCAATTCTTTTACATTGTACACGCACTTCGCTCTGCTGAGCTTCCTCCCTTTCCGAAGCGTGGATGGGCGGAAGAATCTTTCCAGGTCCTTGATTTTTAGGAAACCGTGCCTCAACACAACCGAAAGAGGGCGGTCCATTGTGGCCTATGCAGTGTCGCTTGCGGACAGCTCTCTCTGCACTACTCAGTTTGCGCCAAGGCTGCGATGGGGGCGCTGGTGTCGGGTTTTTCCTAAAGCCCCTTGATCTACATCAAGGGACTTTAGTTTTTCCTAAAGCCCCTTGATCTTGAAAGTAGCGACACTCTCCTCCCCGCCGCGCTTTCCTCCTCGATTCGAATAGCTGCGCGCGCTGCGCACGGCACGCTATTGCACCTGGGCTCCCGCGGACGGGCCGCAGAATTCGATGGAGGCGCATAATCTTGGGCCAGTTGCGCGCCCCAGTGGCGTAGAAAATTTTGAAAAAATGGTGATAACAGCATGGAGAATGCTGAAGGCAACGTTTATGAGGAGGTTGGTTGCATCATAAAGCTGTACGAATGACACACACTGATGTAAAAGGAGCTTTGAGGCGAGTTCTATACTCCAGTTATTTTTTCTGCCACATGATACGCTGCTTTACTTTGTGCATCTGATCTAGTATTGCTTATGGCAAATCGCTCTGTGTTTGGCAGTTTTTTCTCGCATGTGCGCGCATGTGCAGCGCAGGTATTATATTCAGCGTGCCTTCTTATAATGAATTACCGGCGAGTGCATCGTCCGTCCATGTGTTTGCATCTCAATGTCAAAGTAGCTTTTGCGCCGTGGTTTCTGCGTTGAATAGGCCGGTTGCGCAATTTCAGCGCGATGAAGCGGTGCCGGCAACCACTCATCGCCCACAATAACTGAAGCTGAGGAAAGGTATTTACAGATTATTCTTTAGGCGTCGCGGTGTCAATGAAGCTTTAAAAAATACTCGGTATACCTATGGGAGAAGGCATTCTATATTTTTAGGCAAAAGAAACGCCTCTGGATAAGGTATTTTGATAGTTCACACCGACATAGCCTTAAGTTATGTAGTAGGATAGTTAAAATTGTGATTTTGATTAGCGGGGGGGCCCTATTCGACGCATTGTAGATTGCGGGCAAGCATTCGGTGGCGACAGGCTCTGCATAAAGAATCATAGTGTCGTTGGCTGCGTCGTCAAGCGACCGAGATCATTATTGCTGAAATTATTAGAGGCGGGACAAGGAGCGAGCAGCAGCAATCACTTACGACTGTCAGTTCGAGGTTCATGCCGCTGTCGAGGGGGATTCCTGTGCTTCACGACAGGTCGGTGGGAGAAAATTGTTGGAACTGCGTTGGGCTTCAGCTTTCTTTTTTCCAAGTTCTTGTAATATGCGCGGCTCGAATTGGTCCTCAGTGAAATGTAGCTAGAACATTTATCGAAGAGTTAATCACTCAGGCAGGATGAATAAAACGTCCTTTATACAAGTACAAGTGGCTAATATGCTGCAGTGCTAAACATTATTGCCTACATAATATTCCCTGCATTGCTACATCATAACCATAATCAGTATTTATTGCTCAACCTTCGTAATCAAAGCGCATTGATACAATGACATCGGGTCGTGTTATATGGATGGAAAAGGTTTACCCACAGAACAAAACCGAAGAAAGGTGATTGTAACGCATTCGCTATTAAAGCGAAGATTCCCGGCCTCCGCCTAGAAGTCAACAGCAAGGGTGCGCGATCGCGTCGTGCACATTGCCTGTATCCGTGAGAAAACCAAATAATAACCGTCACCCACTCACGCGTGCATGGCAGCCCAGTTCAAAGCGAATCCAAGAACTGAAAAAGATTACTAGGTGTCCTTAGCTATCGCCTAAAAGACGCGAACGCGTCTTGTAAAATCTACTGTAATTCACCTCAATCCACACTAATCCACCTTTACGCACTTATTCGACCTTAATCCACTATAATCCTCCTTAATACACATTAATCCACCTCAATGCACCTTAATCCTCTTTAATAAACCTTAATCAACCTTAATCCGCCCTAATCCTCTTTAATCGACCTTAATCCATCTTAATCCGCCTTCGTGCACGTTAATCCACCCTAATCCTCCTTATTACATCTTGATCCACCCTAAACCACCCTAATCCAACTTAATCCTCTCTAATCGACCCTAGCCCTCCTTATTTAACCTTAATCCACATTAATCGACCTTAAATCACCTTAATCCAATCATAAATAAGTCGTGAATTTACTTTACTAATCATTAATCTATTATACACGGCTGGACATGATTTGGCTCGCTTCTGGCCTTCATTAGGTCACGTTACTTTCTGTACCTCAAACGCTCACCTTGAAACATATCCAACTAAGGGTCTCGCCTTAAAATGTGGGCTAGTTGGCGCTCATCACCTGCAATACCACGGGTATACTTCCCACAAATTTTTTTCAGGCCCTGCATTCATTGTATATAAGTGACTGACACACACATCGAAATTGTAAATAGCTCCTCTACAAACTGCTATTCAGATTTTCAGTAAAACAGGCAACGGATCCTAACAATCACGAAAAGTGCGATCGAGAGGCTGTACCTTCGGGTATATTTGTTCAGTAGAAAGCAGAATCTATAATGCTGCATTTCCGATTGAATAACAGTTGACGACGTGCGAGGCGATGGAGTCCCAGCAGAATATGCATCATTCTGAGGAGAACCCCATTTTTATGCAATGTACAAACTGCCGCAACAAAAAAGCTAATGAGCAGGCCGGAAGAATTGAAAAATAAAATGCAGCATTAGGGGATGCTTTGGTATGAGCAATAAGAAAGGCGTCTTACCTCGCAAACAATACTGTTCCTTGTCGGAACAAGGTTCTTTCGGCGAATGTTGTGCAGCCACTGCTTTTTGCGCAAGCCATCACGCTTTCCTTGCGGTATCGTAAAAACTGCATAAGCATCATCACACCCCTTGCCGCAGTTAACTGCGAGTCGGCCTAGTTGGAGCATATTCATTTTCTTAAATTTTTGCGCAAACAAACAGGGACGAAGAAAAGGAGAACACAAGGACGAGCGCTTTCTCAACCAAATACTTAGCAGTCCTATCAACATTAGGTCTGGATCTATCGCTTAGCGAAATCTTGATCACCACGTCCACACATTCCACCACACATCGCTCTTTTCCTTTCTCTGGTACACTCCTGGCAATGTCCCTTGTAAGTTCTAATCTGTCGACGATGCCGATCCTTGGCTCCACGCAGAACTTTGGGAAGGATCGGCATCATCGACAGATTAGCACTTACAAGGGACATTGCCAAGAGTGTACCAGAGAAAGGAAAAGAGCAATGTGTGGTGGAATGTGTGGACGTGGTGATCAAGGCTTCGCTAAGCGATAGATCCAGACCTAATGTTGATAGGACTGCTAAGTATTTGGTTGAGAAAGCGCTCGTCCTTTTCTTCGTCCCTGTTTGTTTGCGCAAAAATTTAAGAAAATTGCTGCAGTTATATGCGCAGCAGCACGGCATAGCGCTAGCAGACAGTGCATGAAACAGCGTGCAATGTTAGCGTGCGACCGAGCTCAGGCGCAAAATGGCGTGAACGAAAAAGCAAAACACAAGCAGAACGCAAGCTCCGCTCGTTTCCAAGGGCAACGGCAGGGAGACCAATCATCGTGCATGAAAACGGGCGTAAGACCGTCTGCCACGGAGGGGACTCGCGAGGGGAGAGGAGGAGGCAAGGAGGTCGCGCGCCGGCGGCAGAGTACAAAGAGTGGCGGTACTTTCCTACATCAAGGGGCTTTAGTCTTTCCCACTGGTTTTTCCTAGGGTGGTTCGATGCCAGCGCCGCCGTTCAGGGTGGAGACAACCCCGCTGGCGCCGCCATATTGAATCACACGAGCTCAGACTCCGCTACGCTTGCGTTCATAACTTCATAAATAGTGTTACTCGCGGCGCGCTTCCAAGTGCTTTGCCTTGTTGAGGATCTTTTTATCGGTATCGCATCTGCACATCTTTATAACCAATAGCCGTTAACTCTTCGAAGGTTGAAGACGTAAATGTATGGCGCCGGGAACATGCCCCAAGTTGCCTAATTCAATCAAATTTAATATGCCGTGTGTATGTTTGAAATACCCACTATTTTTTTGTTGCGCTTCGATGCTTGGTATATAAAGTTTGCGACCCCCTGTGTGTGGAAGTTTTTCTTTTTCGCTGTTGTATTTTGGTTTACACGCCACGCCTCCTTTACCGTAGCCAGCCACTCGCGCACGGTGGTTAGTTTCCCTTGCGTTGCGCATGCTCTTCGCGTTCGTTGCAATTAATTGACGATATCTACGCGCAATTTTACCTTTCTTGCCCACGAAACTGTGTGCTGACAGGATTAAGCTGGTGTAAAAATAACTGCGATGTGAAAATAAGGTTTAGTTAGTGCTGCAGAGAAACATGTAACGTAACTTGTCTGTGTCAATCTTGCGTAGTACACACAAGAAACCAAACGATGCACAAAATACATTTACTTAGTGATGTCTAGTACAGTCAATCATGAAAGAGATATGTACATGAAAAATTATATGTACTGTGTGGCGCCTGAAGGTTGTGTTGAAAGACGAGATAAAAAAAAAATTCGCAAGGTAGGCTCGACACACACAATGCGGGATAGGGACAGTTTTTTAAAAATTTATTCATTACATGGGGGGGGGGGGGGATTTCAAGTGAGTACATCAACCTTATTACACACAATATAAATCGAAAACAAGAATACAAACAAGAAAACGTAACCGCGGGTAATATTAATCAAGATATCCAGCCAGAATACATCAGCTACCATCGAATACGTCGCATCAGCCAAACACAGCGATGGCGAGTACAGAACATTTTATAAATAACCATTAGAACACTGATAACTACATTGAAAAAATAAACAACACTGCATACATATCGCGTGCAAAAACCGTAAATTAAACGAAGACAGTCAAATACAGATTAGCAATGTTTTTCACTTCGAAAATATAGTCCATGATGATGTAAGGCTGTTGACTTTAACAGACGGCGCCCATCCTGTCGATTTCCCTCGTACTGGTCCTCTTCAAAGTGTTTCTAAGTACAAGTAAAACAACAAAAGTGATTATTAATATGAAAAGTTGCCTTGCAAATACGGAGAACCCATTGCAATGCTTAAAAATAAATTTTTGCAGAAGTAATGCTGTATTACCTCGCTTCACACGTTTCGAAGAAATGCGCAGGCTACAGCAGACACCATGCCAGAAAGCGCAGAAAAATTTTGGTCCCATGATGCCCCTTAACTCTACTACACCTGGGCATACCGTGCACAGGCATTTAAAGACCGTCACAGTACCCACTACGATCGGGAATGAGCACGAATGGCCATCGGCTTACGAGCACCACGCTACAAATATATTCGTCTAAAAATCAGCTATATAACGTAACAACCTGAGATCCGCAAGATATCTGCTGAGAAATCTGAGAAAATCACAATGCTTCGCTTACCACGTACAAAACAGACGCTCTCCCCAGAAGAAGCACTGCGTTCTTTAGTCCCAAATAACCAGTAGCGAAAAAAGAAACTGGAAAAAAAAAAAGAAACAAGAGACACACACGATGTGTGCTTCCCGTGATAAAGTAAAATAAGTGGTTTACATGACGATTTGTAGCTAATGTAAGACTATTTCGCGGCGAAGCATCTTCGTCAGTCCTTAAAATAAGGGTACTACTCGCAGACTGCGCCGATCAAAACGGCAAAAGCCTATGCGACGCGCGCTCGCAAACCATAGGCTACTCAGACAGCATCGGTGCAGTGCTTAGTTCGTGAGCGAACGTAGGTACGTGAGCGAGGATCAGAGAATACTTTCTTATTTTAAATGAAAAAACACGGTGCGATAGTCTAAACTTTCTTGGCACTTACCTCGCAAATGTAGGAGCTATCCGTTGCCTTCCAGTGATACCGATTTACTTGGGCCTCCCATCTCTTCCTTCGCTCTGGGTCCCGGGGGAAGCGTAAGCAACGAAGCCCTTTACGCGTCGATCCGGTGCACTTGGGAACACAACAGCCCGTCATGTCGACTCGATGCACTTGACAAGCTTGTCATTCATGCGGCTAAAGACTGTCCAACAAGTAGAAGCGTCAGCGAAGCATCCGCGCGCACTGTGTCTCGAACTAAGCACCGGCACCAAGCAATCGCAACCGCTCGTTGTGATTCAAAATGGTGTTGCAGCGAGAAAGCGACGGCGCGGGGCCGGTCAAAGGATGGCACCACCCTGAACGGCGGCGCTGGCATCGAGGCACCCTAGTTTTTCCGCAGCGCCGCCTGGGCAGTGTCTGAAGTCTATACGGCGCCAAATGCGTATCTTGCGACCGTGTGCAAAGGGAACTGGAATCTCGCAGGCGAAAGGAGGAAAGCGGGAAGGCAGCGCGGTAGGGAGGGGGTGCGCCTTCTGTTCTGCGAGCAACTGCGTACTTGTACTTTGCACGGTATCGCACCGTATCTTGAAAGCGACCGGCAACACGGCTCCTACCTTTGTATGCGATGTGCTTTCGCCGTTCATTTTCCGTTTAAGTGATAGGCCGCACGAACCTTCGCTCGCTGCTGCTGGTGCGCTTGCTCACGCCAGCGTTTTGACAGCGGTTGTGTGCGGTCATCGAGTGTGATATTTTCATGTTTGCTTGTGCGCGCTGACACCATGTTTGTTAATTCAGTTAGTAAGCGAACGTGTCCAAGTTTATACAGCCGATAAAACTACTGTGTTTACTACGTATATCTCTCTACTAATTTGCTATCGCAATTGATGCTTCGCCTTTCGGGCGAAACTGCGATTTTTTTAACGGAAGCTACAGGCATTGAAAAGACGCTGGAAAAGCGCACTCGGCAATACAACCGCCAAGTGCTTTCACCGGAGAGCGATATCACTAGGTTCGGACGAACTCCGAGAGACCATCAGTGCGGTTGTACGCGAAGAACTGCGCGGATGTTTCCTTCGACGCAGCCTCAAGTAGCCATATCACCCGAGAGGAGATGCAGCAGTCACTTGGAGTCCCTGAGTCGCCACAGCCGGAAGAAATGGCCTACGCCGCTCTAGCCTGTCACGTTCCCCCTGCGTGCCCGCGCCAGGACCCGGTAACGCCGCAGTTCCGTCGTCTGCAGCCGCCAGCTCGCCCACCCGTTGCCGAGCGCAGGTACCTAAGAAAGTCAGATGTATGGCGCGCTCCAGATCACTCTTCCGCACTGCTATCACCGTGGAGAAGCCGGTCATGTATACTTCCGATGCCCATATTGGGATTTGAGACTACGAGGTTTTGCCGTGAACGCGCCGCGCCCACAGCAAGGTGAACGGCCTCGTGACACCGCCGACTACCTCGCCGCCACTCAGAGGAGCCCTCGACTACCGTCCCGAGTCCCACTAACGGGACGGTCTCAACTACCGATCTCAACTACCAACTACTGGTCTCAACTACCGACCAGAGCGCCGACAGCATACTGGCCCATCCAGTGGATGGTCCGTTAGCCCCTACCTGTAAAACTACGCAGCAACCGATGGAGGTGCGATTGCTGTATGTCGAAATGCAGAAGATCCTCCGCCGACGACGCTTCAAGATCTATTTTGACGACGTAGCAACGACACGCCGCCATCCCGACGAAGCCTGGAAGGCAAGAATACGACGGCAAAAGACCTGACGACGCGACGTACCAGTCACAGGTCGACGCAACGCAGCCGTGATCTGACGCGAGGACCTAACTGCAATGCAAGGCCAAGAACTACCGACCTTGATGTTCTGATTGATGGCCCATATGTCACTGCTCTAGTCGACACAGGACCCGACTACGCTGTCGTCAGTGGACCCTTGGCCACCAAGTTGAAGAAAGTCAAGACTGCTTGAGAGGGCCCTCAAATCCGGACGGCTGGAGACACCTCATAACGCCCTCTGGATTATGCACGGCAAGAATTACAGTTCATGACCGGACTTACAATGCGACCTTCGGTATCCTGGAACAATGCTCACGGGACGAAATTCTCGGCATGGAGTTCCAGAGCCAACACGGTGCAGTCATCGACTTAAAGTGCAAGTCAATAATTCTGTCCACAGATCAAACGATGCCGCCGGAGAGGACTCTCAGTCATCGTGCCCTAAGTGTACTGAAGATCAAGTTAGTCTTGCGCCAGCACCATGCTTTCCGTCGCCGCGGAAGCAGCCGGAGACATCGCAGTGATCGTCAAGAACGACCAACAGCTACTGCTCGATCGTGAAATCGGCATTGCAAGGGGTGTAGAAAAATACAGAAAAGAAAAGAAGCGGGGACCGTCTTCGACAAAAGACGCGAGAAGAAGCCCTAGAATGATGAGGGGTCCGAAGAAAGACAGACCGCAAGCGAGGAGGAAACCCTCTCCCCAACTCGGATGGAGGGACGGCCGCCCGGACCCACGGCCACAGAGGACCAAGGGACAGAGAAAAGAGAACGTTTTACAGCGAAGCTGTTTATGTCTAGGGTTCTGTGAAATTTTCGTGTCCGTCAATAAACCTGCGTGTGCAAAAACCCAGCTCCCGAATTTGATGCGAAATCGCTTCATACTGTGCAAAAGCTTGTACGTATCATCACTTGGAAATGCATTTCAGTAGATTAGTTATCAATAGGCTCCATTTTCAAAATCACTGGACTGTCAGGTAAATAATAAGGGTTTCTCAAAGATTTGCCGCTGTGCGACCCGCGTCGGCCATGTGTGCGCTCGCACCGCCCTCTCTTTGTCGTCGTTCCAAGCGCTTGCGTGGCTAGTTTCCTTTCGCTCTCCCGGGGTGGTAGTCCCGTCGCGCTTGTCTAGTTTCGTCCGGCTCCCCAAGGTGGCGGTATTCTTCCACGCGAATGTATGCCGCCGATCAAGACCGCCGATGAAAATAAAAGTGTGTGCGCGTGTCTTTCTTCGGAGTGAGCACCGTCACCGCACAAGAAAAATAAAATTTGCTCATACCTTTTATCTAAATTCCGTGTCACCTCTATGTCGTGTGATAAGCTGCTTCGCTGGTAATCCAACTTCACAGCAGTGGAATGGCACGTGAATTTCTTCGGTATTGATGCTTTGAATATAGTTATAATTGTTTTCTTGTTTACCAAAGATTTTTCGTCTCACTTCCGGACGAGTTTCCGTTAACAAAGTGTATTCTACAAAATACGACAAGGGGTATCGTTCATTTACGCCGAGGAAAAGCGCAAGTAATGGCGACGAACTTCAGCCAGGAATATAAAAACCTGAACAAGGGCACGAAGATCGCTTATATGAAAGAAGTTACAGCAGTCAGCGATGTACTTGTTCCCTCTGATTCCGCCGAAGCTATAGCGACGGTGCGTCTTTTCCACTACTTTTCGATATTATAATCCGTCTTCCCAGCCATAAACAAGAACAGCTCAATGTTCTCCTTCAGCAATTTAGGGACTGCATTTCGTCGCATTAAGGATTCGACAGACAACAGTTGCTAAGCATCGCATAATAACGGAAGAATCCACCAGACCACTCCGTCAAAGCCCGTACCCAGTTTCGAAAAGAGAGTGAGAGACCACAAAGCAACAAGTCGACGAAATGCTTCGCGACGAAATCACCCATGGGCGTCTCCTGTGGTCTTAGTGAAGAAGAAGGATACAACTCTACGGTTTTGGGTCGATTATCGCCGGCAGTCTAGAGCGGGCGGTCTGACGCGCGTGATCGGCACGAGCGATGGCATCACGTGCATATTCGCTAGGCGGCGCGGCAGCAGCCGGAAGTAGGGTGTCCATTGGTAACCTCGGTTCCCGGCCAAAGAACATATAATAGGGTGAATAACCTGCGGTATCGTGACGCGATGTATTGTAGGCGAAGGTCACGTAAGGTAGCTTCAGATCCCAGTCACGTAGGTCAGATGAAACATACATTGAGAGCATGCCCGTGAGGGTGCGATTTAAGCGCTCGGTGAGGCAATTTGTTTGGGGATAGTAGGCAGTGGTCAACTTCTGCTGCGTTGAGGAGGAGCGCAAAAGATCGTCGATTACTCGGGACAAAAATGCGCAGCCTTGATCTGTGAGCTATTGGCGAGGGGCGCCATGGTGTAGAATAATATCGTGGAGCGAAAGACCGGCAACGTCAGTAGCAGTGCAGGTGGGGAGCGCTCGAGTGATTGGGGAGCGCTCAACAAAACGGGACGTCTTGCTTGAGAAGGTCAGTGAGTGGACGTGCGAATGCCACAAAGTTTTTCACGAAACGGTGAAAGTAGGAGCACAGCCCCACGAAACTACGAACATGATGGACAGAGCGTGGAACGGGGAGTTCGTGACTGTGCGTACCTTCGCTGGGTCTGGTCGGACACCGGAGGCATCAACAAGGTGGCCCAGCACAGTAACTTGACGAAGAGCGAAGTGGCACTTCGAGGAATTTAGCTGGAGGCCAGTTCGTCGGAGAATTGCTAGAATCGTCGAAAGCCACTCAAGATGTGTTGCGAAAGTGGGGGAAAAATTATCACGTCGTCCAGGTAACATAAACACGTCGACCATCTAAATCCTTGAAGCACTGTGTCCATCATTCTCTCAAAGGTGGCTGGTGCGTTGCACAGACCGAAAGGCATGACCTTGAATTGGTAAAGGCCGTCAGGGGTCACGAAGGCAGTCTCCTCGCGTTCCATGTCATCTACAGTGATTTGCCAGTAGCCAGATCGAAGGTCCAGGCAGGCGCGGATCCAGGGGGGATGTCCGGATGTCCTGAACCCCCCCCCTCTGATTTCTGCATCGCCCCCTCGCTGACAGGGGGATGGCCCTGTCGCAAAAAAAAATATGGCCACCAGCATACTTCAAAAGTATTTTTCGCGAGTACCAGTGGTATCAGCCATGTAGAAATAAAGCTAGCTCGCTCACAAGCTTAGTTGTATTCTGTAGGAGTGTGGTGTCGCGAAGTTGCCGTAGTTATTTTTTCTCATGAACACCTTGGACCTCCTGGCGCCTTCCGTGCCTTACTCGTCCCGTCGGTGGCGTCGAATGAACGAGGGGACGTCCCTTTTGCCAAACACGCCGAGGTCCGCTCGAGCGCCTTCGCGCCTGATTAACTTAGTCTCCCCTTGGGGTGTCAATAGTTGCCTCATTGGCTGTCATCGGTTCCGCGACCAACCTGCTTAATGAAAGAGATCTCTTGCTGAAGTGTTCATATATAAATAATAACAACAGCTAAACTAAGAACTACGCATAGGCAACGTTTTTTAACTCTAGCACTCATTGTGATCACAGTTACACGTTGACAATATCCAGTACGAGCACAGTACCGTTCGTACGCTACAAGTTTTTCATTGTAACTTCGCAGTTTTATTGTCGTACATTAAGCATAGGAGGCTCAAGCCCAGCGGATCCGTTTATCTGAGTGGGCGCTCTCGCGGAGCGAGGCGAAGCCTCGAGCCGCGGCTGCGAAGTGGGGGAGCGTGACGTCAGCGGCCAACGCCAGCGCGTAGGGATGGTCGATTAAATGTTTTAATCGATTAACGATTAATCGTTCGTCGCTTTAGCGTATCATCGATTAATCGGTTTCGATGCAGGGTTTTTCGTCGATTAATCGATTAATCGACTTTTTTTTCGGGCGCTTTAAAAAGGCTGAAACACAGTTATCTATTCACGTAAGTACCTATTTTAACGCTTGAAAGTTGGAACCAGGATAAGACAATCAAGCGTGTAAATTTTGATAAAGAATAAGGTTTAATTTGTTAGAGGTCAACTATAATTGCCAATAGTGACTAGTGAAGGAATAAGCAATATACAGAGTGTTCATATTGACACGTGTACTTGTTTATCTTTCCCCGGTGACCGCTTTTCACCGGCTAACAAAGGTTAAGGTGGTGGTCCCACTCCGGCGGCACCAGCCCTCCGTTTCGAGTACTTTTGGAGCAACCGTGGTGGCTCTTCTAATTAGGATATAAAGTTGTCGTATATGCCACAAAAAAGCCTAATTCTTGTAGATTCCAACTATTTATATTATAAAGAAATTGAATAATGTGATTTAGAAATAAATGTTCAAGATCAAGCATGATATACATGGTTTTTACGAAATGTGTCTCAGTTGTCACCATATTTAGAAGAAACTGCCGCATTTACTGCATTGCGGCTTGCTCTGTAGCGTTAGGACATATTTATCTGTTTCCTAGACGCAGCAAAATAATGTTGAATTTTTACTTTTTAGGTAATTTGCTTTTGAAGATTGCCAAATATCGCAACTTCTGTTGTAAACAACCCGGATACTACATGCTCTAGAAAGCTAAATTTTGGACAATTAGAGTTCAAGGAATTTCCATGTAGGACGCTAAATTTCATTCATGTACCTTTATTAGTTTTACACCGCACCTTCGTAGCTTTAGTACCATCCCGCAAAAATGGGCAAAGGTAGGACCAGAATTCTAAATATTGCTTAATTTCGGTCGCATTATTAGGAAATCCATAAAAGGTACATAAATGAAATTTTGCATCCCAATTGGAAATTGCTTGATCTCTAATTTGTCCAAAATTTAGCTTCCTTGAGCGTTTAGTTGCCGGGCTGTTTACAACAGAAGTTGCGATATTTTGGCAAACTTCAAAAGCAAATTATCCAAAAAGTAAAAATTTAAAATTATTTTGCTGCGTCAAGGAAATAAATATGTCCTAAAGCTACAGAGCAAGCCGCAATGCAGTAAATGCGGTAATTTCTTCTAAATATGGTCACAACTGAGACACAGTTCGCAAAAACCATGCATCTCATGCTTGTTCTTGAACATTTATTTCTAAATCACATTAATCAATTTCTTAATATTATCTATAGTTAGAATATACAATAATTAAGCTATTTTATGGTATATACCACAACTTTATATCCTAAGTAGAAGAGCCACCGCGGTTGCTCCAAAGGTACTCAAAACGGGGGGCTGGTGCTGCCGGACCGCCACCTTAAACGTTATCGCTGGGCGCAGGAAGCGCCTGCATGTATCGGAATTTTCTCGAACGTTATCGATGCTTCTATCCGTTGTCAGTTGTCACCGACGCTTATGTAATCTGGTTGTATGAGCGACGCCAATTGTCTAGTACCTTCTGGAAGACACGCGAGTGCCAGAGATTACTCTGGAACCTTCGATGACTCATGTATAAAAGCCGACGCGCTTCGCCGCTGATCAGATTTCGACGATCGCCGATTGTGTTCGCCGCTATCGTTTTGCTTCGAGTGAAACTTGCTTTTGTGGGCACAGGCTCGCCCATTAAAAAGTCCGTTTCGTCATTCACAGTTTTGCGACTGTTTTCTTCATCGTAACTATACTACGTGACAACTACTACGGAATTTTTAAAAATCGCCTGTGGCAGGTAGCATAATTCTTATCGTTGAGCGGTGGACATTAGTAGCACGAGCAATCAAAAGACATATTCAACCAATTAACAAAAATTGACTAATGAACTTCTTGGTTAATTACTTTATGACAGATATCGCCATTTACGAATTGTAGCCGGTGAGTTTGCAAGACGCATCTACTTGAAATGAATTTCCAGGATGACACCAGTTTCGAGATACTATTTCTCAAAGTGTGGGACGAAATACATGGACGTTACAGTTACTTTTGTGCTTCAATGCATTTTGGTAAAAAATTAAGTGGAACAACAGTTAATTTTTACGGCGAGTATGATGGCGCATATCTCCAAACTGGTGTCATTCTGGAAATTCATTGCAAGTGGATACGCCTGACAAGATCACCGGCTACAATTCGTAAATTGTTATGTGTCGTAAAGTAATTAACTAAGAAGTTAATCAGTGATTTTTTGTTAATTAGTTGAATATGTGTTTCGATTTCTCGTGCGAATTTGCGCCTCATCGAACAACCCAGCTCAATGATAAAATTATGCTACCTGCCACAGGCGATTTCTAAAAATTCCGTAAAACTTAAAAATGAACACCCTGTATGTTAAAAATGGCGCTTACTGAGGAGGGTGGGCATGGAGGAAGGAATAATTAGAAGAGAACATAGCAGCACGACTGACATCAAGAAGTAAGGGCGCAACACGTGATCGCCACATCAGAGCGCGCGGTACGTTTAATGCTGCCGGGTGCAGGGCAGCAGCGCAGCTGAACGGGTGCGCACTGATTTGAAACTGCTGCGAACCAAACATTATCGGCAAATACGTTGTCACTCAGGGTCACGTGTTGACCCTACTGCGAAGTAAACGGCGAAGGAAATCGCTTGACGGTGAGTTCGCTTGCCAAGACTAGCTGCCTAACGTAATGCTCTCGCCTAGTTTATTTCTTCCTCCACGGGGGCGGCCTCTCTCCGGGCCTCAGGCAGCCTGTGTGACGTGCGCGTAAAGCGGGGAAGCGCTTGGCCAGCTCGACATGACTCGGGAAAACAGTCGACACTCTCTCTCGGTCTTCGCAGCCGCGCGGTCGTTGCTCGTACTCCGCATTCTACAGTACGATTTCAAAATTTTCACGCCACTTTAGTCACTGTCTGGAAAACGATTAATCGAACTGCTTTAATCGATTAAACCGATTAAATTAAAGGTACACATCGATGACGATTAATCGTTTTGCGGCGTACTTTTAGTCGATTAATCGATTAATCGTTCATCGATATTACCATCCCTACCAGCGCGCGGGCCTAGGATGGCGTCGCGTGGTTAGAGAAACGGGAGCAGATGCGCGCCTTGTATAAAAGGATGACGTCGCGTGGGAAACAAAACATGAAGACGCTGGCTCGCACTCTCGCCTACTACGCCACATCGTTATTCTTGTAGGTGGCGTCGTGAGTCTTCATACGCGGTGATTCGCATATCGTAAACAACCAGCGTAGTGGTTGCTGCGTTGGAGCGGACTGTTACGCCCGTATTCAAGAACTTTCCTCTAGTCAACACACCACCACGACTCAAGAGAGAAGATGGCACCGCCATCCCTCCACAGAAGTGGTCACTGAGCTTCATGATCATTCACGGGAATTCATGAGAATTGTCGCGTCTTTATTCTCGATTATTCTGCGCAGTACGACAATTGAAATTTGGAGTCTGATATCTCGGAGCACGGACACGCTAGAATAATTCTTCCGACTGATACTGTGTAGAAACTCGACTGTCTCTAAGTTTTCAATACAAACATACCCACTTACTGCAGTCAACAAAAGATAATTGTTAAATTTTAGTTAATTGGACTGCTGCTCAAAGCAATAATTATCATCTCACTTTGTGCCCCCTTAGCCACATAACTTATTTGCACAGGTGGTCTTCGCGTGCCTCCCAGTGCCTAACTTTAAGAAAACCATAAAGCTTAGTTTTGAACACCCTGTAATATCAGGCGCAGCCGCCAAGCACACGGCTGTATTGGGTAACGTCCTTTTCCTATAAGCTTGGAGAAACCGATACCTGGCTTCGCTACAGGTCTTCTTCCTCTTTCTGGGGTTTTACTTGCCAAAACCAGTTCTGATGAGTCACGCCGTAGTGGAAGGCTCCGGATTAATTTTGACCACCTGGGGTCTTTAACCTGCACTACAACGCAAGAACACGGGCGTTTTTGCATTTCGCCTCCATCAAAATTCGGCCGCCGCGGCCGGTATTTGATCCCGCGATCTCGTGCTCAACGCCCGAGCTGACTGAGCCACCACGGAGGGCTGCAGGTGTCGCTTTAGCCCTATAAAACGCGGGTTTATCGTGAGGAAAAACGGCAAATTTTGGTAACTAAGAAAGGCTACTATCATCATCATTGACAGAAGCTGACCCCCCCCCCCCCCCCCCCCTTTCAGAAAAAACCTGGATCCGCCCCTGGGTCCAGGGATGAAAAGAAGGTGGTACCATGGAGGCAGTCGAGGGCATCGTCAATACGTGGAAGAGGGTACACGTCCTTCTTGGTGAGGTTGTTGAGGTGCCGATGATCAATGCAGAAACGCCAGGAGCCGTCCTTCTTTTTTACTAATACGACAGGGGAGACCCAAGGACTAGATGATGGTTGGATGATGTCCTTTGCAAGCATTTTGGTCACTTCTTTTAACACGAAAGTGTTTTATGCCGGGGTCCACCAAGACTTCACTGACGTATTTCCGTCACGGAAATACGTCAGCTTACAATGTACACGAACATAATACAAAGAAAGAAACCAGAAGAAAAAGTTCCACAAACATGCAAAATCTGGAAATCGAACCCACGACCTCTCGGTCCGCGACGAAAGATCGCCGAGCGTTTAACCCATTGCGCTACAAACGCATATGCAGAGAGCTACACAGACGCGCCTTATATATCTAACACTCCTCCGTGTACCCGCGCTCTTGCTCGGGGCGGTGCCGCCGCCTACGAGCAGAAAAGAGAAGTACTGCATTATGACACTAACGCGCACCGACAGTGAACGCTTCGGTGGTCTCAGCACTACGACGCCTCGATGCCAGCATTCGAAGGGACGCTGGCATCAAGAAGCACTACCAACGCCAGGTGGCGTTCACCGTACTCAGCACAGCGGAGCGTGGCCTCCGCAATTAGCTCTGAAAATGTTTCTGAAGTTGATCGCGGAGGCTGCAATTACGACGCGCTGTACGCGCTGATTTGACTCGGTGACGATTCAGTTACGTGCTTTGTCTTGCGCGTTGTATTAGTGTGTCAGTTACGTGCTTCGTCTTTCGCGTTGTGCTAGCGTGTGCAGCGTAGTGCAGCTTCCATATGCACGACGGTTGCTCATGGTCATCGACGTTGGTAGTCGTGATGGAGGAGACGTGCCACCAGGCGTCAGCGTGGGTGCATCAACGCCTAAGGGCGCTTTAGCCACAAAACACCAATAGACATTATATATCAATGTGCAATAAACATTACACTACTTCTGTGAAGACACGTTTCACTTTCGTGTTCTATACCGATTCCTATATAAGAGGGATCAACCACATTTTTGAATAACTTCGCGCTCTGATGCGGACACACAGTAAGGTCGATGGTAAATGGGCAAAGAGTCACCAGTGTTGATTCGGTGGGTGAGTGAGTGAGTGAGTGAACTTTATTGGGTCCACAATAGACGCGAGTAAACTCGACGTCACCTGGCTAGGCCCACTCGGGGACCATCAGGTCAAACCTGATGGCCCTCTCGCGGGCACTCTGGACTGCCAGGATTTGATTCGGTGGGTGACAATCTTAGTCTGGCCCAGGGGTCGATCACGGATGTCGAAAATGTCGCTGTAGGAGGCCAAAACCCGGCAGAGAGCGTCGGCTTGGTCAGGCGAAAGGTCTGATCCAATAATTTTTCAAAAAATGGTGTTGTCAGAACTTGGTGACCGGGAAACGTCAGAATATTAAAAACCAGTCAAAAGACGAAGGACAGAGAAGAGACGTGGCACACACGACGCTTTACACATGAACTGCCTACTAACCACTCGATTAGATTTTTAGAAATTGAACTAACTTTTCTTGACGATGGCCATGTCTGCTGGTGCTTCTTGCCGAGGAGTAAAAAGGCGTTGTTACCGTACGCGTCCGCACACTCAAATGTCGTTAAGAGAGGGATTGCTATGAATTGTTTTCGAAATGCCTTGAAAAATAGTTGCCTCCACAGCATAAAATCAAGTTTTGACAACCAGTTCGATCGTTTGATGGCCGCTGGTTTCCCAAAAGCGCTTTTGAAGGCAGTGGCAGAAACTTTGCTGCAAAGGATTAAGAGGCGAGAGCAAAAAAGGGCTGACCCAACGGCGGCTGAATGGAATAGACTTGAAGTGATGCCCTATGTTCATAGGGTCTCCCACAACGTCAAGAAAGTTGCTGCGAGGCAGGGCGTTAATGTTGTTTTTTCTGCTCCCTGCAAACTTTCAGGCCTTTGCTCACGTGTGGCGCGCGGCAGGAATAGACCCCCCGCGTGTCATGACAACGGTTACATTCCTTGTGCTACACGTGTGGTGTATGAGCTTCCGCTGATTTGTGAAAAAGTTTACATCGGTCAAACAGGCCGGTGTATTAATGAGAGGCTGCGAGAACACTACAATTCTTATAATACCTCTGATGGAGCAAATCTGCCTCGCCATTGTCGGGAATGCGGCTGCGTCCCGCTTTTTTCCAATGTTAAAATCCTTGGTAGGGGCAAGGGCAAGACGGAGCGTGAAATTCTCGAAGCTTACCATATCGATTTGCAAGGGGATAATTGCATGAGTTCTACCTCTCTCTCACTGATCCAGAAGGAACTTAGTTTCCTATCGCACTGGCGTTAGCTACGTGGCGTTTTGCAATCACCTTTGTTTGTTTGTGGGTGTCGGCTTTTGAGCTGCGCATGCTCGCCGGGTTTTCCTGAGAGACGGGGTTTTTCAATAAAGCACAGTTGTTAGTCCAGTCGTCGTGTGTGCCACGTCTCTTCTGTGTCCTTCGTCTTTTGACTGGTTTTTAATATTCAGTATGTACCAACTGACCCAGACTGCTACTCTACGGGAAACGTCAGCTTCTTCAGAAGCAATTATGGCGACAACCTTGATATCATGGTCTGTTATAGCGGTGAGTTGGGCAAGCGACATCTTGTGGGGCAATACTTGGGGGTCAGACCAAAATTTAGTAGCGGGAGGAACACACAGTTATCTGCTAATGTGGCGATGGTATGTGGCACAGTAACATTGCGCGTCAGGCGTACGTCAGTAATAGGAGTGACGATATAGTCGCCGTTGGGAGCGGGAGGGGTCGATGACAAACACACGTACGTGATGGCTCGAGGCGGTAGGCGAACAACAGCGGTGGGGCTTAAGCGGCCGACGGGCGTTTCACAGGCACCTGATAAAAGAGGAAGATCGAGACAGAGTGTATCAGAAGAACAATCAATTAAGGCCGAGTGTGCCGAAAGAAAGTCAAGGCTAAGGATAAGGTCATGGGGGCAGCGAGTAAGGACGGCAAAAAGGACAACAGTGTGACGACTGGCAATGCTGACACGGGCGGTGCACATTCCTATCACTTGAATAGCACCACCATCGGCAACACGTATTGTCTGTCTCGTAGACGGCGTCATAATATTCTGCAGGCGGCGGTGTAAAGGGGCGCTCATAATAGAGAAGTGTGCGCCAGTCGATGAGGGCGGTCACAGGAACATTATCTACTTTTACATCTAGGAGGCTATGGTGAGTGCGTAGTGTCAGTAGAGGATTTGCAGAGGACGATGGCATTGCAGCTTCACTTCCATAAGCTGGTCTGTCTAGTTTTCCGACGGCGAGCGTCCAGAGAAGGACGGCGAGGGAAAGCGGCGAGGCTGCGGAGAGCGGGAGAAGCGGCGAACAGGAGAGTCAGAGGGAAGAGGCGCGTGGGAGGACGGCGAGTAGGGGAAGCAGCGGCTGAACGTCTAGAAGGAGTAGGATGCATAGTGGTAGGGAAGGTCTAGCGAGATGCGTAGCTCCAACGGCGACGGCAATAACGAGCAATGTTCCCGGCCTGATGACAGGTGACGCAGATGGGCTGATCGTCGGGCGTACTCCATTCCGTAGGATTGCGGAAGGACAAAGGATCGTCGAGCGGGTCCAGAGGAATAGTCAGTGGGCACGCTGATGGAAGGCCGAGATTGGCAAATTCCTGCCTGACGACAGCTTGAATGAGGGACGGCTGCGGCGGGTCACTGGCTGTGAACAATAAGTGCAGGATAGGCAGCTGCAATCTCGCGACGAACAATGCGCGTAACGTGGTCATAGGTGGGCGGCTGGCCAACGGCATCACACGACAAAGTTGCAGCCGTACTGGGCAGCCGGGTGAATCTCTGGGTTATATACGGCGGCTCTTGGCGTGTTCAAACCGCCGGCACTCTTGAATGATTGTGTCGACGGCATCAATGTTGGTATACATGAGCAGGTTAAAAGCATAGTTTGCGATACCTTTCAGCACATAAGAAACCCTCTCGGACTCAGGCATGTGCTCGTCAACCCGGCGGCAAAGAGCGATAACGTCCTGAATGTAAGAGACGTATGACTCGGAGGATGTCTGTGCACGAGTCGCAAGTTCATTCCGCACAGCAAGCTGCCGACTAGTGCTGTCACCGAAAAGGAAGCGGATCTTCTCTTTGAGAGAGTCTCGGCTTGTAATGTCAGCGTCGTGCGTCTCGAACCACACCCGTGGTGGGCCATCGAGGTAAAAAAGCACGTTGG
Organism: Dermacentor silvarum; assembly: GCF_013339745.2. NCBI lineage: Eukaryota > Metazoa > Arthropoda > Arachnida > Ixodida > Ixodidae > Dermacentor > Dermacentor silvarum. The sequence continues at coordinate 255,527,443 of NC_051155.1, forward strand.
CGAGCATTAGGGTCGGCGCCCACCTGTAGCTGGTGCTGATCCGTTCGCAAAGGTTGAGCTATTTGTCGACGTCAACCCCATCCTGGCCTGAAAACATGCTAGGATTACGAGCACGAGGCAGAACTATGTAAGTGGGAGCCACGGGAGGGGCAGGTGGTGAAGACGATGTGCCTGCACCGACTGACATGGTCGGAACCGTGATGAGGCGGCCGTTGCAGAGCTCTGTGATGGGTACAGGGAACAACCACCACCTCCACCACAAATATGTTAAGTAAAACGACACGAGGCCGGACTATTTACGCTGTAGTTATACTGAGATGCACAGTATAGCCAAGATGGTGGATAGCCCCCAGCACCAGACAGACCCGTCTTCTTTGTCGTCTGCTCCAGGCAGAATATCTCTCTCGGGTTGTGTCATAAAAAAGCCTTTCTTCTCGTTCTCTCGGGTCGTGGTAACCTCGTAGCAATGTAATAATTAAAGGGTACATTTAAATTAGTTGTACCTACATAAGTAAAAAAAAAAAAGGTATGTTAAATTTCAATTCCGGTTAAGGCAAGGAATAAAAGTTTATATTGTGACAACACCGAAACCGGATACACCGCAGCCTGTGTTTCATGAACGAAAGCTAATTGCCTTCGCCATGCCGCTACTGTGCACTGTGCTTGTATAGTAGAAGCTGTGAGCAAAATAATTTTCCAGTCAGGGAAATGTAGTATACGCGATAGCGTTTAGGGCCCGGTGTCGCAGAAAATCCGGCGTCGGCAACCGACGTGTGATCGTGGGTGGCGGAGAAAGTCATCCAACCCCATCGTGGCCGCAGGCCCTGGACTTGGTACAAGGTTTTGGTGAACAAAAATTGAATTTCTCACAGTGAAATGTGTCAAAAAATGGTAAAGTACGACTCTACCCTTCGGCGTCGGATTCGCCGTCGGATTGTTTACCAATTGGCGTCGAATTGTAATTTGAATGTACGAGAAAACCTCATTCTGCTACGAGGAAACTCAAACACAAACCCCTTTTCCAGCAGCAGACCTGCGCGCGTCGGGGCAATAACAAACAATTAATAAAATAATAAAAAAAGTGCTAGGGCCTTTACATTTTAAAATAAGGCCACTTCTATTGCCCCTGCAAAAACGTCTTTCCAGCATTGCATTTCTGTTTAGAAGTGAAGCCGACTTTAAAGGGATCGGTGTAAGCTCGGCCTTTGTAAGCTGGATTTCCCACGTTCAGTGCTGCAGTGAATGAAGCCTACTTGCCGTATGCGAACGATGCGATGCGAACGATTCCCGATAACGGTATCGCGTTCCACTCCTAAAGGCGAAGCTTAAACGTCTTTCGTTGCAGTTCCGGACACTAGTAGCAATTTCTATGTAGATAAATGCATGCACTTATCGCAAATGGTGATGGTAGGTATAAATACCTTATAGGACAGTTACAGAGCATGAAAGAGTTTGGCAACTGGTGGTCGCTGGAAGGCATGTATACATTTTTGTATCACGCAAAAAGTTAAAGCACGAAAAAACTGCGGTAGCGGGGGTCAGGACCCCCTAAAGCCTCGCCCCCCTAGTAACGACTCTGCTGGGAGGTGGGGCCGCAGTCACAATGCGGCACAAAAGCTCTCGCATTCATTGTATTCCAAATTCATCATCTCTGTGTCTCCAGCGTCCACCGGTGGCGTTATTTTATTGTTGGGACGTGCAATAGGAGAATGCAACGAATGTTCTCCACATATTGTACGTCCCCGAGATAAAGCAAAACGGTGGCGATGTCGGAGGTCACGTGCAGGAGCATATGCTGTACAGAAATTTAAAGAAAAGTTTGCTATTTTCCAGGGTTTAGCGTGGCTGCCCGACTGACTACTCTTGTGTCAGTCGCTATCTCGGCGGATATATTTCTGGAGATGCATACAAAGTTCATATGAAAGTACCGGCAAAGGGACTTACATAACCCTTGCATGCTGACCAACAATGCGCACCTTTGTTCTGTGCAACAACAAAAATAACTTGCGGAATAAAACCTGAACAATGCCAGCACACAGATATCTCTAAAGCACACCGCGATCTGTTAATAGAATGGTGATTAATATTTCACGGATGCGTTTAGCCATTTAGCATGTGGCATTTGGGGGATGTGCTGGTTCTTGGCCAATCCTCTAGAATGGGGCATACCCCACTGTGACGCAAGGGTTGCTTGATACGTGTCCTGCTTTCCTGTGCATGCATTACCGTTCTTCCCTCAACGAGCGTCAATCATCGATATCGCTGCGTATACGTCTCACACTACGCATCCGTCTGCATTTGTGTTTGCGTTTCAGCATATATCGTGTGTGAACGATGCAGTGCATAAACATTGCATGAGCAAAAAAAAAAAAAAAAAAAATTCGTCGACCCTTCCACTGCGTGACGATGGTTAACCAGCGAAGCTGAAACGTGCGGCCCCGGTGTTTATCACTGGGCCGGTATTTTGTAGCGATGCCTTATGACTTATTCTATGCTAGTCTTATCATCCACCGCACACGGCCGGCTGATCCCGTTGATAATGCGAGAGGACCGTCGCTCTGACCACTGACAAAGCGCGAAAAGGCTTTATCACCGGAAAGGCGTCACTACAAAATACTGGGTTAATCCCGAGGGTTCATTAAAGTATTTCTGAATTATGAGGTTACACACACGTTCGGCTGCGACGGAGAGAGCGACGTCACTGACGGTATGCCTGCAGTCCGCCGTTGTCGCTTTCGTTCGATGTCTCGAGTTTGCTCGGCGTCCTGGTTAGCAGCATTCGCCCGCCATTGTCGCTTGCGATTATTCGAAATTAAATTGTTTCAAAATTAAATCTGTCCGTTACGGTTAGACAATGAATGGCTCATACCCACTTAAGAAATGGCTCATATCCCCGGAAACTGGCCTCCCCATTACGACGAGAGAAGTGAAATTCTATGTTGGAATGATGCGCAGACACGCAGCCAGGTGTGAAAGAAGACGACGAACGTGGGGCAGTGGTACGAGTGCGTGCCGAGTACGAGCGCAACGCGAGGGGCGCCACCGAGCCAGCTGCGAAAGGTGACGACGACGCTCGAGCCAATGCTGACGATGATAGGTTTCTGAACGCAAGAGATTTCGCCTAGCCATACAAAGCTTCGTTTTAATGAAGTTGCGACCTTTGTGGTGGATAAACATAAGATTTCTATGGGAATACATATTGCATAGCTTGAAAATGAACAAAAATTGTAGAGGATTTATTTAACCGCTTTAATAAAGCGTTTCCAACATGTGCGTTAGATCCGCATATTCTTTTGTGCAGGTGTGATTTAATACAACAGTTTCTCTAAACACGCCCGGGGGAGGCGCTGCGGTCACCGACGCGAATGGTCACACATCACATCGGCTCCGTTGATTTCCCATTTATGTGCCAGTACTTTAGGCCACACCTTGATGTTTGTCCTACTAGTGGATGCAGAAAGTTGTCAGGTTCATTTTGACACCAACCTCAACCCGATACCTGCCCGGGAAGCCCCCGGAGAGTTTTCGGACGCCAGCGTCCACGCCACGCGCCAACTTAGGCCGACCAGGCTTATTTGGAGTGCGCCTGCCTGCACGCTAACCCGCTGACGGAGAAGCACTCGGCTACCTGCCGCCGCCCTGCCTTCCTACCTTTCGGCCGCCTGCCCTACATGGCGTACGTTGTCGAAGGACGAAAGGCCACCCAGGAAGAGCTCTTGGAGGAATCCTGGCAATCACCAGGCCTTCGCGCCTAAGAGAAACGCCGCGCAGCGTTGCGTCTCACCGCTGCCGCCGCAGCAACGCCAAACGACGCGTCGGCTTCTTCACCTTCTTCGGCACGGCTCCCGAAGCAAACAAAGACTTCGCCTCCTTCACTTCGGCGTCATGCTCCACTCCCGCGCCTTCCAGCCGATACAATTCACATTGTGGGTCGTCCAAAAGCCCCCGTGGACCTCACCAAGTCTCAACCTTGGCATCTTTACACCGCACTATTACAAGCAGGGAACTTACAAGATCTCCCACCTGCGTCGCGTGACATGGTGCGTATTCACCCAACCAACAACACCTTCACGCTCAGCGTAGCGGAGTCGGCTCGTGCACAAGCCTATCTGCGGATCACTTCTCTCACAGTCTCCGGCAAAACCTTCGCCGTCCATATCTACGCCCCGCCTCCGGATGATGCTCTGCGGGGCATACTATACCATGCCTTTGACGACTTCACGGACCAAGCCATCCTGGAAGATCTCCAGGCAAGCAATCCCAAGCTATCCGTCGTGAACGGTCGACGCATGGGAAAAACGCCCCATATTATTGCGATAGCAATTATATGGACACTTCAACGGGATTTCTGCCGTTGGCGTCGCCGTCGCCGTCGTCGTTGCCGTCGCCATGAGGTTCCGTATAGATTCCAACGGCGATGAAATCGCCGCCGCGCGCCGTATGCGCGAGTTTCGCCCTAAGGGCGAAGCAATGAATGCGATAGCAACACAGCAATGTCATACGAAGTAAGGTGAGCTGCTTTGGTAGCAATATGAATTGTAGTAAACATGAGCTGATTAAGTAAGCAGGTGTGCTGCGGCGTAAGTAGACCGACATGAAGAGAGACTCGATGACCACGAGAAGGCACGTGTGAAACGGTGGTGTTGATGAGAAGCGCTGCCCGTGGGCAGCGCGTGCGAAGGGACACACCTGTAGCGCAGCACTGCCGATCCGGACAGCATTGCATGTGTAGCGTGCGTTGGAAAATGTGGCCCGACTATTACTAACTGTGGTGTGAGCGCGCACATACAAACATGAATAGATCACACTGAATGACTGCAGACAACGACTGTCAAAACGCTGGCAGCAAGCGCATATACGCCGCAGCGGGCGAAGGTACGTGCGGTCTATCGCTTCAACGGAAACTGAGCGGCGAATGCACGGCGCATAAAGGTCAGAGCCGTGTGGAGGTAAGAGACGGCGCGGGGCGAGCGACGGGCGCGGTTGTTGGCAGAGTAGAAGTGCGCTCCCCCCCCCCCCTTCCGCTCCTTCCGGCGCTCGCTTCCCGCTTCCTTGCTTGCGTGTGGGAGATTGAGTGCGTTCGCTCTCCGTGACAGCGTGCGTCCCCGCACGCTTCCGCTCGGGCATACGGCGCGCGGCGAAGATTTTATCTATACGGAACCTCATGGCGACGACGACGGCGACGACGACGGCAGAAATCCGGTGGAAGTGTCCATATAATTGCTATCACAATAAAAAAATGTCACAGTTTCGCCCTAAGGACGAAGCAATGAATGCGATAGCAATGCAGCAATGTCATACGAAGTAAGGTGAGCGGATTTGGCAGCAATATGAATTGTAGTAAACATGATCTGATTAAGTAAGCAGGTGTGCTGCGGCGTAAGTAGACCGACATGAAAAGAGACTCAATGACCACGAGAAGGCGCGTGTGAAACGGTGGTGTTGATGAGAAGCGCTTCCCGTGGGCAGCGCGTGCGAAGGGACACACCTGTAGTGCTGCACTGCCGATCCGGGCAGCAATGCATGTGTAGCGTGCGTTGGAAAATGTGGCCCGACTATTACTAACTGAATGAACAAGCGTGGTGTGAGCGCGTACAAACAAACATAAATAGATCACACTTAATGACTGCAGACAACGGCTGTCAAAACGCTGGCAGCGAGCCCATACGCCGCAGCGGGCGAAGGTACGTGCGGTCTATCGCTTCAACGGAAACTGAGCGGCGAATGCACGGCTCATAAAGGTCAGAGCCGTGTGGAGATAAGAGGCGAGCGACGAGCGCGGTTGTTTGGCAGCGTAGAAGTGCCCCCCCCCCCCCCCCCCGCGCTCCCTCCGGCGCTGCTTTCCGCTTCCTTGCTTGCGCGTGAGTGGTTGAGTGCGTTCGCTCTCCGTGATAGCGCGCGTCCCCGCACGCTTCCGCTCGGGCATACGGCGCGCGGCGAAGATTTTATCTATAGGGAACCTCACGGCGACGGCGACGGCGATGACGACGGCGACGGCAGAAATCCGGTTGAAGTGTCCATATAATTGCTATCGCAATAAAAAAGCGGGGAGGCAGCGCGGGAGGGACGGGGGAAGCAGCTTCTACTCCGCCAACAAATACGATTGCACTGGCTGTGGTGGCCGTCGCCCGCACCGTCTCTTTATCTCCACCACGGCCGGGCTCGACTGGCGCGCGCACTCGCTTCTTAAGAAGCGAGCGAGCGCGCGCGCCAGTCGAGCCCGGCCGTGTCTCCACACGGCTCTGACCTTTATGCGCTGTCCATTCGCCGCTCAGTTTCCGTTGAAGCGATAGACCGCACGATTCTTCGCCCGCTGCAGCGGCCGCGCCAGCGTTTTGACAGTCGTTGTCTGCGGTCATTCAGTGTGATCTATTCATGTTGGCGTGTGCGCGATGACACCACGCTTGTCAATTCAGTTAGAAAGCGAATGTGTCCAAGTTTATGCGGCCGATAAAACTACTCTACTATCCCTACTCCGAATAGCTTCTACCAATTTGCTATCGCAATTGATGCTTCGCCTTTCGGGCGAAACTGCGACATTTTTTTATTGCGATAGCAATTATATGGACACTTCAACCGGATTTCTGCCGTCGGCGTCGCCGTCGCCGTGAGGTTCCCTATAGATAAAATCTTCGCCGCGCGCGGCGCGCCATATGCGCGAGCGGAAGCGTGCGGGGACGCGCGCTATCACGGAGACCGAACGCACTCAATCTCCCACGCGCAAGCAAGGAAGCGGGAAGCGAGCGCCGGAGGGAGCGGGGGGGGGGGGGGGGGCGCACTTCTCTGCCAACAACCGCACTCGTCGCTCGCGCGCACCGTCTCTTATCTCCACACGGCTCTGACCTTTATGCGCCGTACATTCGACGCTCAGTTTCCGTTGAAGCGATAGACGCACGTACCTTCGCCCGCAGCGGCGTATGCTTGCTGCCAGCGTTTTGACAGTCGTTGTCTGCAGTCATTCAGTGTGATCTATTCGTGTTTGTTTGTGCGCGCTCACACCACGCTTGTTCATTCAGTTAGTAATAGTCGGGCCACATTTTCCAACGCACGCTACACATGCAATGCTGTCTGCCTGGATCGGCAGTGCAGCGCTACCGGTGTGTCCCTTCGCACGCGCTGCCCACGGGAAGCGCTTCTCATCAACACCACTGTTTCACACGCGCCTTCTCGTGGTGATCCAGTCTCTCTTCATGTCGGTCTACTTACGCCGCAGCACACCTGCTTACTTAAAGCTCATGTTTACTACAAATCATATTGCTACCAAAGCCGCTCACCTTACTTCGTATGACATTGCTGTGTTGCTATCGCATTCATTGCTTCGCCCTTAAGGCGAAACTGTGACATTTTTTTTGGTCACCCTCATCGACACTAAGCTACCTTGATGGATATGCTGTCACGGGGTCCAACTTCGCCTTCTACCCTTTCACAACAAGGTAGAGGCCTGCTTGAGCTGCCGTTAAACAGGCCACCGGACTGATGACTGCCCCAAACCACGACAAGACCGCTGCCAACGCTGCGGAGGTGACCATCCCCCACCACCCCAAGGATCGACACCCACCTGCACTCCCCGTTGCATAATTTGTAACGGACAGCACTCCACGTACAGCTCTAACTGCAAATATCGTTTCTTTAATAAGAAGCGCAAGAACCCCTCTGCAAACAACGCAACCAGTAAACACACCGCAGGACAAGCCCGGGTATCATTGACATGGGCCAACTCCACCACCACCTCTACGCCCACCTCTACCAACACCGGGTCTCGACAGAGTGGTTGTGGTAACCGCTCGATCTCCAAGGACCGGTCAATCTCTTGCGCCACTGCCAAATACGGGAGATGGAGGAGGGGACCGACACCAAGCACACGCCAGCAGATCCAGATCAAGATCCCGGGACTCGCGGAGAAGCTCGCGATCTCCTTCCGAGAGACGTTCGAGATGCCGCTCGGCCCGACGTCGAAGATCTCGTTCCACCGGGAGGCCAGCCACTACGACACAGCCGCAGTCGTCCAGCAGCCAACAGCAGCCCAAGAGAGTGACCTGGGACCAGGGGCCCCCGGGCTCTACCAAACCGACGAGACCACCAGCGGTCGCATCAACGGACCCCCAGGTGAGGGAGCAGGCCAAAGAGAATGCCCTTCTTAAGAGCAATATCACCTCCTTGCAGTCCCAGATAGCGCGATTAACAGGCTATATTCTAACACTAGAAACAAAAGTTAATAACGCTATGCCCCCCACATCCCCCTCTTTCAATGCACCCCCCCCCCCCCCTACCCCGATGCATACTGAAACCTGCACCACTCCCTCGACAGCAATAGCGAGTCAGGGTCGGCGCAGAAAGCGGAAAGCCGCCTCTACCACAGCAGCGTCACTACATGCAGAAGCCGACATCAGCACCGCGGTACACGAGGCGGTGCAGGAGGCTATTAACTCCCTTGAAGAAATGCTGGAAGCCAAGATAGTCGCCCAAATGAATGGTTTGCAAGAAACTCTGCTGGCCAGAATGCCAGACACTCAACCTAGCCGGACCGCCTCGGCTCAGCCGGGCTCCCAGCCCATACAAGTGAAATAACCATCATGGATACTGCACATACCAAACTTATGGTGTGGCAGTGGAACTGCAGAGGGTTCAAAAAAAATGTGGTTGATCCCTCTTATATAGGAATCGGTATAGAACACGAAAGTGAAACGTGTCTTCACAGAAGTAGTGTAATGTTTATTGCACATTGATATATAATGTCTATTGGTGTTTTGTGGCTAAAGCGCCCTTAGGCGTTGACGCACCCACGCTGACGCCTGGTGGCACGTCTCCTCCATCACGACTACCAACGTCGATGACCATGAGCAACCGTCGTGCATATGGAAGCTGCACTACGCTGCACACGCTAGCACAACGCGAAAGACGAAGCACGTAACTGACACACTAATACAACGCGCAAGACAAAGCACGTAACTGAATCGTCACCGAGTCAAATCAGCGCGTACAGCGCGTCGTAATTGCAGCCTCCGCGATCAACTTCAGAAACATTTTCAGAGCTAATTGCGGAGGCCACGCTCCGCTGTGCTGAGTACGGTGAACGCCACCTAGGTGGCGTTGGTAGTGCTTCTTGATGCCAGCGTCCCTTCGAATGCTGGCATCGAGGCGTCGCAGTGCTGAGACCACCGAAGCGTTCACTGTCGGTGCGCGTTAGTGTCATAATGCAGTACTTCTCTTTTCTGCTCGTAGGCGGCGGCACCGCCCCGAGCAAGAGCGCGGGTACACGGAGGAGTGTTAGATATGTAAGGCGCGTCTGTGTAGCTCTCTGCAAATGCGTTTTGTGGCGCAATGGGTTAAACGCTCGGCGATCTATCGTCGCGGACCGCGAGAGGTCGTGGGTTCGATTTCCAAATTTTGCATGTTTGTGGAACTTTTTCTTCTGGTTTCTTTCTTTGTATTATGTTCGTGTACATTGTAAGAACGTCATATCCGTGACGGAAATACGTCAGTGAAGTCTTGGTGGACCCCGGCATAAAACACTTTCGTGTTAAAAAAAAAAGAAAGGTCATCTGCAGCTACTTATTCAACACGTGGGTAATGACCAACCCACACATTTTCCTGATATCATTGCGCTACAAGAGACAAATTGCAACGTAAAGCTCCCTGGCTACAACGAATATAACCAGCTGGGAGCCTGTTCACCCCCTGCACGGCCATCTTGGTGCATCGTAAACTGACAGCTGTGCAGCATGAAATTGAATGTGCCAGCATTCAGCACACACTCGTTGAAATCCTTCCCAAGAAACGAGGGGACATGGCTCTCTTCATCCTTAACATTTACAGCTCGCCCAGAGACAGGGGAGCCGACTTTTCTCCCATATTAAAGAAAGCATCTTGCATGGCCAAAGACGCTCAACTACTCGTCACCACGGATTTTAAGGCCAAACATCCCGATTGGGGTTACCCCAAGTCGGACCCTAAAGGGACCAGACTATGGCGAATCATTCAAGATACAAGGTTTACTATCCTCAACGATCCACAGTAACCTCCGACAAGGGTCGGAAACAGCGTATGTAAGGACACATCCCCTGATCTTAGCCTGGTCAGAAATGTGACTGGAGCCAAGTGGGAAAATATTGGATTAGCGGTAGGCAGGGACCATAACATTCTAGTCACAACAGTGTTCACCTCACCTAACAAACGAACCCGCACGGCGGCGCGCATAACCAAATGGGATCACTTCCGCCAGTATCGGGGGGAAACAGCACCCGACACAATTCTTGACTTCGGAGAATGGATTAAGATCCTAAAGAGCGACGTCACAACCGCAACGCAGGAAATGAGTGTGGAGAATATAGCGTCCACAGATTGTCGTCTCCCACACATGTGGGAGGCACGAGAAGGCCTCATGCGAAGGTGGAGGCGGAAACGCCACAATAAGAAACTCCGACGACGAATCGCGAAGCTAGAACGCGACATTGAAACTCATGGCACCAAGCTTGACCGTCAGCAGTGGAAACAAACGTGTAGCACTCTGAATGGTCAAATGGGCGCCAGAATAACGTGGCATCTATTACGTCATCTCCTCGACCCTAACAGCAACAAATCCGAGACCCGAAAACGTCTTGAACGCATCATTCACCAATACCCGGGCTCGGACGAGGAGTTGCTTGACGAACTGGCCATTATCTATATCAATACCCAAGCCAATTTAAATGGCGGTAGTAACACCAGAACGGCGCTACCAGAATACCGGGGAAACACTAATCCCCAAATCGATGCTGATTTTTCAGAGACCGAGGTTTGCGCGGCACTCCATAGGCTGCGCACAACATCGGCACCAGGCCCAGATGGAGTGACCAACAAAATGCTCCGCAACCTCGACTCGAAATCAGTGGGGGCTATCAGCAAATACATGAATAAATGCTGGAGATCCGGCCAAATACCTGCAGAGCGGAAGCACGCCAGGGTCTCCTTCATTCCGAAACTGGGCAACTCGAGCTCGGCAACCTCCGACCCTTACCTCGTGCCTGGGTAAACTGATGGAGCAGGTTGTGCTCTGTCGCCTACGAAATTACGCAGAAGAGCACAACCTTCTTCCCCCCACGCGGCTGGGCTTCCGTGCACATCTTTCTACCCAGGATGCCCTCATCCAGCTGCACCATGACCTCATCAAACCAGACAGTGGCAAAACACCAAAGCTCTATTGGGACTCGACCTTCACAAAGCCTTCGACAACGTGAAGCACTCCTCCATTGTCAGCAGTCTAGCCGCGTTACAACCTGGAGAGCGCACATGCAATTATATTAGTACCTTTCTCTCTGCCTCACTTCCCAGCTGATCAAACTCGGCGACCGGGGCACCCCTCAGGGAGCCGTTCTCTCACCATTTCTCTTCAACCTCGCATTGAGGTCACTATCCCACAAGCTGGATGCAATCCCGGGCCTGCGCCACACACTTTATGCGGACGACATCACGCTATGGACTACCACCGGGTCCGACGGGCAGATCGAGGAGACCCTCCAGAGGGCCGCGGACGTAGTCGTCCAGCATGTGGGTGAGCAGGCCTCAAGTGTTCACAAAGCAAGTCTGAATTGATGATCCTCCGATCTCCCGACCTACGAAGAATAAAATCTCCACTACCCCATTATCAACGTACTGGTTAATGGCACGCCAATACCCCAAGTGGAGCACATTAGGATACTTGGCCTCATCGTGCAGAAAAACCACTACAACAATATCACACTAGACCGCCTTGCCATATCGGTAAATCAGACGGCTCGCTTGATACACAGCGTAAGCGCACGCAGGCAGGGCATGAAGGAGAAGGAATTACTCCAGATCATTCAGGCCTTTGTCGTGCCGCGTTTCACGTACGCTTTGGCATACCTACAACTCCGACAAACCGAACGCGATCGCCTAGACCGCCTGATACGCAAGGCGTATAAGAGGGCCCTGGGACTTCCCCGTAATACCTCAACAGAACGCCTCCTCAGTTTGGGCCTACACAACACCCTGGAGAAATTCCTAGAAGAGCAAAGGACTGCGCAAATATAACGGCTTCAAAAAAGCAGGACGGGTCGTTGGATCCTGTACCGCATTGAACACAGGGTTCCTCCAACGAGCAATGACCCTGCCACCATTCCGCCAGAAATTAGGAGGGAATAGCCAATAGCCATCAAGCCAATGCCAAAGAACATGTTGGCCGGCCACCACGATGGAAGAAAAAAATGTCACAGTTTCGCCCTAAGGGCGAAGCAATGAATGCGATAGCAACACAGCAATGTCATACGAAGTAAGGTGAGCGGCTTTGGTAGCAATATGAATTGTAGTAAACATGAGCTGATTAAGTAAGCAGGTGTGCTGCGGCGTAAGTAGACCGACATGAGGAGAGACTCGATTACCACGAGAAGGCGCGTGTGAAACGGTGGTGTTGATGAGAAGCGCTTCCCGTGGGCAGCGCGTGCGAAGGGACACACCTGTAGCGCTGCACTGCCGATCCGGGCAGCATTACATGTGTAGCGTGCGTTGGAAAATGTGGCCCGACTATTACTAACTGAATGAACAAGCGTGGTGTGAGCGCGCACAAACATGAATAGATCACACTGAAGGACTGCAGACAACGACTGTCAAAAACGCTGGCAGCAAGCCCATACGCTGCAGCGGGCGAAGGTACGTGCGGTCTATCGCTTCAACAGAAACTGAGCGGCGAATGCACAGTGCATAAAGGTCAGAGCCGTGTGGAGATAAGAGACGGTGCGGGCGAGCGACGAGCGCGGTTGTTGGCAGAGTAGAAGTGCGCCCCCCCCCCCCCCCCCGCTCCCTCCGGCGCTGGCTTCCCGCTTCCTTGCTTGCGCGTGGGAGAGATAAGAGACGGTGCGGGCGAGCGACGAGCGCGGTTGTTGGCAAAGTAGAAGTGCCCCCCCCCCCCCCCCCCCTGCTCTCTCCGGCGCTGGCTTCCCGTTTCCTTACTTGCGCGTGGGAGATTGAGTGCGTTCACTCTCCTTGACAGCGCGCGTCCCCGCATGCTTCCGCTCGGGCATACGGCGCGCGGTGAAGATTTTATCTATACGGAACCTCACGGCGACGGCGACGCCGACGGCAGAAATCCGGTTGAAGTGTCCATATCGCAATAAAAAAGCGAGAGCAAGTACTCTCCACAAAACTCACGGGTCTCACCCGGAAGCGGCTTACGTAGATGCCGCCAAATACCCAACCAATAACAACTTCGCCATCAGCGTGGTCTCTCTTCCCAGCGACCGGGACTGCGAGTCCCGTCTACGCACAACATGCTCGCTGAGAGCCCCCAACGCAATTGAAGCTGAAGATGTCGCCATCGACTTGCAACAGCGGCAGGCTTCACCACAATTCTGAGCGACTCCAAGGCCGCCATCAGCAACTACACTCGTGGCATCGTAGCTGCTACAACGCTACGTCACCCCCTTCTCTCTTCTCGTTCTCAATTTCCCCCTGAGTATGGAAGCGGGGAGGACGATGACGACGCAGAGGTTTTCACTCGCCCCATCGAACTTGTATGGGTCCCGGCCCATTGGGGGAACTCGGGGAACGAGGCTGCCCACCAACATGCTCGAGGATTCGTCCACCGAGCGGCGGGACAGGCCTCCGACCCGGAGGACTCGAATACGGAACCTTTGACCTCCTACAGTGACATCACCACCTACTATAGAGTCTCGAGACGATCGAGACCACCACCTCACCCTAAATTGACCAAGTGTCAAGAAATCACCTGGCGTCGCCTACAGACGCATTAGTTTCATTGCCCCCAGATCCTCTCCTACATATACCCGGAGCTAATAGACCCCCGCTGTAAGCCATGTGGAGAGATCGCCACTTTCAACTACATTATCTGGGACTGCCGGATGGACCCCCCCCCCCCCCCCCACACACACACACACACACACACACACTCATGGCCACTCCCTCATCCCAAGCATGGAATAATATCCTCGCCGAGACCAGCCTGGAGGATCAGCTCCGGGCCGTGGACAGAGCCGGGGAGGTGGCTGGCAGGCACGACCTGACAGACTACCTCCCCCCTTGAATGACACCTATTGTCGAATAAAGTTGTACCTACCTACCTCTAAACACGCCCAGTGGAAATCGATGTTATGGGAAGCAGTGTGCCTGGAGCCTACCAATTAAACGAAATGACCACGAAAACACCCAGAGGTAGGCAGCTGTTTCATGACCTACATGACACGCATGTCACGACATTCATGTCATGAGTCCTCAGGAGTCCCTTTAGCTACGCTTAAGAGATCTTAAGGTGAAAGCCTTAGTTATGCTCATGACTATGACTTCTACCAGCATCCTTTAGTGTTTCCTTCACTTAGTACCCACGACTGAACCCATTTCAGTGGTGTTTCAGTGTTAATCTTTTTTCGTGGAGTCATTCTCATTTTGCCTCAGTCATGGTCATGACTATGACTTCTACCATCATATTTTTAGTGTTTCCTTCATTTAGTACCCACTTCCGAACCAATTCCAGTGCTTTTCGAGTATTAATTTTTTTCGCTGAGTCATGTCATTTTTGCTGAGTCACGCTCATGACTATGACTTCTATCATCCTTTTGTGTTTCGTTCACTTAGTGCCCACGTCAGAACCCATTTCAGCGGTTTTTGAGTGTACAGCTTTTCTCGCGGGGTCATTGTCATGACCTACATGACACGCATGACCTAGCATTTATGTTCGTCATACACTCTTGTCATACTATGCCAATTTTGGTGCCTACCAAGCTAACCAAACGACCGTGAGAGCACCAAGATGTAGGCGGCTGTTTGATGACCTACATGACACGCATGTCATGACAATCATGCTATGACCTATCATTTATGTTCATCATACTCTCTTGTCATATTGTGCCAATGTTGGCACATACGAATATAACGAAACGACCATGAGAGCACAAAGACGTAGGCGGCTAAATAGATAGATAGATAGATAGATAGATAGATAGATAGATAGATAGATAGATAGATAGATAGATAGATAGATAGATAGATACTGTCAAAGTGGCAAATGTTCGCGAAGAAATGCTTCCCATTTAAAAGTGATGAGCAGTGGTGGAACAAAGAATGTAAGCGACGTACCTTGTTCGACTGGTGCTCATCATTTCAAGTTTCCATCTTTCTTTGAACTTCTGCCTTGTTTGAGTTTCTGTAAAAAGTGATTCAAAGTCTGGCATACAAACTATTTACACACAACTACAATCATCACGATTACTTCCGTACAATAAAGATTTTAGTATGGTTTTTAACATACTGTCTATTTTAGAACGCCAAACTCTTGAACAAAAATAAAAACATATAACAAATTTACCCACTATAGCCTAATGTATTGAAAATCTGTCTACGAACTTTTACAGGACACAGAGGGTTATTAGAATACAAGAAACAAATAACCCTACGGAGTTCGCGCATACATGAGCTAGGTGAGTGTTGCAGTGCATGCCAGCATCAAAGAGCATCCCAAAATTTTTAACGGAATGCGCATTTTGAATACGAGAACAATTACAGTTATTGGTGGTTGTTCAATGGAAATTAAAAGGAATTACAGGCAAAACCCGCACGCCCGTACGTGTTCTTAGCACGCGTAGATCTTTTTTGCACCGTTGATTTTCTGAAGCTAAAACAGAAAGAAAGAAAAACGAGATTTCTTGCAATCCTTTTGTATGAGTTCTACGAGCACAATGAGTTGCAGGAAGGAAAATGGGCGCGAATTCACCCACTTGACCCGCAGCAGTGTGCACTGTAGTCACGCATACAGTCTGTGCGAACCCATTTCAACAGATGCGCAGTTCCCGGGAAAAGCTTCACTTGCTTCGTCACGGTGCGAGACAATCACTTTCATGATGTGACGCTCCCCGAGCTTTCTTCAATTCGAGGCACGTTCGTTACCGTGGTCGCTGCGCTCAGCCGCACACTCTTCGTTGACAAAAGACGTGTTTCGAAACCAAGTGTAGCGCAGTTGGAGACTGGTGAAGAGTGCGTCGTTCAAGTCGGCTGTACGGCCAGTTTCTTGTGCTGTTTCACTTTGGAGCCGCCACGTCGCGGTGCACAAGTTTACGGTGGTCGTGAGCCATTTTTACCGCGAAAGGTAAGCACAAGAATTTACCCAATTATTTCTCATGGATATTGCGGCCTCGTATTGACAGGTTTCGAGCGTTTTTTAGACGCATGTGTGCTACGCATGACACATCGATGCGAACAAAATCAACTCAGGCGTAAGTACAGCAACGTTACAACAGTTACTCTAGCCTATGCTTTATTCGCTTCCTTCTTGATAAGATTGTAATCTAATCCTTGCTCATGACAATGACGTTGTAAGGTTAAAATACTTTTCAGCGGTACAGTCAGAAAAAGAAATTATACGCAGATTCAATCAGATTCAGTACACATTTTGAAATATATGTATGTGAAGCGAAGCCTTCGTGAAGCGGTTAATGAAATGCTGTAAATTTGTCAATTTCATTCTTGCGTCTTTGGCCTAAAGGAAACTGGCGCGCACGACAAGTGGTACCCTGGGCAAGCTGTTGGGATCACTGGAGCGTGTAAAAAGGGTGGCGGCTGACATTGCTTCAATTTCGCGCCGAACGATTCGTGTCAGGTCTTCTGAAGTCGATGGTGGCTGCATTTTGCTGTCGTCGCATGAGGATATCGCAGCTTTGTTCAGCAAGTCGGTGAAGGACGTTGCAGTGTGGCGGCTCTTTGCCTACTCAAAGCGTTGGTACTCTTGATAATATCGCTTACTGTCGCAGAATTCTTGCACATTAGTAGGTGGAAAGCATTGTCAACTATGCCTTTCAAAAAATGCCCAACCTAATCCGAATCAGGCATGTCACTGTCACAAATCATGTCGTGGATGTAAGTGGCGTATGATTTCGCCGGTATCTGCGCGCGGATCGCTAGGTCTTTCTTTGCGGCGTTCTTCCATCCGAAGGGACGGCCAAAAAAGTACTTCAGCTTGTGAAGTAGATGGTCGCTGCATTTTGCTGTCGTCGCATAAGGATGTCGCAGCTTTGTTCAGCAAGCCGGTGAAGGACGTTGCCGTGCGGCGAGTCTTTGCCTACTACGGAAGAGACAAGGACGCGGTCTTTGTAGACGCAGCACGTTACAAACACAAACGTAGCTTTGTCGCAGCAGTAGTTCTATGGATACCAGCCCACTCCCCAGACTCAACGGGAGAGGGCAACCCTAACGCGGCGGCACACAACGAAGCTCGAGGACTGACTTTCCGAGCTGCGATTAACGCAGACCACTCGACAGGGCCCTCCGAGGTATGGGAATGGGAAGACAGAAGGACCAGGTTCAACGACATCACCAACCATTACAAGATGCTAAGATGCACTTATCCACCACCCCATCCACAACTCAACAGATCGCAAGCGGCCCAGTGGCGACAACTATATACAACCCAAATCATACAAGAGTCCGATACTAATGCACGCTATTTATCCAGAAATACATACAACAGCAAAGTGTGTGGCACCAGAGCCACGCTAGAAGACATGATATGGGAATGCCAGGGACACGATAATGAGAGTGAGACCTTCACCGACAGCCTCCGCGCGCGATGGCAGGCCACGCTGCTCAGCTCGAACCTTGAAGAACAAGTCTGATCAGTCCAGCGGTCCAAGGAAGCCGCTGGGAGACAAGAACTCCTGGCCGTAAGCTCGGCGGGTGCCCCAACCCACTAACTCGCCGGACGCATTCTGACTCGAAATAAAGTTTTTCCCACTCGCTCTGCTTACATGTGTAAGCTCATCGTGGTACCACACCCTCGCCGTGCAGGTAGAAAATCAGGCTCCCATCAATCAGCATCCCATCTGTTGTGGGTACTCCCATGATCATCTTCCACGTCGACGCCATCGGTACCACAGATCTTGCGGATGCGTCAGGGGAGCGAACGGTTAGGCTTGTCTACGCCTCTTCCGTTACGACGTTAGTACTGATGGGACGACCAGCTCGGTGGTCTCATGGTGCTACCACTCACCTTCACAGAAATGCCACGGGGACAAATTAGTGAAGCAATTAGTAAAACAAGTCGCAGTTTCACCCGAAATACAAAGCATCGATTGCGATAGCAAATTAGTAGACAGGTATATGAAGTAAGAATAGTAGTTTTATCGGCCGTATAAGCTTCTAAACATACGAGGTCTGTTAGAAAAGTGCCCGACCTTATTTTTTTTGCGAACACCTGATAGATATGAAACAAGCGTGCTTGCATCAGCCGACGTTGAACCTTCCTGCGCATGCACGAATTTTTTCCCGCCTGCCGATAGCGTCAGTCACTGGGACGCAGCGTTTGAGTGAGGTAGTGCGCAGTGCTCTCGTCGGTTTTTAGATCCGAAGCAGCTTATGGCGGGGGCTTTGTCCGTCCCTCCCTCCGTACCGCGGCGTCCCACACCCCCACAGCGCATGCGCGTCTCCTCCCCCTCTCTTTTCTCTCCTACGCTCCCCTCCCCCCTTCTCTCCTCTACGGAGCGGCGCGCACGACAGGTGGTGTGACAGCTGCATACTCCGCTGGGGGAGCCACAGTAGTTCCGCGGTATGAAAATGACGGAGCGCGCGCGCCTCATTCTCCTGCGCAGCGCCGCGATGAGCGCTCGGGCCGCTGCCGCGATGCGGGAGCGGCGATGTGGCGATCCCGAACTTCGGGCTCGCGAAGCCGAAAGGAAACGTGAACGGCGGCAAGCGGACCCTGAACTCCGGGCTCGGGAAGCTGAATCGAAACGTCAACGTCGAGCGGTGGATCCCGAGGCGGCGTGGCAACGCGAAGCCGAATCGAAACATCAACCATCTCCCACTCAAGCTAACCATCTCCCCGCTGCTTCGCATCCACACATGGTTCCCTTTAGCGGGAGATGGAGTAATTTTTTTTATTGCAAGGAAACTGACGGAGCGACCGGAGCAGCGCTACTGCATCAAATTTTGCCAGAAACTGGGCGACAAAGATTGAGACGGCTTTCGGTGACGATGCTAGTGAGCTGCACATAGATTAAGGAGTGGTACAACCGGTTTAAAGACGGCCGCACGTTGGTGGAGAGCAAACCACGCTCCGGTCGGCCATGAACATGCCGAAATGACCAGGTAATTGCCGAAATGAACTCTGTGGTGATGCGGGACCGTCGCGTGACTATCCGAGAAATTGCGGAAGAGGTGGGCATCAGCACTTTTTTTGCACATTCCATTATGACCGAAGATTTGGCCATGAAGAGAGTTGCGGCGAAATTCGTGCCGAAGCTGCTCACGGTGGAGCAAAATCAACTTCGTGGTGAAGTCTCACAGGACATGCTGGATACCACAAACAGTGACCCCGACTTCTTGAACACCATAATCACTGGTGACGAGTCTTGGGTGTACAGGCACGGCCCGGAAACCAAATCTCAGTCGTCACAGTGGAAGCATTCCACGTCACCAAGACCAAAGAAGGGCCGCCAAGTGCGCAACAACGTCAAAGTGATGCTGACTGCTTTCTTTGACTACCGCGGTGTGGTACACCTCAAGTACGCACCGCAGGGTCAAACAATCACCAAAGAGTACTACAGGAATGTCCTCCGTCGCGAGATGCTGTGCGGCGCAAGAGACCGGAGTTGTGGTCAAGAGGAAATTGGCGCATCCATGACGACAATGCTCCTGCACATTCCTCGCACTTGATTCAGACTTTTTTGGCGAAAAAGCAGACTCCTGTAGTTCAACAGGCTCCTTCCTCTCCTGATATGACCCCCTGCGACTTCTGGCTGTTTCCCAAAATCAAGAGGCCATTGAAAAGAGCGCGATTTCAGACAAGAGAGGACAGTGTGGCTGCAACGACAGCTGAGCTAAACTCCATTCCGGAACAGGCATTCTACTTTGAGGGTGATTGGGTTTTCAACGCTCCAGTTATGCCAGTTTTTTTTTCTTCGGCCAAAGGTCGGATACTTTTCTAACAGACCTCGTATATGCATGCTAACTAAATTAACAAGCGTGATGTCAAGCAAACATGAACACATCTCGCACTCGATGACCGCGGGAAGTCGCTATCCGAACGCTTGAGTGAGGAAGCGTGGCAGCAGCAGTGAGCGAATTTACCTTCGTGGTGCCTCTCGCATCAACGTGAACTAAGCCGCGAAAACACAGCGCACGGCGGACTCTGTCCCTGTCACGGCTTTCAAGATAGCGCGGCCTGGGCGTGCGCGCGGTCGCGCCTTACGCAGCTACCGCCGGAGTAGAACCCGCCTCCCTCCTTCCAGAGCCGTGCGCGCGACGGAAGACGGCGCGCTTCTTCCCCGCTTTCCTCCCTTGTGTGCGCGAGATTGAGCTGCCATCGCCGGCTCACTCTCGCACTATTTCACTCGCGCATACAGCACAGGGCGCGGCGGCGATTTTATCGCCCTTGGACTTACACGGAACCTCACGGCGACAGCGACGGCGACGCCGACAGCCGTATTGCGCCTAGAGTGTAAATATAATTGCTCTCGCCATAAAATGTATTAAGAGATTATTTAGAAGCTGCAGCCACGCTGTATACACAAGATGGCTGCCAGAAGCACGGCCGCTGGATAAAAAAAAAAAGAACCACGGCCGCTGGATAAAAAAAAAAGCTAACCGCGCGTTCTTCCCGCCAAATCTTCTTTGTTGACAGTTAGCTGCGTCTTCAGAATCACGCCTTACTGCTCCGTAACAATTTTCCGAAAATCAGCAGAAGCATTAATATTGCTGCCTTTATTTTATTTCTCCACATTCCACTTGTTCACTTCTCGCCTGTCTATTAGGCTTAGTGGCACATAACCAGTGCGCAGTGACCGTTTATTGGGAATACCCAGTGGCGCATGCCCAGTCACCAAAGTTGTTACTCAGAAAAATATCCAGTGGTCCAACTTGTCTATATTGGGAAACGCACACAGTTGCACATACCCAGCGGCCCAAGTTGCTTACTCTCCAAAAAGGCGAAGCATCGATTGCGATAGCAAATTAGTGAACAGCTATTCGAAGTAAGGATAGTAGTTTATCGGCTGCATAACCTTGTAAACGCAGGCATACTAACTAAATTAAAAATGTCACAGTTTCGCCCTAAGGGCGAAGCAATGAATGCGATAGCAACACAGCAATGTCATACGAAGTAAGGTGAGCGGCTTTGGTAGCAACAACACGCAGAACTGTTGTCGACGCCATCGGCGTTTTGCCCGCGTTAGCTCAAAATGCGTGCGGCGTTGGTGACTGTTGCTGGAGCCTCTGATATAAATAGGCACTTGGTGCCGCAGCTAAACGTCGCCTCCCTTCCCTCCCCCTCCCCCACGGCCTCTCGCGCGTCCGAAGAAGGCGCGTTTGCTCTACATATATGGTGATTGTAAAGGAGAAAAGAGACGCCTACTTCTGCAGCCCTTAATCGAGCACGGCGCAGAACGCGCGTTTGTTCTCCGCCGTGCGTTCACTCCCCGTGAAAGACGCGCCCCTCGCGCCCTTTCACTCGCACATACAGCGTTCGGCGCGCGGCGACGATTTCATCTCCAAATGACGTCATACGGAACCTCACGGCGACGGCGACGGCGACGGCGACGGCGACGGCGACGCCGACGGCGACGGCGACGCCGACGGCAGAAATCTGCTTTTGAGTGTCCATATAATTGCTATCGCAATAACAAGCATGGTGTCACGCGCGCACAAGCAAACATGAACACGTCTAACTCGATGACCGCGGAAACTCGCTGTCAAAACGCTTGTGGGGGGAGGAAGCGCGGCAACAGCAGCGACCTTGGTGCTGCGTCTCGCATCAACGCGAACTAAGCCCGGCCCGGACAGGCGCGCGTGGCCGCCCGGGCCGAAAAATATCTGGGCAGAAAAATATCTAGTGGTACAAGTTGCCTATTGAGAAACGTACCCAGTTGTAGATACCTAGTGGCTCAAAAAGAATAATCGACAAGACAGCAGCAGCCCGCTGCCAGCGTCCGCAAATCGGGGAGAGGGGGCAAAGCAAGCTTCCCTTTAAAAAAGCATACTGGAGTGTTGCAGTTGTTCGCACAGGACAGCAGTTCAAACGAAGTGCACCATCTTCGGTGTTAGGTCGTTTTGTGACGTCTATGTTGTGTACAAGAAATAATTGTAGCCTATAGAGCGTTCCTCTACCCGTGAGATGCCAGCCCTGCACTCCGCGTGTCAAGTACTTGTACTGCACTTTGAGCCGACGTAGAGTGGTATACTTTTATTGCGATAGCAATTATATGGACACTCAAAAGCAGATTTCTGCCGTCGGCGTCGCCGTCGCCGTGAGGTTCCGTATGACGTCAATGGAGATGAAATCGTCGCCGCGCGCCGAACGCTGTATGTGCGAGTGAAAGGGCGCGAGGGGCGCGCGCTTTCACGGGGAGTGAACGCACGGCGGAGAATAAACGTGCGTGTGCGTTCTGCGCCGTGCTCCCGTAAGGGCTGCAGAAGTAGGCGTCTCTTTCCTCCTTTACAATCACCATATATGTAGAGCAAACGCGCCTTCTTCCGACGCGCGAGAGGCCGTGGGAGAGGGGGGGAGGGTGAGGGAAGGGAGGCGACGTTTAGCTGCGGCACCAAGTGCCTATTTATATCAGAGGCTCCGGCAACAGTCACCAACGCCGCACGCATTTTGAGCGAACGCGGGCAAAACGCCGACGGCGTTGACAAGTTCAGCGTGTTGCCGGTGCTGCTGCATGTCCAAAATTATACAGCTGATAAAGCTAATATCATTACTCCGTATAGCTCTCTACAAATTTGCTATCGCAATTGATGCTTCGCCTTTCAGGTGAAACTGCGACAACTTGTTTAAAGGCAGACGAATAATGCCCATAAATAAGCACATTACCGAAATAACTTGTCGATCTGTTAATGACGCATCCTCAGTGGGAGTACTGCGTGTCAAATCCCCTTTAAGTATTGAAGAACAACCAACCCTACCGACTAATCTGCCTGTTGGCGAGTCTTCCATAGTGGTCATCAACCCTTGAGTACGATAACAACTCACACGGCGTTCTCCTTAGTTTGTCGGCATTTTTTGTGGGCTCGTTCTGTGCTCATCCAAAAGCAGTACCGCCTTCTAGCGGCCGCGGCCACTGAGACAAACCTCGAAGGGTAGCTGGAAAAAGGCTTTCAGTTTCCGCGTAACAAAGTTATGTTTTGTCGTATATGAATTACAATCCGAAGCTATCATGTCTGCAGCCTGTGTGTAAGTCATACTTTACGAAATGTCTGACGCAATTTACTTTTAAAAATTCAATTAGTTCACTAAGGCACTTGCGCTTGGCGGATGGCCTTGAGGATGTATATGCTGCACTTCTGCACACGTACGTGACGTTCGTCGCGTGTGGTGGTTGGTGGTGCTTGTCTAACGTCACTGCCCATCCACTTCCACGATGGAGGCGGACTTTTTTAATCTCTGTCCCCTGGTTTAATTTAATAGATTAAACCGTGGGCACAAACGAGGCATTCATGGATTCCGACGCCTGGCTTCTTCCCCTGGGATTCATTGCTTCGATCGTGGTGACGCTATGTGGTCAGGGATTCAAGGTGGTCTTGGGGATCGTCGCCGCGCTTGCCGGCACTAACTTGTACCTGCGCTGGACCAAGGGCATTTACAATGGCACGAATCGGATGGATGGCAAGACAGTCATTGTCACAGGAGGCAATGCAGGTGAGTCGGAGGCCAACTTTTTGATGCTTTGATTGGGATAGTCCTAGTTCTTGCAGCCAATGGGGCACATGTGTAAGGGGTGATTGTACTTTTGTCTTTATTGAAGCTTGCTGCGTTCAATAAACACGTTTGTAACATTAGTAACTTGCCAGAATGTTGATTCAAAGCAGGTATTCCCCTCATAATATCTGATACACTTGTGATATGTACGCTGCGAGAAGTTGTACCCCGAGTACCCCTGGTTTTCTAGTGACGCTGCATGCGCTCATTATTACCGCTCGAAAGGCGGAGAATTCAGGAATACGATGCGCCTCGCTGTCACCCTTTACCAGACTAGTTCAAGACAACGCATTATAAAGTCGCTTCAAGTTTGAGAGATAGATTATCGGAGAGCCACTAGCGATGGTGTGAAAAACGATATATGCAGCGCTAAACGGCAGAAACAGAGCAGCCTGGATTAAGGGTCGAACACCAGAAACTTGAATGACAGGGGGAGAGAGAGAAGCTCACTTTAATGGGAAGTTCGAGGTGTCAGGAGGACGACCACGAAGTTGATCTTGTGCAGCAACTGCTGCAGGCAACTTCTGTACCTCTTGCTATGTCAAAACCTAATGCGGTACCTGAGCTCAACATTTCCAATCGGCAGTACGGACAAGGAATCAAATATGGCTGGTCTCAGTAACTTGGAGTCGGATGATGCATCGACTATGGATGTGGAGTCGCGGGCCCCCAAACGTCGCGACTCCTTCATGAATGTTGCCTCAAATTCTCGCCCCCATTCTAAACCTAAGAAAAGCCCTAATGTCGCCGAGTTAACAGACTCTATTTTGGAGAGAGAAATTGCCACTGCGGTGCTCTCGTCGCCCGAGGGCTGATGAGAGTGCTTCAGTTGAATTGTCGTTCTATACTTGCTGCTTCAACAGATTTACTTCATCTCACACATCAGTTTTGTCCGGATATCATACTTTTACAAGAAACCTGGTTGTATACAGGAGAAAAAAATTCATTGCGAAATTATTGATGTTTTCGTTTGGACCGTCCTACTAGAGGCGGAGGCATTGTAATATTTATTTCAACTAAATTTTGCCACCTAACAAAGTCAGCATTCACGTTATGGGCCCCAGACAGCGAAATAGTTGCGGTAGAAATAAATTTGCCTTGATGTAGACCTTCCACAGTCGTAAATTCTTACTTTCCTGTTGGGGTCCAGAACAATAGTTCCTTAAATTCAATTTTAGCAAATTGCGGAAAAGATATAATCTTAGCTGGTGATTTCAATTCACACCATGTATCATGGGGATACAAAACGGATCTGTGTGGTAAACGACTGTGGGAACGGAGAGTAGATAATGGGCTTTCCTGCATGAACACTGGAGCAGTTACGTTTCTCCGAGGACAGTCTCGCTCTGTTTTAGACCTCACGTTCTGTGGAACAAATATTGTTGTATCATCATGGTCAACGATTGACGGCGCCACAAACAGTGACCACCTGCCTGTGTTTTTTTTTTTTTTTGAAGTGGTAGGCCCTCTAACCTCTCCGGAGCTTCATAAGAGAAGGTTTATTAATTATACTTGTTTTAATACTTGTTTGAAAACAGCGTTTAATTCAATGAGACATATGAGTTGTAATCAAAAGGCTCATAGTTTATGTTCGGTATTGGATGATTCTAGAAAACGATCTGAATTTGTAATGTGTTCGAGTAAAAACAATAGCCCTAGTAAATGGTGGAATGATGACTGCACTAGAGAATTTAGGCGGAGGAAAGCTGCGTGGAAAAAGCTTCTACACAACCAGTGTCCAACAAACTGGAATGATTACAAATACATTGCGGCCACCTTTAAACGTACAGTTTCTAAAGCGAAAGACGAGTATAAGATCAGACATTTTGATTTCTTGTCCCAAGCACGCCACAGAGGGGCATTGTTCCGTTTTCTGAGATCACTGAAGATGATTCAACGATGAATTAATGCAGACTCACTTGTTCTCACACCGAATGAAATTACTAAGTTCTTGGAACAAATTGGCAAAGGGCTTGAGAGCCGCTTTTCATCTTGTCTCCCTTGTCGGCCTTTATTGCTTGGCTCTGTGGACAATTTCGAACAGGTGTCATTACCGGAATTGGCCTCAATGGTTGTAAGTTTGCCCTCTGCTGCCCCAGGTCCGGATAGGGTTACCATCGCAATGATGAAAATTTTGTATAAGGAGTATCCTGATGTCTTATTGGCTCTGGAGAATCATTCTATGGAGAAAAAAGGCTTGGATACCATTGCAATGGAAACTCGCTAAAGTAATATTATTACTAAAAAATCAAGGTAGTGGATATACACTGGAAAACATTCGGCCTATTTCATTAACGTCAAACCTTGTTAAGCTAATGGAAAGAATAATAAATGTCCGAATCATGAAGTTCGTGAACACCAGAGAACTGCTGAGCCCTTTCCAAATTGGACCAGGCATGTCCATCTGGTGTGCGCACGCAGACATAGAGAGTCGAATTCATCTTGCACGACGCCACGGGCGGTGTGCTGCACTGGTCATCGCCATGGTCCCTCAATACTTGAAAAAGCTATTAAGAGACTATGATATCGCCAAAGCTTATGATAGTGTCGAGCATTCAATATTGTTGGATATAATGAATGCACTGGATCTCCCGCATTGCTTTATAAGATGGACAGCCGAGTTCTTGAGCGGGAGAGAATTCTTCTGTGTTAGGAATGGTATCGCCTCTAGAAGGTTTACACAGACCAGGGGTGTACCTCAAGGGGCCGTTTTGTCTCCCTTATTTTTCAATGTATTACTAAGTGGTATACCTTGTCATGCTGACGTAAATACATATGTTTACGCAGATGTTATTGCATTTTTTACTTCTGCAGACGACATTCAGTCTCTTTACGAATAATTGCAAGCTTATCTCAACACACTTGAACAATGGCTGGAAGGAATTCGCCTATCTCTCAACGTTAACAAGAGTGCGGTGCTGGTCTTTCCGCTAAGGAGTCCAGTGTATCTAACTCTGTTATCAGAACAAATTCATCTCCCAAGTTGAACAAATCAAGTACCTTGGGGTGATTTATGACAGTAAACTCAATTGGCTACCGCATATTGAGTATATTGCTAAAAAGGGGGCCGTGCTCTCGGAATATTACGACGGCTGAGCAACAATAGGTCGGGCATGCGAAGAGACACACTACTAATGATATACAGCATGTATGTCAGGCCAGTATTAGAATTTCGGCGTGTTCTGTTCTCTGGAAGTGCCGCGTACAAAATTCTTCCCCTTGTTTTAATGCAACGGGATGCGATCCGACTCTGCCTTGGCCTCCCCAAATTCGTATCGAACGCGGTGCTTTACCTGGAAGCGCGAGTGCCGTCGTTAATGGCTAGATTTAGACTACTAAGAGTCCAAACATTTCTGCGACTGCACGAATCACCTTTCAGAAGACACCAGACAGTGTTTATAAGTCAACCCACTTTATTTTTTAATGTCCACTCGCCCCGTTTTCACACGCCACAGGTGGTTTTTGAGCAGGCAAAACCACCTTTGGCCAAACCCACTTATACTAGAACCATTGAATGTTAAACTCTATAAGATAACTCCTGCAAAGTCTACTACCGTCTCTCTAGAAATTATTTTTGATAACATCTACCAAAATAATGCAAAACTTTTATCTTCACGAATTCTCAATGCCTTTCTGGATGATCACTTATGTCATATTCAGACCAACGCTATAATACGAGCTACAGATGCATCACAGAACAATGAAAAGGCAGGTGTAGGAATTTTTTCTCATTCGCTAGATTGGTCCTATTCGATTAGACTTCCAGATTTTACTTCTATCTAGAAAGCACAATTCTTAGCTGTGGTTTTAGCATTGCGGAAGTTGAACCCCTCTCATTCATCAGTTGCTATTATTACCGACTCACTCTCTCTATGTTCATCGCTTACAACGCGTAGTTACTCAAAAATTTTGCAAGAGCTATATATTTTGGCTCCGTCTCATTTGCGTTTGCTTCGCTTAATTTGGGTGCCGGGGCACAAAGGTTTGCCTTTGAATGAGTGTGCAGGTTCATTAGCGAAGGCTTCCCTGGGTGGTCCTTTAGTACCTGCAGTTCCCCTAACCGCCTATATCACTACCGCTAGGTGATGGATGAGATATATAATTTTAGTATGGCTTCGAATTCTGACTACCCCATCTACTATTCCCTTGGAGTCGTAAATTCTGTCCAACACGAAAATTAGAGATTACACTAACGAGGATACGTTGCCGCATCCCGACACTAAATTTTTACACACACAGAGCTGGTTTGGTGGCATCTCCTTTGTGTATACTGTGCGACGAACCAAAAACTATTGACCACTTTCTCCTTGCTTGCCGACTATTCTCCTCATTAAGGAAAAGGGTGCTTGAGGACCCTTTAAACAAACTTGGCCTCAGCATGAACGCTGCCGTCTTGCTTTCCTTTGGAGCTTCCACATTGGGGTACAGCCACCAGAATGTTAGCCCTGCAATGCAAAACTTTATCATTGATTAGAATTGACTGCCTTCCTAAAATAGTCAATTATAATAATTAATTAGAACACCGAGCAGTATTCATCTTCCTTTTCTCTTTCTTTCTATCTTTTTCTAATCTTTTTTTTAAATCCATTTTCTCCAAACCGCCTAATTCTTGGCCGATCTCTCACGGTGGGTATGTGCCATTTTTACTGAGGATCATCATCATCATCAGCAGCAGCAGCAGCAGCAGACCACTGTTCCTTCGTGCTGCAGTATTTTCGGTTTTATCCCCGCGTTTTACAGGAAGACACCTCTCCCATTGCTATGGCAATGGAAGTATAATCGGCAGAACGCCGACGCACTACTTTGGTAGCAACCGGCCCGAGGAAAAGAAACTGCCATCCAAGTCAAGCCGATAGCAAGGGCACTGTTCCTGCTCAAGCGATGACGCCTCAGATGAAGAAGGCTTCGAGAGAGTCGTACACTGGAAGGCCAAGAGAAGGAACATCAGCGGACGGTCTTCGTCAAGTAAGGCAACGGTCACACCACAGTGAAGGCCATCGGCGCACACAATTCTCGTTGTGCCTAACACACCTGCGGACAAAGTCCACCGCCTTAATCGACAAACGATTTTCATTTCTCTGGAGGCTCGTGTCCCAGGAGAGATTAAGGATATCAGAAATAATAATCGAAAGAACGTGCTGGCTATTGATCTCCACAACCGAAGCGCAGTCGATGCTTTGATGGCAGTAAAGCTCATATGGGCCACGTTATTGTCCACTACCTCGTTCCGCAGGACAACGAAACCACTGCTGGTGTTGTTTATGATATTGACGCATCGATTAGCAGCAGCGACCTGCCAATTTGAATCAAAGCTGCAACAGATGACTTTGGCTTACTGCAAGCTCGGCGCCTTGGTAATTCGAGCTGTATACTGAAGTCAAAAGTCTGCCTACCATCACACGTAAAGGTCGGCCACTTTCAGCATGTGGTACGGCCTTTCATACTCAAACCACTTCAGTGTAGAAGATGTTAAAGATTGGGCACGTGGGTGCTGTCTGCCGAAATTTAGCGGTATGCCCTCGATGTTCCGAACAACACGACGCTGACACTTGCCGTGCAACGGAGCTCAAGTTCCAAAATTGCCAAGGCTTGCACGCTGCATCCTCAACAGACTATCGACACCTAAGGAAAGAGTATATAATATTGAGGAAGACGGCCAGAGACGGGTCATCACACAGACATGCTTCTGCTACAATAAGGCGACATCGCTCCCGGACACGAAAGTGTACGATATCCTCTTCCGGCTCAAGGGAATACCTCCCTTCGTCCGGCAATACCGCCTCCTCTTCCATCTGTCGCTAATAAGAGCACGAATGCCAGCGAAAAAAGTGGCTATGCTATTGAAGCTTCATTAATGAGGTGTGGCCAGCGCTGCCGAAGACATGCCAAACACCAGAGCCACAGCACAAGATTCGCCACTTAGAGTCCAATGTGGCTGCAGTTGACCACATACGAGACAAGGATTCGCAAGTGACTGCTATACTAAAGTCTCTCACAAATGTCATGCGTCAAATACTGACAAACATCGACACTCCGACTGCTCGTAGTGCACTGCAAGTACTGGACACATTGACTCCAGTGCTTGAAACCTTCGCATAGCAACATGGCCCACTCCTCACTGCCCTACCGTAAGGAAGTCAAGAAAGCGTCTCTATTCCAGTGGAATGCCCATGGCCTCAAATCCAGAATTTTAGATTTTAGACACTTTGTCTTCGAAAACCGTTCCCGGCCCATCGTCGGAATTTGTGAATCGAACGTTCAGAATATCATCCGCATTTATGGCTATGAGGCATTCATGTCTTCTACCTGTCGTGATGTGAGCAAGCTCATTGTATATACGAGCTGACATAGGTATTGAACCCAGTCCTTTCTTACGACGACAACCAGTGCGTTAGCTTAATTGTGCTCGTAAAAATGAAGGAGATTCTGTTCATTCTTGTCGCTGTCTGCACTGCCCCTTCAGTCACTTCAACCCCAAACGACTGCACGACGTGTTATCAGCGACAACCGGTCCTACGATTCCCACTGGAGATTTTAATGTCCCCAATCCGCTTTGGGGGAGTTTTAAGATGGACTCCAGGGGAAGGAGACTAGCATCCATAGCCACGCAGTACGATCTTTATTACCTCAACGATGGTAGTCCGACATATTTACGAGGGCTTACATACAGCAGCTGCCTAGATTTGACCCTGGTCTCGCGGCGTCTTGAGAGAAACGTGGAATTGTTCCCAGACATCGAATCACATAGTAGTGACAATATTATCACATACCCGAGGATAAAGGGACTATCTAAATACTCCTGTACGATTCTAGAATGAATCGGCGTTTCGGTCACACATGGAGAAAGTTATGCCAGAAAGGGAACCACTTCATTTCATTTCGTTTTATTACCTTAAAGACCCCGTTCGTGGTATTACATAAGGGTTGGTTAGCATGTTCGCACAAGAAAATGCAGGTCTTACGGTGAAATATAAGTTTGAATAGTTTCCAAGAATTGTATGGAACACGAAATGCAAAAGGTCATGCAGGAGGCTACGCGCGGTTTTCAGTCTTTCCGGAAGTATGAATAATTTGAATGGAACTGCAGCGACTGCGAGCGATTCGCCGGTGGGGTGAAAAACGATACAGGCGAATTAAATCCATCCACGATCTCAGAGAGGCAAGACGGATGCAAAAGAAGATTACGCGCTGCTATGATGTACTACAATCTCCAAGATGGAGACGATTCTGCGAGTCGTTGGATCCAGTCAGCGCTTATCCCATATATTGAGAGCCGTGCGTGGACTTCGCGTATCACCGAAACAGCGGGTCCCTTTCAAATCTCTCGCTTTGTGGCAAGGTCGACGAGAGATTGTCATTGCTGAGGAATTTTGCTCAAGACTTGGTGGCATGCAGCCCCAACGCGCACTTACACCATGTGTCACTCCTGTCTCGGGACTCCTGTATCAACGCCTTACATTCATACGTATCATACATTCATACAGGCGTTACAGGCGTTGCCTGTATGAATGTAATGTCTTCGGTGGAGGAGCTTGGAGCGGCACTGGCGGCTTGCGGACGCTCCTCGTCCCCTGGGCCGGACGGCGTTAACTATGCGGCGCTCGGCAATCTTGGGCAGCTTCTAAACCATTAGAACGAGTCTTGGTGCAACGATTGGGTTCCACGTGAATGGAAATGGTTCCACTTCTCAAACCTGGTAAATCACCATTATATTTGTCATCGTACCGCCCCATCGCTCTGGCCAGTTTCATCGGAAAAATAATGGAAAGAATGGTTTTTACGTGCCTGGAATGGTACCTGGAAAATTACAACGTGTACCCAGACGCTATGGCTGGCTTCCGGTGTGGGCGCTCATCCATACATAATGTCATCGATTTGGTCACATTTGTTGAGCATCAAAAACATCTGAAACAATTCATTGCGACATTGTTCCTTAACATAAAAGGCGCGTACGGCAATGCAGCACATTATGCCATTATAGAGGCTCTGACTGAAGCCGGAATTGGTGGCCTGCACTTTTCAGTGGCTATGCAGTTATTTGACTGACATACATCTCTTCGTGATGACCCAGGATGGCGCCACGACTCGCCACCAAAGTTTCCGTGGAGCGCTGCAAGGCGGAGTGTTGAGGCCGACACTATAGGGATCGTTGGCCTTGTCCGATGCTTGCCCAACACAGCTAAACTATGACTCTATATCTGCATCTGGGCGTCTGCTGTAACACGACGGCAGGCAAGGCTACAAAAGGCGGCTACGTTAATATCGTTGTACTTGCGAAAACAAAATTTAGAACAATCTTCAGATTTACTTGGCAGGTAATGAGGTCTTACTATGTAAGTGTCAATGGTCAAGCAATTGCAAACGTACGGAAACGCCGCTTTTTAGGGGTAGTTATCGACCGCGACCTATCATGGAGCCCGCACGTTTCATACCTAAAGAGGCGGTTAACGACAATAACACACCTCTTCAAATTTCGAAGCGGTAAGTGATGGGGCATGCGGTCAATGCTGCAGCTCTATAATGCTTTGCTCTTGAGATTTGCAAGATACAACTTCCCTGTGCTAGGCAACACCTGCAAAACAAACCTGCGTGTATTACAAGCTCAAGCCCTATATAAGGACGTGTCTCGGTCTTCCGAAGCGTGCGTCTACAGCAGCAACGATTGTCATAGCGCGAGATCACCCAATATACACAGCCACCGACGCTCTCAGGGCGCATATTCGGCACGTTGCCCGACTACCTTCTCACCATCTTGCTTCCTTACCTGCAGAAAGCTAGGCCACACGCAACTTTCTGTCGTATAGTTGCTGCCAATCGTACCTCAAGGAGAATGTGTTGGAAGACTAGTTGGTAAGACATTATTTGGGAACTTAAACGGCGCTAGGTACGAGACACCGAAGTAGAAGAAGGCAGGACGAACGCAGCGTCCTGTCTTCTTCTACTTCGGTGTCTCGTACCTAGCGCAGTTTAAGTTCCCAAACAATCGTACCTCGTTTCTATCGAACTATATGCCTTCATTAAGACGATCCTATCCTTTATGGTGCCTGCATAAACCTGAAATACGCCTCACCATCCCCGGAATCATTAAGAAAGCTAACATGCCGTCGTTTGCCCTGAAACAAGCCACATTAGGACTTTTAAATGAGGTGCACAGCGGCCGCGTACATGTTTACATCGATGGCTCAGTCACACATACAATTTTAGCTGCCGCGGTGGTTATTCCAGCAAGATCCATCAACATACAGCTGAAAACGTCTCATGTATCACCAACGGCAGTTGCTGAACTGGTAGCCCTACGTCCGACTATTCGTTTCATTCAGGAAGGAACCACTCGATTCATGATCAATCTTCTTGGATTCCGAGGCAAGAGTTTATCCTCAGCACTGGGTTGTGGATCACACGAGCAGCTCGTCGCAGAGATAAGACAAGTCCACCATCGAGTAGTTGACGAAGGACACAATATAATACATGTAAATCAATTGTTTCCTAGTCCTTGTGGCATAGATGGCAATGATAAAGCAGACGCAGGTGCCTGATCTGCCCATGACGGCGCCAACTACGTTGTCATTCCACTTTCGAGAGCAGTGAAAAAACGTTCCGCGCTTGCGCGTAGCCTAACATTGGTTCATCTGATTTCACAAGTGCACGCCTTTATACCCTGGACCCTAACTTACTGCTCTGCATTCCGTCCAACCTTCCACGACGTGACTGCACCCTTCTAGACCGTCTATGGCTTGCAAGTATAGCACGTTCAAATGCGAACCTTTCTGATCGGAATGGCCAATAGCCCGCTTTGTGACTTATGCGGGTGCGGCGATACGATCGCCCACCTTCTTTGCGAGTGCCTTCGTTTCAGCCCGCAAAGAGCAGCGCTCTCAGCCACGCTAGACTGACTGGACTAGCGCCCACTCACGGAAAACAACATCCCCGGTAACTAGCCTACACGAACATCACCGCAAGCCGCTATGAAGGCACTGCTGCGTTATTTAAAAGACACCGGACTGTATGACAAACTGTGACGGTACACTGCGCGGCGTAGGATGGGATGCTGACATTGTTTAACACTAAGAACGCCTTCGCAGACTGCGTGACAGTGCCCACAGTAATGGTTCTGTATTGTGTTTGTGTGTGTGTTTTCTTTTCTTTTCGTATTGTTTTTCTCTCATCTATCGCATCCCGTTCCCCCTCCATCTGTACAGGGTAGCCAACCGGAGAGAATGTCTGGTTAACCTGCCTGTTTTTCTTGACCCCTCTCTCCAGGTTTCAGGTTAGGTTAGGGGGAACTGTTATGTTTGTAACTGGCAGTGATGTGCCGTTAATGAGAATACCAATAAAATGTTTATTTTGTCTCGAATTATCCATATTATTTTGGCGAGTTGATCGAAGTCAAAAAGGAGACTGCAAATATTCTGTACCGAAAATTGGCCCACCCGTCGACTGTCCATGTTGCGCGTGAACCGCACTCAGTCTGGTATATCCATTGGCAGCTGATATATGCGACAATACTCTCCTACTGCGGTGCTCTCGTGTGCGTTTAATGGCCTGCAACTAAACTCGATCGTCCACGCTATGAGAGCGGTGTCTTGTGGCGATAATTTTGCTAAGTCTGTGCCTTAAATATATCCGTCAGCTGCCTTATTCAAACCACATGATGCGCGACTTCTTTAAAAGCCGGGACTCCGTTTCCGATGAATCGCTCTCGATGCCGGCGTACCGCTATATAGCGCGAAGTGCACAAGCCGGCGTTCAAGCATGTCGCCTCCTCCTCCAGGGATCGGCAAGGAGACAGCCAAGGAGCTCGCGCGGCGCGGCGCCCGCGTCATACTGGCGTGCCGTAGCACAGCCAAGGGCCAACGGGCTGCCGACGAGATCCTGGTGGAGACCGGCTGCTCCGTCGTCGTGCGCCAGCTCGACCTGTGCTCGCTCAAGTCGGTGCGCCAGTTTGCCGACGACATCGCTCGCAGTGAAGAGCGGCTCGACGTACTCGTCAACAATGCCGGCATTTTCCCAGGTGCGCATACATTAAGTGGAACGAGGCAGACGCATCGTACAATGGGCACGCGAAAGGGAGGAGATGGGCCGCACGGGTTCCGCTCACTGCTAGGAGTTTTGTCGCTGCTTATTATTTTGTTTTTCATACACTGAGCCGGATAAACGAAGTGTCCGACCACAGGCGCGCATGCGTGGCTTCTAATTGGGTCATTCCATGTCAGCTGTCCCAGCCTTACGCTTGGTATGCCCGATTATATATATATATATATATATATATATATATATATATATATATATATATAATTGCAAAATACTGGCACAAAATATTTTAGGAGAAAATTTTTGTGTGCATTTGAGGGCAATTCGATTTTTTTTCAAACGGCACCAAACCAGGTGGGAACAAAAATTACCAAAAATTGAGCATTTTCTTCATTGTCGCAGAACTTACATTATTATAGTTCGTAGAAATGTTTTATAGCGATAGCAATTATATGGACGCTCTAAGCGGATTTCTGCCGTCTACGTCGCCGTCGCCGTGAGGTTCCGTTTAAACTCCAACGGCGATAAAATCGTCGCCGCGCGCCGTATGCTGTATGTGCGAGTGAATGCGCGCGAGGGACGAGCGCTTTCACGGGGAGTGAACGCACGGCAGAGAGCAAATGCGACTTCTTTCGTCGCGCGAAAGGCCGTCGGGGGACGCGAGGGAGGTCGCGAAAGTAGGTCACCGTGATGAGGGGACAGTGTGGGGGAGAGGACATTACCTTGACGAAGCGGATTCGGCGACGCGACGCCGCTTGCAGACGCTGTTCTCTAGTTGCTCGTGGTATCCGAGCGTTCCTTGCCCTCGCAAGCTCTCGCCCGGGTTTTAATTCAGTCGACGTTCCCCTTGCGAATCGGGCGCAAGGGGAACTGGCGACTCAGTCACCCACACGAAAGGAGGAAAGCGGGAAGGCAGCGCGGGAGGGAGGGGTTGCAGCTTCTGCTCTGCGAGCAACTTTACGCGGCGTCGGGCGGTCGCGCGCACCGTATCTTGAAAGCGATCTGCAATACGGCTCATACCTTTGTATGCGCTGTGCTTTCGCTGCTCAGTTTCCGGTGAAGCGATAGATCTCACGAACCTGCGCTCGCTGCTGCTGGCGCGCTTGCTCACGCCAGCGTTTTGACAGCGATCGTGTGCGGATTGAGTGTGATCTATCCATGTTTGCTGTGCGCACTGACACCATGTTTGTTAATTCAGTTAGTAAGAGAATGTGCACAACTTTACACAGCCGATAAAACTACTATCCTTACTCAGTATAGCTCGCTACTAATTTGGTATCGCAATTGATGCTTCGCCTTTCGGGCGAAACTGTGTCTTTTTTATTAAAATGATTTAGGCGCAACATCATTCTTTTTCTTTCTCTAATTTACTCCTAATGACAAAAATATTGCATTTTCTAGAAGCCCTATGCAATAAATGCTTACATGCAAAAACCCAGAAGCTTATCCAAGAAGCTTATTATCTCCCAAAGTTTAATTTGTCCCTCAGTGTTACGCCACAGTCCCGAAAATCCATGCTGAACTTAGAAGACAAAGTAGTTTGACCTATGTTTACGCGTCTGTAGCGGTCGTTGTAAACTTATGCCAAATAACGGCCATCATAGAGAAAGACATTAACTTTTTGTACAGAAGGTTTACAGAAAGGTAATTTTCTTTTAAGGACGCACAGCGTACTGAAATGTCGGAGCTTTGTTCAAAATAAAGGCCAAAAGACGTGGTTGTGCAGCATTATAATGTAGTTTAGTTTAGCAGGGTGGTTCAGAAAATGTGTTACCCGCCGGGGTGGCTCAGTCAGCTAAGGCGTTGCGCTGCTGAGCACGAGGTCGCGGGATCGAATCCCGGTCCCGGCGGCCGCATTTCGATGGATGCGAAATGCAAAAAAAAAAAAAAAAAAAAAACGCCCGTGTGCTTGCGTTGTAGTGCACGTTAAAGAGCCCCAGTGGTCAAAATTAATCCGGAGCCCTCCACTACGGCGTGCCTCATAATCAGAACTGGTTTTGGCACGTAAAACACCAGACAGAAGAAGAAGGACAGAAAATGTGTTCAAAATTTCGTAAACATAGCGAAGCTGCGATGGGAAAGCGATTTCTTCGACATTGCATTTATCACAGAGGCATGCATTGTAAAATGAAAAGTAATCTAACTAGTAATAATGCGAACCAGGCTAATTAACTTTATAATCGAGCGGGGGTCACGGCTTGATGAGGACGCTCGATTCATGCTCGCTCGGCAGTGAGGTTTAGTCACGTTACTCATGGTCGTCAGCTAAAAGCTTTGCGTTGTTCGTCCGTTCAGATCCGATTTTCTGTGTGCTATTTGACGGAACTCATTAAGTTGCATATATTAAAAGCGTCAACTTTTGCATGTTTGAAAAGAGTTATGAACTCCCCGGGATGACGGGCTTTCAACTCTTGCATTGTACGCAGTAAAAAAAGTCGCAGTTTGGCCCGAAAGGCGAAGCATCAATTGCGATAGCAAATTAGTAGAGAGCTATTCGGAGTAGGGATAGTAGTTTTATCGGCTGCATAAACTTGAACACATTTGGACTAACTGAATTAACAAGCGTGGTGTCAGCGCGCACAAGCAAACATGAATAGATCACACGGAATGACCGCAGACAACGACTGTCAAAACGCTGGCAGCAAGCGCAGCCGCCGCAGCGGGCGAATTGTTCGCGCGGTCAATCCCTTCAACGGAAACTGAGCGGCGAATGCACAGCGCATACAAAGGTCAGAACCGTGTGGAGATAAGAGACGGTGCGGGCGACCGCCAGTGCCGGGCAAAGTGCAGAGGAGTTGTGCAGAGGAGAAGTTGTTGGCAGAGGAGAAGCTGTTCCCCCCTCCCTCCCGCGCTGCCTTCCCGCTTTCTTGCTTTCGCGTGGGAGATTGAGTGTCCAGTTCCCCTTGCGCCCGGTTGCAAGATAAGCATTTGGTGAAGCAGCACAGCGTCACCCCGCCTCCCTCCCTCCCTCACTCCCATACCCCCACGGCCTTTCGCGCGACGGTCGCGTTTGCTTTTGGCCGTGCGTTCGCTCTCCGTGATAGCGCGCGTCCCCCGCGCGGTTTCACTCGCGCATACGGCGCGCGGCGACGGTTTTATCGCCCTTGGAATCTATACGGAACCTCACGGCGACGGCGACGACGACGGCGACGGCAGAAATCCGGTTGAAGTGTCCATATAATTGCTATCGCAATAAAAAGGCGTCATGGTGGGGTGTGCATCAGTAGCATCTTCTCCACAGGAAACGTGTTTACTCTTTTCAAACTGTTTTGTGACGGTGGAGTAAGAGATGGCAGAGTATTTGCTGCAAGTAATTTCCAACACGCGCAAATGCACTCACATTCTCCACTCCACGAACCATCGTCAGGAACGTTTTGAAGATTAACGGGAGATAAAAAAAAATGTCACAGTTTCGCCCTAAGGGCGAAGCAATGAATGCGATAGCAACACAGCAATGTCATACGAAGTAAGGTGAGCGCCTTTGGTAGCAATATGAATTGTAGTAAACATGAGCTGATTAAGTAAGCAGGTGTGCTGCGGCGTAAGTAGACCGACATGAAGAGAGACTCGATGACCACGAGAAGGCGCGTGTGAAACGGTGGTGTTGATGAGAAGCGCTGCCCGTGGGCAGCGCGTGCGAAGGGACACACCTGTAGTGCTGCACTGCCGATCCGGGCAGCATTGCATGTGTAGCGTGCGTTGGAAAATGTGGCCCGACTATTACTAACTGAATGAACAAGCGTGGTGTGAGCGCGCACAAACAAACATGAATAGATCACACTGAATGACTGGAGACAACGACTGTCAAAACGCTGGGAGCGAGCGCATACGCCGCAGCAACGGGCGAAGGTACGTGCGGTCTATCGCTTCAACGGAAACTGAGCGGCGAATGCACGGCGCATAAAGGTCAGAGCCGAGTGGAGATAAGAGACGGTGCGGACGAGCGAGCGACGAGCGCGGTTGTTGGCAGAGTAGAATTGCGCCCCCCCCCCCCCCCTCCCGCGCTCCCTCCGGCGCTGGCTTCCCGCTTCCTTGCTTGCGCGTGGGTGATTGAGTGCGTTCGCTCTCCGTGATAGCGCGCGTCCCCGCACGCTTCCGCTCGGGCATACGGCGCGCGGCGAAGATTTTATCTATAGGGAACCTCACGGCGAAGGCGACGGCGACGGCAGAAATCCGGTTGAAGTGTCCATATAATTGCTATCGCAATAAAATCGGGGTAGCTTGCATTAGTGACGCAAGGCTAAAGACATCTGAGACAAGCTGATCGGTTCTTAGCTGGTCATGGCTATACGAAGTGATGTTAAGTTATACGAAGTGTATAAGCATTTCCTCGTGGTCCGTGACATCGGTGAACGCCTCGCGAAGCACTTGCAGTCCGAGCACACGTAGCGGAAGTGGGGCGAAAGCTGTGCACAGTGTACGGGCGACGCGCAGCAGACGAAACGCCGGGATGACGTCATGGTGCATGCGCAGTAGCGCGCAGCTGGTGGGAGCTCGGCCGAGCCGCCGCCAGAGGCGCCTGCTGCAGTACTGTAGCTGCAGTAACAGACACCGCGAGTGTTCGGCGCTAATGCGGGGAAACGGGGAAGCCCGGATTGCGTCGGCAGTACCTCTGCCTCGTTGGTGCTGCGACAATTTGTTTCTCTCTCTCGCTCTCATTTTCTCTTTCTCTCTCCCGAGCATCGCGCGCTATGCTCGGGACATACTATGCATACGATGCTATATACTATGCATACTATGCATACATACTACATATTATGCTATGCTCGGGTCGCGTGCTATGACAGGCAGTTTGCGGCATCTGCGGCGTCGCTGGTTGCCTTAGCTACGGTGCGGCTGGGTTTTCGTGAAACGCGCACGCCTTACGGCTGGCTTAAACGGCTTCGCTGTTAAAACACCGTGCACGCGGTTACTATGCATGACACCGATACTGTGAAAGAAAAGGCGCACTGATATTTCACACTTTGCGCACCACTTGGCTCTATATGGCTCACCAACTACGTTCTTCTGCACACCACTGAAAAACACTCGTATACATGCGGCAATCGTAAGTAATTACACCGGAGGAGCAAGACATCGTTTGAGCGAAGCACATGTAATCATCATCAGTCTTGTGAATAGGCTTCTTCCGGCTGCACATTTAGCTCTCACACACGCAAAACGAATTTTGTTGCTTGCACGCTTGGTTCGTTTCAAAACGAAAGCAAAGTGAAAACAATGTCTATGCGAGAAGTTTTGACATTTGCCACAGGGCGCTACGCAAAGAGGAATAAGAAAAAAATCACCGACAATTACGATACTCCATAATGTGAAATTTGAGCACAGCGTGTTTTTATTTCGCGGCATATTGAGACAAGAAATTTGAGCTAGACATGTAGCAGAGTCGGCCGTAGTCGAAAATGTCATCTGTGGGCCAAGCGCGTCGGCTTTTGTACATAACTCGTCGAAGGTTCCACTGTAATCGCTGGTGCAGCTTGCCTTCCAGAAAGTACTACACAATTCGCGTCGCGCATACAATCAGATTGACCAACCTATTGACCAACCGCTTACGTACTCGAAAAGCGGAGCAGGTTTTTGAAAAGCGCCATGATGAAGGGGCGCGAACACACCTATTGCTACAGCGCGGGGACATATAGATTACAGCACAAACATGTAAACGTGTTTAAAGGATAACGTTAAGAGGTAGTATACGGAGTCCTATAGCACGCAAATAAACTCAACTCGATCAAGAACAAACCGATAAAGTGAATGTATGAAATAGCCACGCTTTGCAAAACTCTAGAGAAATATAGGAAAGATTATCCGCACTCTATATAAACCGGGCAAACGCTTGTGCTTTGTTCTCAGACAGGATGCAGCTCACCGACGACGGCTTTGAAGAATGCTTCCAAGCCAACTACTTGGGCCACTTCCTCCTGACACTTCTACTTACAGGTAGGCTATACAAAAGTTGGTCTATCCTCGCGCAGTGGTAAAAAGGCGTGTTGGAGTAATTTACTGGATGCAAATGTTTGGTACAGTTGTTGCAGTGTCAAAATGAATGAACCTATATTGACTTATGCTGAGGCATCCACTTGCTTAATAAACAAATACGTATAACAGACAAGTAACCGGTAACACAAGTATCGCTTATGCCACTTGCGAGTATTGTTTACTGGCACACAGTGTCACACAGCATGAAGGAGGCTGATACGGCGTGTCTTCTCAGCAAGGAATAAGTTGGGACATATCTGCACTGCAGCGAAGAGAAAGGCTGAAGACGCATATATAGAGAGCTAGAAGCATTTATATGAAGCATGTATAGAGAGTTAAAAGAGAGCAGTGGGCATAGAGTTTCTCACTATATTACCTAGAGGGAAAACTGGCGCTGCTGCGCTGTGGTCTCCATGGGAATGCCGGTTTATTGTGACTTCGGATTGGCATCGTTCTTGGCGAGCCAGAACGCCTTGAAGACGCGCCTGGCTAGCACCGTTCCGTCTGTCACAATGATTCATTTCCTGCTAAAACAGCACGTAAAAAACTGCTTTAGCTTTATTTTTACATAAAAACATGTTTTGTTTATTTTGAGGACTTACTGTTGTATGCACAATTATATGAAACGTAAAAAGTATCAGCTGGCTGCTAAAGTTGGAGGGCAGACGACAAGATTCTCGCTCGCTTTGGAACAACTTGTCGTCTGTTCTTGCCTTTCTTCGCTTGATTCTGCATTGTAGGTGAGTAAACTTTATTGAGAGATGTAATATGGGCGCATGAGAGCCTTTTATGTAGATTTTACTTTAAGAACGCGTTATTTGTGTAGCCATATCCACGTTTTAGACGAAGCCTCGTTCAAAACCAGCCAACACAAGCCTCGCGGACACATATCTCGTCATTCCCATGAGGGCACGGCGCCCTTTAAGAAACTCGCATAGACGGTGGCGCCAGTTTACCCTCTCGGTGTTATAGAGAGAAACTCTATGGTCGTGGGTATACGAGGGTTCTTCAATAAGTTTCCGGCCTGACCAACTTTTAATGGCGATAGAAATCAAACAACTGCGTAACTTTTCAATATAATCTCCCTTGACTTCAACAGATTTTTCACACCTCTGCACTAACATCTCTATGCCCTTCAAAAATAGTCCGGACTTTTGTCTTCAAAATGTCCGTGGACGGCACTCTTCACTTCATCATTAGCAGTAAATGTTTTGCCTCGGAGATCTTTCTTCAGCTTTGAGAAGAGGTAGTAGTCACTGGGCGCCAGGTATAGGGCTATAGGGCGGGTGGTCGATTTCCTCGAAGCCACAGTCCTTCGCTGCAGCCTTTGCAACGCTCGCCGTCTGAATTGGAGCGTTGTCGATGGTGAAGCAGGCGGACGCCATGACGGAAAATTCCTCACCTCTTCTTCTTTATTGCATCATGCAGTTTGTGTAGAAACGGCGCGTAATACAGTACTGTGCGTTCATGGCGGTATTTCTTTCCTTAAAGTCGATCAAGAGAATCGCGCGGCAATCACAAAAGATTGTTGCCATGATCTTCTTGGTCGACTGAGTCACCTTGGCTTTTCTGGATGGCGCTTCTCCTGGTCTGCACCATTCCATCGATTCTCTTTAGGAAAGGGGATCGTAGTAAAGGACCACGTTTCATCTCCGGTGACAATCGACGGTGACAATGACTTCTCTCATATTCCCACGGCAAAGCTCTAAACACTTGAGAGAACAGGCTACACGATGCGCATGCACGTACACATTCACATACATACATACATACATACATACATACATATATATATATATATATATATATATATATATATATATATATATATATATACATACGCTGGGTTCCTGTTCTTCCACGTTCGCTGCGCACACAAATCCTTGAAGCCTTTCATGA
The DNA here is from genome assembly GCF_013339745.2 of Dermacentor silvarum. Classification (NCBI taxonomy): domain Eukaryota; kingdom Metazoa; phylum Arthropoda; class Arachnida; order Ixodida; family Ixodidae; genus Dermacentor; species Dermacentor silvarum. The sequence continues at coordinate 255,570,035 of NC_051155.1, forward strand.
CGACACATCTGCTGGCCACTTGGGTTTCCACAAATCATACCACCGCGTTAGGAGCCGTTTATTTTGGCCAGGCATGTCTACATTTGTGGCCAAGTACGTCGCTTCTTACGGCCAGTGTCAGCGGCGGAAACGACCGACTTCGCCTCCTGCTGGCCTTTTACAGCCCATTCCATGTCCCGAGACACCTTTTGCCATCGTTGGAATATTCTTGGTCGGACATCTTCCCACAACGCCACTAAGTTATCGATGGTTCGTGGCAGCTGGAGACCACCTCACACGGTACGCAGAGACCGCGCCTCTACGCTCTAGTTCGGCCTCAGACGTTTCCGACTTCTTTCTGGATGCCATTGTGCTGTGTCATGGTGCACCTAGTGTACTGTTGAGTGATCGCGGCAAGACTTTCATGTCAACAATGATTGAAGAAGTACTCAGAGCTTGTGGCACAGTTGATAAGACGACATCCGCATACCACCCTCCAAACAAATGGCTTAACAGAGCGATTTCACCGCACGCTAACAGATATGATATCAATGTATATCGGGCCAAGCCAAGACAACTGAGCATACTTTTACCTTTTGTGACGTTTGCTCACAACACTCCTATCCAGCGAACTACAGGGTACTCACCCTTCTACCTCGTTTACGGCCGTTCGCCGATATTCACCATCGACGCCGCTTTCTTAACTGCCTCAACTAACACCTCGGCCAGTATACCCGAACAGTTTGTCTCGAGAATTGACGAATGTCGTCAACGTGCTCGCTTCAACACAGAAGTCAGTCAGCTAGACCTCAAGCAACGTTACGACATCTCTCGTCGAGACGTCTCTTTTCGTCCTGGAGAGGAAGTGCTCCTTTGAACGCCCATTCGTACACCCGGTTTGTGTGATAAGTTTGAATCACGCTTCCGTGGACCCTACATTGTTAATGAATAAACATCCCCCGTCAACTATCGCGTTACTCCCGTACAGGTTTCTTCGGACCATCGTTATCGTGGTTCGGAGATCGTTCACGTTTCGCGTCTCAAACGATTTGTTCGGCGTTTCCCACCTGGCTAAATCGCCGCCTGGCTGGTCGCTTGCGCGCGCGGGGAAATTAGTGTGAGCATTTTCATACGCTTCATATTCTCATCTGTACATACTCATCATCACCATTCTGGTCCTGGTGGTAGCGATCTCGTTTGAAAGAATAAAGAAGAGAGTGACGACCTAAACGTTGTCTCACAATACATCATACATACATACATACATACATACATACGTACGTACGTACATACATACATACATACATACATACATACATACATACATACATACATACATACATACATACTACATACATACATACATACATACATACATACATACATACATACATACAATACATACATACATACATACATACATACATACATACATACATACATACATACATACATACATACATACATACATACATACATACATACATACATACATACATACATACATACATACATACATACATACATACATACATACATACATACACTACATACATACATACATACTACATACATACATACCATACATACATACATACATACATACATACATACATACATACATACATACATACATACATACATACATACTACATACATACATACATACATACATACATACATACATACATACATACATACATACATACATACATACATACATACATACATACATACATACATACATACATACATACATACATACATACATACATACATACATACATACATACATACATACATACATACATACATACATACATACATACATACATACATACATACATACATACATACATACATACATACATACATACATACATACATACATACATACATACATACATACATACATACATACATACATACATACATACATACATACATACATTAGAGCACTGCACTGGCTCGGGCTTACCCGAAAGCCCGGGCCGGGCCGGGTAGAGCAGTTTTTTCACAGGCTCGGGCCGGGCTCGGGCACGGCGTGTACTTTTTGACCCAGGCCCGGGCCGGGCTGGGGTTTTTTGACGCGGGCCGGGGCCGGGCTCGGGCTTTCAGCGAGTTATTCTTGGGCTTCTCAACTCTGAAAAACATGTATTTTTCGGCCTCGGTCCGGGTTCGGGCCGGTTTCGAGCCGGGCTCGGGCCGGGCTCGGACTTAAGGTAAAGGGGTGGCGGGCCGGGCCGGGCGGGTAATGTAGATTATTTCCGGGCCCGGGCCGGGCCCGGGTCTCGCCATAAAAGTTTTGATCGGGCTCGGGCGGGCCGCCCAATGTAAAAACGGGCCCGGGCCGGGCCCGGGCCGGAAAAATCGGCCCGTGCAGTGCTCTAACATACATACATACATACATACATACATACATACATACATACATACATACAAATTCACATACAGGGTGCCGCACGTAACTTGTGCCAAAGTTTAAAAGTATACAAGTGCCACGTAGCTGTATTGAACCAAGGTAATACTGTTTGCCGTCGCTTGGAGAAAGTCAGACTATTTTTGTGTGTCTACTAATGAGATAATTAGTTATTATTGACTTTTCAAATAATCAGAGAAAAATTGTCAGTGAGAAAATTGTAGACCATCCTGAAAAATTCTCGATCTAGCTTTCCGTTGGTCAATACGTGCTGAAAGAATCCCGCTAAACACAAAAAACGCGCTGCGCGACTATTGGCGCGGTACTTTTTGTGTAGCATGTTTTTTAAAGTGCATGTTCTAGCTGGGAAAATGATAGCGAGCTTCGACCGCTTCTGCACTTGTCATCCCTAGCTTTTTGTTTTGGTATGTGTTACTAATTTTCTTTTTTTTGCGTTGAGGCACAGTCATCAGTCAGTGTTATTGCGCTGTCCGTCTCCTTCTGCGGCATATTTGTGCGCTGTGACAGGTAACTCACTCACTCACTCACTCACTCACTCACTCACTCACTCACTCACTCACTCACTCACTCACTCACTCACTCACTCACTCACTCAATAAATAAATAAATAAATAAATAAATAAATAAATAAATAAATAAATAAATAAATAAATAAATAAATAAATAAATAAATTATTTACCGTGCCCAGGAACAACCCTAAAGGCCAAACTAGACGTACGCTTGCTGGCGCGCGAAAGCTCGCGTCCACGCGCGTCGAGCATGCGCAGATGGTGCGCAGAGTGAGTGGGAGAGTGAGTCGGAGATACTGAAAGAAGCCAGGCTTCGTCATCGGAACGACATCAAGAGAAGGCAGCGAGCCGAGGAGACAGAGGAAGAACGAGCCACACGCCTCGAGAAGCGTCGTAAGTACGAAGCGGCCAGGCGAGTGGATTGAGATGAGGATAGCACCCGAAACGAGTTCAAGTCACTGGACGACAACCCCTTATCCTCCCGCCTCACCTGCCATCGGGCTGTCTTTGTGGCAATTGAGAAGCAACAAGATGAAGACTTTCACAATAAATGCGTTACACTTTAATAATGTCTTGTCTTTAATGTAACCATAACTTAACGAGAGGTAACAACCAAACCTAAACACTCAGACGTACGAAGCTAAACCATAAAGATGTAACCGTAGAGAGAACCAAGCTAAATAAGATTGACCGTACCTCTCGCTACGCACACCCAGGCATAACTGAGTTAAGCCACAGCCATTTTTTTACAGTGAAGCTGTCTCCGATAATCGTGTTCGCGTGTAGAAAAAAAGCTCTCATTGGCCGTATGTTGTATGTGCTAGTGAAAGCGCGCGAGGGACGCGCGCTTTCACGGGGAGAGAACGCACCGCGGAGAGCAAACGGGACTTCTTCCGTCGCGGAAAAGGCCGTGGGGGGGGGGGGGGGAGGGAGGGAGGGGAGGCGACGTTTAGCTGCGGCACCAAATGTGTATCTTGCGACCGGCGCAAGGGGAACTGGCGACTCAATCACCCACGCGAAAGGAGGAAAGCGGGAAGGCAGCGCGGGAGTGTAGGTGTGCGGCTTTTGCTCTGCCAGCAATTAACTGCGTACTTGTATTTTGCGCGGCGACGGGTGGTCGCGCGCACCGTATTTTGAAAGCGATCTGCAACATGGCTCCTACCTTTGTATGCGCTGTGCTTTCGCCGCTCAGTTTCCGTTGAAGCGATAGACCGCATGAACCTTCGCTCGCTGCTGCTCGTGCACTTGCTCACGCCAGCGATTTGACAGCGCACGTCAGCAACGCACAGAACTGTTGTCGACGGTGGCGGCGTTTTGCCCGCGTTCGCACCAAACGCGCGCGGCCTTGGTGACGTGTTTATGAAGAACGTGCCAACCTTTGCCGTACACCCTATGGCGGTGTACCATAGCGACCATAAGGCTATGGTCCCTGTGGTCACTAAGTAAATGAAAAGCACCAGATCATATATATTTCTAATTCTTTAATAGTTCAAATAACCAATTACACCATCACATCTTAATAGTCATAATTGGAAATATATTGTCACGAGCAATCGCAAAGACAAAGACGTTGTAGTGGGGCTAGGTCAGAGGCTCTCTTGTCGGACTGAAACCTGCTGGAACCTGTGCGTTCTGAGCATTCTTGACTAGACAAGCGCTAGCCGTTTACTGTTAATTAAATACTCCCCGTAACATCTTTCTCGTGGAGGTTGCGGGCTCTATTCCACCCGGCCCTGGATCTTCGGAGCGGATGCCACGTTTCTCCCGCCTCCATGGCCGAAGACAGTACGCAGTCATCGCACCCCCCGCCCGCGGCTCCGGCAACCATGGTCCTTTCGCATCCCCTCGACCCCGGCACGTTTTGCGGCACGGACAACAATGACGTCGACGATTGGCTCCTATTGTACGAGCCCGTCAGCAAGCACCATAGGTGGGATGAGACCCTAAAGCTCGCCAACGTCATTTTCTACCTACGGGGCACTGCTCGCGTGTGGTTTAACACGCACGAAGAAGAACCTACAAGTTGGGACCTATGCAAGGAGAAGATGCGGGCATTGTTCGTCCGATCAGCCGCGCGACAAATGACAGCCCGGCACGAGCTGGCGGCCAGAGCTGAGACGTCCACGTTTTCGTACGTCGCCTACATCCAAGATGAGCTAGCCTTGTTCCACACAATTGACAAAGACATGCCAGATGCGGACAAGGTTGGCCACATGTTGAAAGGCATAGCTGACGATGCCTTCAACATCGTATGTGTAAGCACTGCACTACGATTGACTCCATCATCACAGAATGCCGGCGGTTTGAACAAGCAAAAAGCAGGCGGATTACTCAGCGCTTTAACAGACTCCCGAATACAGCTGCGACCTCCTCGTGCGAAGATCCCGTGACGCCCGTTCCGTTCTCGACGCCTAGCAGCTTGGCCAGGATTGTTCGCCAGGAGCTCGAAGCCATGGCTCCAGCCGCTTATCAGGCACCTGCTCACGACCATTTGGCGACAATATCCCTCATTCAGGTCGTCGTACATCAGGAGGTTGCAGTGGGCGTACTATTGGGCGTCCTATTTCCGCAAGCCCCCAGTTACGCCCCTCCGCCCATGTGCGCTTCCGGTCCTCCCACTGAACACCACACCACCCCAATTGTTGCTGCTGTCGCTTCCGCTTCCCGGTTCACATCCCGCTGCCGAAACCCATCTAAGTGGACGACGCCTGACGATCAACCAATCTGTTTTTCTTGCTCTCGCGTCGGCCATATTTCATGCCACTGCCGCAATCGTCGAAATTACCGACCAAGCTTCCCCGGTGACCGCCGCCAAGATCGTGGCCCGTACTACAGCACATCTCTTCTCGACGACCAACTACCGGCCCGTGAACCGTCTTTCTTCGCGCTCTGAATCGACCTACGCCGATAGTGCCGCACAAGGACACTGGTCCAGCCGATCGCCGTCCCCTCAGAGTCGCAAGTCGCGCTCCCCTCAACGCCGTCGCTCTCCTTCTCCGGCTTACTCTGGAAATCAGCCGGGAAACTAGCCAGTGCAGCTCCGGGAGGTGAGGCTGCATTGACGACAAGGACCACAAAACGTCTATTGACCCCTACTTCAAGACGCAATTTGCTCGGTGTTCTCGTCGATGGCGTGCCCGTTACTGCTCTCATTGATACTGGCGCCCATATATCTGTTATGAGTTCTACGCTCCGACGCCGCCTACGCAAAGTGCTGACACCTGCCGTCTCTCCTACTGTGCGAGTAGCTGAAGGCACGCTCCACAGCTGATCAGCTTACTTAAGCCTCGTGGACCGTACTGGCGTGTGTCAGAAGCGTGGAAGTAGTTAGTCCGGCTGAGGTACTAGCACGCCTGGCCAATGCACACGTGGCAGACAAAACGCTCTGTTTGGGTCACAATCCGTCGTCCGACGGCTAGGCGAGCATGCATGCGCGCCGAGACCAAAACCAAAACTGCACAGTGTCGACGGGGAGGACGGCCTTGCGAGGCGCCGTACGACGGAGGAGTGGCTGCTGCTGCTGCTGCACGAGCGCGTGGCGTCGTCGCCGCGTGCCGCAGTTGTGGCGCGCGCGCGTCGCGTCTTCGGAGGCCGGCCAAAGAGTGCGCGCGCGGAGCCCGGGCCGTGCAGCCGGCGAGGGGAGCCTGGGAGCACAGTCCTCAACTTTTCTACTTCGACCCATGTTCTTTCTGAAGGAATTTAACTAGCCGAACTGTCACCTCTGCAAGAATGTATTGTTTCTGCATTCGCTGCTAACGCTGAGACCGTGACGCAACGTGTCATACCGGCGCAAACCCAGGCACTTCTGGCCGAATTGATATCCCCCGACCTCTTACCTTCTCAAAGTGAAGCACTCCGTGGTGTCCTATTTTCGTACCTTGACGTATTTGATGTTGAGAACAGTCCACAAGGCCGTACACATGTCGTGGCGCACCGCATCGACACTGGTGACGCCAGCCCCCTTACCGAGTGTCTCACTCTGAGCGCCAAGTCATCCAAAAGGATGTAGAGAAAATGCTTGATAAAGATGTTATAGAGCCTTCCTCTAGCCCTTGGGCATCCCCTGTAGTGCTTGTGAAAAAGAAGGACAACAGTTGGTGGTCTTGCTCGATTATCGCCATCTCAATCGGGTAACAAAGAATGATGTGTATCCTCTCCCACGAATTGATGATGCGCTCGACTGCCTCCATGGTGCCAAATATTTCTCGTCGCTAGATCTCAGCTCGGGATACTGGCAAATTGCCGTCGATGACCGTGAGAAGACCGCATTCATCACACCCGATGGCCTCTACCAATTTAAGGTTATGCCTTTTGGGTTGTGTAATGCTCCTGCAACTTTTGAATGCATGATGGACACTCTTCTACGTGGTATGAAATGGTCGACCTGTCTTTGTTATCTGGACGATGTCATCGTTTTCTCGACCAGTTTTCACACCCTCGTCTGTCGGCCATTATCGACATATTTCGCCGGGCTGGCCTCCAGCTCAATTCATGTAAGTGTACCTTTGGGCGCCGCTAGATCAAATTACTTGGACACCTAGTCGACGCTACTGGTCTCCAACCGGACCGTGACAAGGTCCTTGCCATCCGCGAGTTCCAGGGTTCCACGGTCCACGCAAGAAGTACGCAGCTTTCTTGGGCTCTGCTCTTACTTTCGCCGCTTTGTTCTCAACTTCGCGGACATTGCTCCACCCCTCATGGACCTACTTAAAAAGGATGCGGCCTTTTCTTGGGGCGCGGACCAAGCGTCTTCCATTGCGTCGTTGATTTCTTCCCTCACTTCACCGCCTGTGCTGGCTCATTTTGACCCGGCTGCTAGAACAGAACTTCGCACCGACGAAAGCGGCCATTATCCTCGCCCAAACACAGAACGGAGCCAACCGTGTGATAGCGTATGCTAGTCGTCTTCTGTCACAGTCGGAACAGAATTACACCATTACTGAGCGGGAGTGCCTAGCTCTCGTCTGGGCTGTCGCGAAATTCCATCCTTACCTATATGGACGGCCGTACGTGGTTATAACAGACCATCATGCGTTCTGCTGGCTCTCAACACTTAAAGACCCCACAGGGAAGCTCGGCTGTTGGGCATTACGATTACAGGAGTATACGTTCTCGGTAGTGTACAAATCTGGCAAGTTACACAATGACGCCTACTGCCTCTGCCACCATCCCGTTGAACCATCCGACTCCACTGAAACGGACCCCGACACCTATGTCTTGGCGATAACAGACTTCATCTATGTGGCCGACGAACAACGTAGAGATCCATCGTTGCTCTCTCTTATTGACCGTCTGCAATCCGGCACCCTCGACCCTTCCCTCAACATGTTCTTACTTCAGGATAACGTTCTTTACCGCCGCAACATGCACCCCGACGGCGCAGAACTCCTGCTCGTTGTCCCGCATCATCTGCACAGGGATGTCCTTGTCCAGTTTCATGACGCCCCCACTTCCGGGCACTTAGGCGTCTCCAAAACCCATGATCACGTACGATGACGTTTTTTTTCTGGAAGGGCCTTTATCGGTCCGTTCGCCACTACGTAACATCTTGTGACCTGTGTCATCGTCGCAAGAAACCTGCGACTCAACCTGCTGGTCTCCTTCAGCCAATTGACGTTCCAACCGGGCTGTTTTATCGAGTGGGCCTGGACTTGCTCGGACCCTTTCCAATTTCCACGAAAGGCAACAAATGAATTGCAGTCGCTACGGATTATACCACTCGATATGCAATTACTCGAGCGTTGCCAACCAGCTGCGCCACAGCCGTAGCCGACTTCCTACTGTACGACGTCATCTTCCAACATGGTGCTCCACGTCACCTACTCACAGATCGCGGTCGCTGCTTCCAGTCTCGTGTGGTTGACGATCTACTTCATGTGCTACTCATCACAACTTCACGACCTTATATCACCCTCAAACCAATGGACTCACCGAACGCCTAAACCGTACACTGACTGACATGCTTTCCGTATACGTTTCCGATGACCACCACGATTTGGACGTTGCACTTCCGTTCGTCGCATTTGCATACAACTCATCGCGTCATGAAACTGCCGGCTACTCACCCTTCTATCTTCTCTTTGGGCGCCATCCCTTACTACCCTTTGACACCTTGCTCCCTTCTGATCCGGCCTCCACGCCCACGAATTTCTACGCGCAAGATGCCATCACGCGTGCGCTCGTCGCGCGCACAGTAGCCCGCGCTCGGCTCTCGTCATCGCAGACCGCACAAAAGTCCATTTACGATCGTCGACACCGCGATACTGATTTTCCACCGGGTTCTCTCGTCCTTCTCTGGCTCCCATCTCGTCGTGTCGGCCTCTGTGAAAAGTTAATGTCGCGGTACGTCGGGCCCTACCACGTGCTGCGCCAGGTGACTCCTGTCACCTATGAGATATCTCCCATGGCATCCACCTCATCGACTGCCACACCACGAAGTGACATCGTACATGTTTCCCGCCTCAAACTTTACAACTGTGATAATCCATTTTGATCACAACAAGCACCGGGACGGTGCTTCATCGGCCGGGGATAATGTCACGAGCTATGGCAAAGACAAAGACATTGTAGTGGGGCTGGGTCAGAGGCTCTCTTGTCGGACTGAAACCTGCTGGAACCTGTGCGCTCTGTGCAGTCTTGACTAGACAAGCGCTAGCCGTTTACTGTTAATTAAATACTCCCCGTATCAATATAATTCCCACCATAGTACAGCTTCGCTGGTCTTCCATCTCCACCCCATGTGGAAGGGCGGACAGTTTTTTTTTTCTACACGAGGGCACGACCATCGGAGACTGAATGAGCCCTTAACAGCTTCGCTGTATAAACATAATTCTCTTACGCGGAAACTCGAACACAAAGCCTTCCAGCTGCCGCTTGTTTTAGGGCCCTCCACCTGGCCCGACTGTGTTATTGAACTAATTGAATTTCTGAAAGTCAAATGTCTTGGAAAATTCGTAAAGTACGACTTACACACAACCTACAGACATTATAACATAGGATTGTAATTCGGTTGTACGAGAAAACATAACTCTGTTACACGGGAACTCAAACCTTTTTCCAGCTGCCGTATTTTGGGTGAGCGCGCCACGAAAGATCCCGACCAACTAGAAGCTAACAGCTTCGCTGTAATAACTCAACTTATGCGCGTGTTTTCAGACTCTTTTGCACACTTTCACTTGTTTACGGAACTATATGTTAGAGCACTGCACGGGCTCGGGCTTACCCGAAAGCCCGGGCCCGGCCCGGCCCGTGGGCCGGGCCGGGCCGGGTAGAGCAGTTTTTTCACGGGCTCGGGCCGGGCTCGGGCACGGCGTGTGCTTTTTGACCCGGGCCCGGGCCGGGCTCGCGTTTTTTGACGCGGGCCCGGGCCGGGCTCGGGCTTTCTGCGAGTTATTCTCGGGCTTCTCAACTCTGAAAAACATGTATTTTTCAGTCTCGGGCCGGGTTCGGGCCGGTTTCGAGCCGGGCTCGGGCCGGGCTCGGGCTTAAGGTAAAGGGGTGGCGGGCCGGGCCGGGCGGATAACGTAGATTATTTCCGGGCCCGGGCCGGGCCCGGGTCTCACCATAAAATTTTTGATCGGGCTCGGGCGGGCCGCCCAATGTAAAAACGGGCCCGGGCCGGGCCCGGGCCGCAAAAATCGGCCAGTGCAGTGGTCTACTATATGTGACCCTCTTCTGTGCCTTCCTTTACTCGTGCAGAAAACTTTGCAGATGTTTCAGTCTTCAGTCTTCTTGTGCTTTCAGTGTCTCATGCCTTGCGAAAAGGCGCAGCCAATGAAGGCGCGAACCTCTCCTTTTATTACATAACAAAAGAAACTTTCCGCATCTTTGAATGCTGCCTGCTCTGGAAAGCTCGCCAGCGATATATATATATATATATATATATATATAAAAACCTCTTGCCGACGTGCTGTTCCTCTGAAGTTACAAAAAAGAAAAGAAAAAATTGAAAAAAAAGAAGGATGCCATTTGGCTTTCTCCGCGTAAGCCGCTTCGAAATGAATAACTACGCTTTGGTTGGCGCGCATCGACAGGCGGCCTTAAATAATATTGCTCTAGTGTGCGAAGCAGCGACAGCGCAAAGCTTACGATTTAGTATGCGAAGAAGTATTAGGAAAAGCACAACGCGACAAAACTGCAACGGGTATTCTACCCAGGAGCTTGAGAGAGGGATTTGACCTGTGAGCAAGAGATTTTGGTTACTGCGGGGCTTCGCAGGGCTGCCAAATTACAGAATTGTAAAGAAAAGGTCAGAGCTCAAAGCTGACGGCGTCCGTCGTAGGGGACTTAAACCTAGAAATGGGCTGCTGCACCAGAGTTCTCGGTTTGGAGCTTCGTAGGGAATTACGCTAGTACCGATTATAATGCGGCAGCCTGAGAGTTTAATAGGAATAGAATTTAGGCACTGCTTATTGGCTTCTACTTTGCAATCACCGTGCAACACGTTCTTCTTTCTGGGGTTTTACGTGCCAAAACCAGTTGTGATTATGAGGCACGCCGTGGTGGAGGGCTCCGGATTAATTTTGACCACCTGGGGTTCTTTAAGGTGCACTACAACGCAAGCACACTGGCGTTTTTGCATTTCGCCTCCGTCGAAATGCGCCCGCCGCGGTGCAACACGATACGACGGTTGGCGGAGTGGCACACAACACGCGCTATATGCACCAGCTAAAAATTGTTATTAGGAAAACACGATTTTTGTACCTAGCTTTGCCAACGGTGCATACGGAAGCTAGTTATGTGCAATTAGAGATAACGCGTAAAATAATTGAGAGAGAAACAATAAGGCTTAACAGACGAAAAACGGCTGAGCGAGCTGACGGTGGGACATTTGAGCCTGGATGATGTGTAATACAATATATACGTAGCACCAAGCTATGTTAAGCTGCCGCCGCTCCAGGTGCAACATCGAGGCAAGCATGCAGGAACAAGCCATCACGCTCTGTGTGCGCAGGTATGCTCAAGAAATGCGCCCCGAGCCGCGTGGTGAACCTGACATCGGGCCTGCACCACCTGGGGCACACACAGCGGCTCGAGGAGCGCGCAAGGGGCACGCACCCGTGGGTGACGCCCACGCTGGCCTACAGCGACTCCAAGATGGCCGTGGTCTGCTTCACGAGAACCCTGGCGCGCAAGCTCAAGACGCACGGTACGAGCCGCGTCAACTTGCGCAGGCGGCGTCCTGAAACGCTTGTCGGATGCGCTCGTCGGTGCGGTGATAGTCGCAGGGCGGCGTGAGACGACGGGGCCGGTGAACCGCAGGAGGCCGCGTCCCGTCGCTGTGCACGAGCGAGCTGTAGTTTGTTTCGAGCGCTGTACACGAAAGTTGTTGTACAGCCCCTAGCACACTTGTCCCGATCGGCGCAGTGCGTTTGCGCCTAGATTCGAGGTAACTTTCCGCGACCATCTTTTGTCGGAGAACACACACTGCCAAGGTAGTACATGTGGCGAAGCTTCCTCAGAAATGGAAAATGCACGGTGCACTGCGACAACACCTATTCTGTCAGAAATTATGTTCGAGCGACAATAAATGAAAAACTACTAGAGTGTATTGTTGTGTTTGTAAATTCGCCTGGCATTTGTAACCTTGCCTAAATTTAGGCTCCGAAAGGAGATACACCACGCTTAGATGTTGTCTACACAGGGATTGCACATCGATCTCCTGTGTGTTTATGCTAGCAGGTGCTCTCATCAGTTTTTTTTTTGTTCGCGTATAAACTTATTTATTTGTACATACTGCGGCCAAGACATGGGCCATAGCAGGAGTGAAATAATCCAAAGGCACAAGACAGTGTCGTAAGACACATTCAAACGGAATAAAACAAGGTGCGCAGCACTAACATTCAACGGATTTTAGAAATTCATAAAGTGGCAATTCGGCGAACAGAGCCATGAAACAAACTTCAGTGGTCTATGCAGTACGGGTAAAAAAAAAAGAGCTACTTAAAATAGTCTGTACAAGTTTATGCTGATGGTACGTGACAGTAGCTGAAAAATAATGGTGAGTTTAAATTTATTTCGTTTATCAGTACGCTTTAAACGTCACAAAGTAACATAACCCTGGCACACTAAAAAAATAATAATTTACAAAGGTGCACATTTTTACCTTTTGTATGCTGTGAAAATTTTCAACACATGCAAATTCATGCCGATATTATCACAACAAAGCTAAATACGGTACAGTTACCTCCACCATGTATATCCCGATGCCTGGTGCTAAATTTCGGTGTTTATTTACCCTGTAAACTCTTTAACGTCGATATTACCGTCACACCTAAAAAGAGCAATAACAAACAAGACTTTTTTTTTTAAATTTCGGTTCACAGTAAAGACTGAAGACCGAGGCAGATTAGGCTGAAGGTGTTTTGAAACACCTGACAAAGGCCCAGCCTCCCTTCGGTAGTTCAAGCACATGTGGTAGCAGCAATAGTTTTACAAAATTTTACACAATGTTTACAAAGTCACTAAGTAGACGTCAAACATGTTTATGTCACACGTAATAAGAACAACAAATACAAAACTAACATTAACGAAAGTAAAATACATTTGTGCAATTTAAGTCATTATGTAGCATACAAAACAGTAGTTTAAAAAATCAGTCATTGGTGGTTGCAAAGCGTTCATTGTAGATATAGAAATCATAAGGTCACTGAAGAAAACAAGACCAAGGGTGCGATACTGGTTTACATCTCTCCTAATAACAAACTGTTTAAAGCAGTTGAAGGAAGGTTACCGTTTCAATGTTTCCTTACTAGAAGATTGATTTCTGGATGAGCATTTAAGGTACGAGGTATAATAGACGAAAGTTTTTGAAGGCCATATAATTTGTTCGTGTCGTATCAAACTCATAGTGTTTATAGAAATCGTAGGATGTGCTAACATATAAATACTTTTGCTCAAAACTTTGTTTGTAATTTCTGACTAGTTTATGTATATCAATTGATAATTTCTTTAGATATGTGTGTGGAATATTCAGCAGGCTGTATTTGAAACAAGAACTTCTCGTGCTTTCACGAAGTGCTAGATTTTCAATAGCACGCATAGCTCTTTTTAAGAGTATGGAAAGTTTCATTACTTCAGTTTCAGTACTTCAGTATGCAATAATAAAAATGAGAGTAAACAAGCGAGTAATAGAATAGGAACTTTACTCGAACGGGTAATGCATAACGAAATTTATTTATTATGCCTATAGAACGAGCTACTTTAGTGGATAAATAATTGGTTTCAAGCTTGAATGCTTGAAACCAAGCATTCAAGCCCACGTGGATGTTATCATTACTTAAGGCAAACGGCGCCGGTAATTACCTCCCATATGCGAAATTGTACGCGTTTCATAGCGTCACCGCGCGGAGAGAGACAGAACAATTTCGACCATTTCGGGGGATTGTGCAACGAAAGCTTGCATTCCGTCGTGGACTTGCAAGTAAAGTTTACCGCTAGCGCGTAGCAACACGCTTGCAAGACTTGTCGTGCTCTGATCCATTGTAATCAGCATTCCTGCCATTTATTCATTTTTTATTCGGGACGATTTGTTGCAAGGTATAAAGAATGTTTCTTTTACAGCGGAGCTGTTATAGTGCGTCTATACTGTATATCCTTCTCCTGTACTGTGTATAAGAGTGGTGCCTGATACCGGCAAATATATATATATATATATATATATATATATATATATATATATCGCTGAGGGCTAGTGATCCTATACTAGTCCAGGTGCAACCAAATTAGGAAGGCCCACTAAGCTTCAACAAAGTCACTTCCTCACCACAACAGGAATTGGCCTCCCTGGTGCAGTATTCGGCCACTACCACCCTCATGACTCCTACAATACTGTATATACAACAGCTCAAATATGCTATATGTCTGTTTACATGGTGCCCTGGAAGAAGCGCATAATTCAAGGTGTTTATAGTCAGAGAGAATGTGGGCAATTTTAGGGGCGATGCTGAGGAACCTCTTGACGCATGTGCGTTTATTAGGGGCTAAATAAAAATGACTAAACCCTCGTATTTGCGTGTTTGGAGGCGATGTATTAAATTCTTGTAAAGGTTTTTTTTTTGCTGCAAGGTGAGAACCGAAAGTTGTAGCAATTCTATGCGTGGGTATAGTTTGTCTTGCTCTTTCACGGGTGTAGCGTGAAGCAGGACAGTACAACCTGTGAGGATCGAGGTGCCTTCCCGCGTCTCGTCCCCCAGATCGCGCGTGGCGCTTAGCTCGACCGTCGTTCGTAGGGTAAGCCTTGTGCAAAGCCATCTCCAAAAACCACACGAATAACATAACACTAAGACGAGTTTTGCACAGCTGAACTGAAAAAAAAAAACAGTAGCCCCTCCCCTGTCGAGGAAATGGGGGTAAGCAAAGCTTGTTTGTTTCTTCGGTGTTCCTCCGAACTAGTTGCACTGTGGAGTACCAAGTTGTGCTCGAACCACAACCGGTCACACGCACTGCAGCTGGCTCCGAAGTTCCGGTTGAGAAACTCGCGTTGAAACCTGGCCGTCGCACCGGCGAAGTTGGCGCTAGCGTTGCCGAGGCGTGCACCACAGTTGTCCGGTTCTTGGAGGGCAAGATGACGCTGACCTTTGTCCTCAACACCGCGCTCCCGCAACTCGGAGTCGGCGGCTCTTCGCTGACGTTTGGCCCCAACATCGGGGTCCGCGGCTCTTCGATGATGTTTCGCCTGGGCTTCGGAAACCCTCATGCTAGAAGTCGGCACGTCGACGACGAGCATTTTCCCCACCGCGTTCGCGGCGCCTTTGCTCAAACGCAGCCTGCTCCTCGGCGGGACGCACCACGCGTACCTTCCCATCCGGGCGCCGAAACTGATCTGAGGCGAGGGAAGCCCGGCGGAGCGCGCGCCAACCTCCTTTCCTTCCCTTTCTCTCCCCGCGACACACCAACAACCCTGACTGGTCGCGCGCGTCACGTGATCCGGCGCCGGCGCAGCTTTCCATGCACCTGCTCTTTTTCTTTCTTTCTTTCTTTCTTTCTTTCTTTCTTTCTTTCTTTCTTTCTTTCTTGTCCCTGGCTCACACCCGCATATGCATAGCGGGTATACGCCACACGTGAGAGAGAGAGAGAGAATTAACTATTAAAGGTCATAAAGGGGCCTGGGCACCCCTTACGGGGGCCGGCCCGGTGGCTCCGCCCATGTGGGGACTGGGAGTCGGAGCTCGCCAGCCGCCTGTTGGGCCTTCTGGACGGCCTGGTGTTGAAGGGCCCTGTCGGGGCTCCTGAGGTGGTTGATCCAGTCGGCCTCGGTGGCAGGAGACCCGAAGCCACACGTGAGTTTTTTGCCTGACTCCAACGTCACCAAAACTTGTGAGCCAGTAAAAGCTTGATTGAAAAACAAATGACTAAGAAAACAGACAAGGCAGCCGCTGTAATAAAAACTTGTTGACACGTCATCAGTCACGCGATAAGCCATTCGCGTGGCATATTTGCGTGCTCGCAAACTACAGCTGGCTGCGCATGCGCCGAGAGATAGCGTGTGCTTATATACGCACCCGAATATCGTGTGTTTTCTTGTTGAATTGAGGCTGCCAGCGTGCGCCTCGATAGTAAAGTATGTTCTTACCCGTGCCTGGTGTCAAGCTACAACACAACTGAATTTATTTTCGCGCTTGCGGCTACATATAGAGTATGGCGCGCGCAAAAAGGAAGAAAGACAGATACATAGTGTCCGCGCCTCGTATGATCCATCTCGGGACTGCATGTCTATCGTAGCGCGAAAATAAATACCTAAAGTAGTACCTATATGCACACACGCCAGAGGCACGCATGCTGCCGACATATTAGATAAGGATAGCCATGGCTTCCGAAATTGCCCGCTCTGGCAGGATTTGCTCCCATTCGACTCGCTCCACAGCAAAAAAAAAAAAAAAAAGTTGCAGTGGCTTAGCTCGGCTATGCCAGGATATACGTAGCGTTAGCAAAGGTTCAGCTGATTATTCTTAGCTTTCCTGGTTGTCTAGATTGTCACAGTATATTCAGTCGATCGGCGAGCCTTGACGTCATCGACGGCGTTTTGTTGTTGCTGCAGGGGTGGTCGGGCACGTCGCTCAGCCTCCTGGCGACGCCGCTTTGCTAGACGTTCGTCCCTTTGCTCCAGTGTCTCCGCAGCACGTTTAGCCTTCTTCTGTTCATTCCTCTTACGCTCAACCGCTAATTGCCAGGCAACTACTTCGGGATCCGATGAGTCAAGCTTCTCCGTTCATCTGCGCTGTTGAGCAGCATTTGCGCTCTCCTTCTCCATGGCTATACCACACTGGCAAACGCCAGTCAGAAGCGCAGCGGCTCCAGCGCAGTGTCAGACGGCGACTGCACAGCGAGCGCGCGCCGGCGCCAGTGCGTCTACCACAGCTACGACGTCACTCCTCTGGAATGCGCAGACCGGCGGCGGTGAGTCGCGCGCGGCGGCGGCGGAGTGCGCGAGAGGTGCCGGCTCCGGTGGCTCCGGTGCGCAAGCCGTGTGACATCACTGATCCTTGCGCATGCGCAGCACGGCTCTTGATGTGCCGCGCGAAACGGACTTGGCTAGGCCAGTGTAGCTAACGCTACAAAAAGAAATGCTGCGCGCACATCCGGCTGCCCCGAGGTGGCGCTGTTAGCCTGAGGCTAAAGTCGGCTATATCGTATGCGGCCGCTACTAGCAGACAATGCAAGGGATTTTACCGAGACTTGCGACAGCCAGCGTACGCTGCTATAAACGTCTCAGCCAAATTTTGCAGTGGTGCGCTGCGCGAGGCCACGCCTCTCTCTCAAACGCTCTCTTTTGAGCAGAAGCCTGCTCCTCACTCTTTTCTGGACGCTTTATTGCGTAATATGGCAGATTCCCATACGCGGCTGCTTTTGGCCGATAGCTGACAGCAATCAAAGTTATCTGGATGAGTGCACTTCTTCCTACTGTTACTGCGTATATTTATTGACGAAGTTCAATACGCAAGCTAAAGTAAGCGAAAATCTGCGTTCGAATTTTCTGAATAATTAATTACGTACTTCTGGAAGAAGCCGACAATTGTCTGCTCACGAACGGCTCTTGCGGATGCTCACGCTGCGGCCCGCGTATGAATTAAGGAAGTAAACTTTGGCCACCCTGCTTGTCGGTGTTTGAACACTCAACTAGCCTCGAACCACGCGAAACTTGAGGTCAGACCACACGCAAGCTTGCCAGCGCGCGCTCACTCCTGGCCGCTTCTGGTTTGACGTCTTGGCAGACTTGGCTTCGCGATGAGCTTCAAAATGCGCAAGTCGGATGCGGCTACTATTCGTCGGTCAAGCTTATGCAGGACAAAGCCGGTCCGGACCACGTAGCACAGCCAGACAGGAGCACGTGAGCTCGAGCGCGCACTCTAGCCCTGTCGTACACAAAGCAAACGCTGCAGTTGCATGTAGCTGCGGTCTGCTACGTAGAGATAGGCAAAACGGCTCACTTCAATGAGCGGCTCGGAACGGCTCAGCTCACTGAAATCAACCGGTTCATTTGAATGGCTCACCGGTTCACTTAAATGTGTAACCTGTGTTATGCATATTCTATATTTATTTGGCTTTGAGAAAGCGATATATGCATCATTGAATAACCGTGTTATTGGTATTTTCGCTGTTTAGAAAATATTTTTACATATTTTAAAAGCATAAATTTTTACTTTTAATGAAACTGTCTTTTCTGATATTGGGGATAAAATGCTTATGATACTGTAACAGGAGAATGCCACTTTTTTCAGAAAGAAAAAATATGTAACTTCATCGTCATGGCAAGAGACTTTCTGTTTTTGTGGCACATCAACATTGGTGAAAATAAGAACACAAAATTATTGTACATAATCTTTCAACTTTATTCATTTATTCACATGCGCACGCTCACTATAATATGAGCGAGTTGTAACGCCTTGCAAAATGAATGTCGAAACCATTTCTTGAAGTACAGTACAAAAATCATATGAAAGATCCGCAATATTGCCGCACGTACCTGTCGTTTTTAAATTTTTTTCTCGTTTTTTTTCTTTTGAGCACGCGCGCGATACCGGTGATCATGCCATCATGCGCTAGGACAAAAAAAAATAAATAAAGAAATGAAGTTCTATTACAACACAACAGCTCATATTGGCCTCGTTTTATTGACGTGCTAATGATACACGCTCAGAAAATGCACAGAAGCGGATGCCATGGGCGACATTTTCATGAATACACTAATTAGCAGAAATGAAGACCAGGACGCAAACTGTACGTTCACCTGTTGTCTTTAAAGACACGGAAGACCATCTTCGAAGTGTTGTTGCACCAGCGCACGATGTGCGATCGGTGAGAGTCGTGAGACATCGTTCGAACAGAAGCAGGCAACGATCGGTATCATCCTTTGCCAATTAAGGCTTTTTTACTTCTCCCTTCGGTGGCATCGGGTGCCCCGCCATAGGATGCACAAAAAACCAAAGGGACTGCTGCGCACACCACACACTGCGAGCGAGTACGAGTAGCGCGAGTCTGCCCACGCCGGCCACCATTCGTCGGTCAGAAATCGAAAGCTCGAAACCCAGCAAAAGACCCGGCTCTGACGGATCGGTTCGGCACGGCTCACTGAACGAGAGAGAACGGGCTTCCTCTCTCCGAAAGAACCGCCGCTCACTTACTGAACCACGGCTCACTCGCTCTTTAAAAGAGCGGCTCAAAAGATCCGCCTCGCTCCTGAGCGACCCAGAACGGTTCGTCACGGCTCACTGAATGAGAGAGAACGGGCTTCCTCTCTCCAAAAGAACCGCCGCTCACTTGAACCACGACTCACTCGTTCTTCAAAAAGAGCGGCTCAAAAGACAGCCGAAGGCGAGGGAGTGGAGGCGACTCTTGCAAGGAAGGGCGGGAGGGCAGTTGCTTTCTCGCACTGCTAATAGATGACGCGGAAGTTGCACCCAGCAGAAGACCCGGCTCTGACGGAACGGTTTGGCACGGCTCACTGAACAAGAGAGAACCGGCTCCCTCTCTTCAAAAGAACCGCCGCTGACTTTTACTGAATCACGGCTCACTCGCTCTTTAAGAAGAGCCGCTCGCAAGATCCGGGTCGCTCCTGAACGACCCATCTCTACAGTGCTACGTAGCGTAGATACCGCGGCCGCCGTGGGGTGCCGCGACGAGTCCACTGGCTGAGCGCACTGCGGCTCGCTGAGGACAACCGACTTTGGGCGTCGTACGCGCTAAAATCGTAAATAGTGGCGTCCACGTACGTGAACATTAAATAAAAAATTACACCATCTTCCCGTAGGGGAACCCTGAGTAGTATGCGAAGCAGCCATGGGGTCGACCACGGCGCTGACACTGGCGTTGACGCTGGCGCTGTCCGTGGCACTCATCGCGGCGTTGCGTAGGTAAGATTTCCGACGCTGCTCGACGAGTAATGGCTGATCTCGTCGAAAACCTCCGAGCCGCCCCCAGGGGCACCGGCAACAGTCACCAACGCCACGCGCGTTCGGTGCGAACGCGGATAAAACGCCGACGGCGTCGACAACAGTTCTGCGCGTTGTGGCGCCCCCCAGCGGAGTATGCAGCGCCTACCGTCACGCCTCTAACCTAAGATGCTTCCATTCGTTGCGCAAACCGGAGAGGAGAGGAGGAATGCCGAGAGGAGAGGAGATGAGACAAGGAGAGGTGGGGGAGGAGGATGCGCATGCGCAGTGCGGGTGTGGGCGCACGGCGGATGGATGGAGGGAGGGAGTGACATAGCCCCGACCATAAGCTGCTTCGCATCTAAAATCAAATTTGAACTGCGCGGCACGGTGACGGTCAGTAGGCGGAGCGTTGTGGGTACACCGCCGTAGCCTTCGCAGTGCAAATAATTGAAGAAGGAGTGGAAGCACCGGGAATGGTATGTTTGATTTACCAATAGCTCCACTTCTGCTGAGCGTACTGAATAATTTTTGCGGCAAAGTATTTTTGGAATAGCCTAATTTAACTTCAAATGCATTTCTCGACTTCGATGAAAAAGTGGTTCAGTGCACCTCTAACCTGAAAAAAAAAAGGAAATTAAAGAGGAAGTCGTACCCATAGTCACACACACTACTCTAGTCCACCTACTCTAGTCTAAGAGAATATAAATATGAAAGGGAAGCGGAATGCAGCAATAATGAAACGTAGAGCATTATGTTAGGTGGATGGATGGAAAAACTTTATTGAGGTCTATTAGGTCGCGCTAGTTTCCTAGCCCGAAGCGGGCCGCTTCCACAGCCCTGGCCTAGTGGTAGAGCGCCCGCCTTGGCTGCGGGAGGTTGTGGGTTCGATTCCCACCGCCGCAGGACACCCACTGGTTCAAATGGGCACAAGCGCACCCTAGCCTGGCGTTCGGCTTCCTTCAGGAGTGATACGCTTGGGAAAGGAGCCTGCGCCCAAGATTCCCGTCGAAACCCTCGTGAGCACAGAAAAAGGTGATGTTTGGGCCGCTCCTATGGCGGCCATTTCCCATGTGGCGCCCAAGCACCTATTGAGGTGGGGACAAACACCCCTTTACAAGCGCTGAGGTCCCATAATGGCCGAGCACCAGACCGCGAGCGCGCTTGTACGTATTTTACCGGTAGGTACCTGGCGGCAGCACTTGCCTCCCACAGCCGCGGCAGATGTTCGTCAACAAGGCCGTCTGTGGTTGGACAAGAGGCGCCCAGAGACAACTCCTGAAATATCTATTTGGCCCTCTTTCGAGATTTTGAGATAGCCGAGCACTAGGCCAGGGGACATCTCTACCTATTAGAAAAACCGGTGGGTTCCCGGCGGCACCGGGATTTCAACTCGGTACCTCCCCGCATACGAGGCGGATGCTCTACCGCTAGGCCATCGCTGTGGTATAGAAGAGCTATGGCCTTCGCGGGCCCGTTGGGCTTCCCATAGCTGTTTCTCTAATGTGAGATTGCGTAGAGCTGCGTCCCACCGCTCTTCAGTGTTGTCTTTGTCACTGCGTAACGCGGAGCAACGCCAGAGCATTTGACTAAGATATAGGAAGTCGTTACATTTATCGCATGTTGTAGGAGTAGAGAACTCCGGATAGATCTTGTTGATTTATAGCGGGTTCGGGTAGGTTCTTGTTTGTAAGAGCCTAAACGTAATGTCTTGAGCTCTATTTTGTTTACTGTGCGGAGGGGGGAAGACCCTGCGTCCTAGGTAGTATTGCTTGGTTAGCTCGTTATAAGTCAGGAGGTGGTCCCTGCAATCAGGAACCTCAGCATCTTCTTGCCTTGAGGCTGCACGGTTGGCAAGTCCTCGTGCAGCATTGTGGGCAGATGGGGGGCTACAATAAGTATGTGGTGGCGTGAGGAATCTGGAAAGGGAGTAATGGTGCCAGCTATAACGGTCGCAAAAGTCATTCTGTGCTTAGAATCAGACAACTTGTCGGTGTTGGAGGCTAACCGAAGGTCGGTAGACCGGTTGGCTTTGGGGGCCTACGGTAAAAACACAAATGAGGCAGTGCAGGTATGCATGGGTTGGACCTGTTTTGAAGTCAGAGAAGCTGAGGAAATAAAAGCGGCACTCCTGCTGGTGTGTCTAAACCAATATGTCCACGCAAGAAAACGGATCATGAAGGCTCTGCAACTTGCGAAAGCTTTCGCAGAAGGAAGAAGGAAAGAGTGCAGAAGGAAAGGCACGGAGGTTAAGCAGTTTAGCACAACCGGTTTGCTACCCTACACTTGGGAGCGGGATGGGGAGAATGAAAGATGGGGAGGAGAGAGAGAGAGCACATAGCACAGCACACACATCGTCAGTTACAGTTCGTCATTCTTGCGTGGTATGTGACATCACTGTCACAGCCGTTTGTCCAAGCCCGTTTTTTTTCAAAAATCTAAGTAGTCCTTTCGCCGCCTTCAGCTGCGATGTCTTCTGTCGACATGTGAAAATCGTTTCAACTGACATTGGTCTATTGTCAAGGTGCGCTAAAACGGACGCCAGGGACTGTCTCTGAACATTATATTCAGGAGAGTCGCCTAAAATATGTTCTAGTGTCTCCTCGCAAAGACAGGTATTGCAAAGTGCGTTGTCGGTCATTAAAATGAGAAAAGAATAAGATTTCGTGAATACCACCTCTAGCCATAAGCGATAAAGCAGAGTGGTCTCTCTTTGGCGGAGTCCAGTTGGCATACAGAGATGCATCAAAGAGGGCAGGTGGAATTGACGATTGCTTTGGTTGGTCTGGATACTTGGTGTGCACCATAAAGAAAGCGTGATCTCCTTTGCAAGCACTCGAAGTCTGCTTGCTGCGTCTGACCGTGAAAGTGGCATGGCCTCTTCCTGCGTGTCTTCAAGAGCTGCCCGAGCGGCATTATCGGCGTCTTCGTTCCCTATGACGCCGCAGTGACTTGGCAGCCACTGAAACGTCACGTAGTGTTCTTTATCATGTGATGTATCGACTATGTATCTATTATAGAATACGAGCTATTCGTATGGTCCGTGACGTAGAGCTGATAGCACAGATTGTAGGGCTGCCTTTGAGTCACTGAAGATTGACCATCGTCGAGGTGGTTCCCGATTGACTAAACAAAGTGCAGCGCGAAGAGCAGCTAGTTCCGCAGATGTCGATGTCGTTGGGTGGTCAGTCCTGAAGCTAATGGTAATAGCTCTTGCTGGGACAACCACAGCACCGGACGAACACTGGCGGTTTGTGGAACCATCAGCATAAATATGTACACTGTTCGCATACCTCTCGTGTAGAAGAAGCAGATACAGTTATTTCAGCACAGGTGACGACAGCTCAGATTTTTTCTTGATTCCTGGTACACTGAGATGTACTGTGGGGCTAATAAGGCACCAAGGGGGTATCGATGGTTTAGATACAGTGGTGAAGCTTGAGGGAAGTTTGTCATTGTACTTGATAGTTTTAGAGAACCACGCTTGGCCCCTGTCTGAAGGTAGTGTTGCAAGGTGGTGATAAGGGGCACGTGCAAAATGTTTGATGTGTGTTCTCAGGACTTCCACCGTAATGTGAGTTTGCATCGGATGGTCCCGAGCAATCGCAATAGTTGCCTCTGTTGACGTGCATCTGGACAAACCAAGGCAAACTCTGAGTGCTTGAGCTTGTGCTGCCTGCAGAACATGAATATTTGTCTTGGAAGTGTTGCTCAGTACAGGTAGACTGTATGTTAGAAAACCGAGAAAGAGAGCTCAGTATAGTTTCAGTATCGTGTCTACTGACATCCACCACGTCTTTCCTGCCAAGTATTTAAACAACTGGGAAGTTGCTGTCACTGTCAGGCGCTGTTTCATGTAGGTCACGTGCGGGCTCCAACAGAGGACTCGGACAATGATTACGCCAAGAAACCTATGGGTTGTCCCATAGGTTTGTGGTCCCACAAGTGGGTTGTCCCACAAGTGGGTTGTCCCACAAGTATGGGTTGTCCCACAAGTTGTCCGCCCATTGAATGAGATGACATAAGGCCTCATTGGTCCTGTTTCTTCTTTGCAGGCGTGACGGTGAACGCGGTACATCCGGGCATTGTGAAGACCACCATCGCTGACAGGGAATCGTTGATGTCGCTCTTTCTTCGCTTCCTCTACAACACCGTCGGAAAAGTGAGTGCTGAATTGAATTCTACATTTACCAGGTGTGACTTTTCACATAAAGATGCGTTTTCTCTGGAAACGCTACATGCATGCAAGTCTTGAGAGAGAGAGAGAGAGAAAAGGCAGGAAGATTAACCAGAGGCGAGTTTCCGGTTTGTTACCCTGCACTGGGGTGGAGAATATAGTGTAATGCACTTACACTGCCATCCGATGCTATAAATCCTACCTAAAAGAATAACATATCGAGAGAGAGATATAGATAGAGAGAAAACGTTTATTTCTAATGAGGTGGCGTGACTTCCTCGTAGGGTGGAGCCCTTAGTTCAGGGCCCCATTGGATCGCGCCACTCCGCATGCCCGCTGAATCAGCCGTCGTTGCTCTTGCAGGGAAGGTGAAGGGGAAGGAATAAGGGAGTAACTGGAAGGGAGCGGGCATTCCCAGGTGCAGTGATATACTGTGGGCTTTGCTCCACAAGGGAAAGTATGAGGTATATTGTGTGGGGTGGAAAAGGTGAAGATAAAAGAGACACGGGAATGAATTAGTTTGAAGCTGTCGCCATGCGACGGCATCTTCTCGGTTAAGGGAATTATGTGGTGGGGGAAGTGCTACCTCTCTAATGTTGTACAGTTTCAGTGCAGTTTCAGTGATTCTGTCGGTGCGTCGTCTGGGTTGGACAGTTCTTCCAATGGCGCCCGGTTAGCGAGCTCTCGGGCTACCGCATTAGCGCGTTCATTACCATGGAGAGAGGTGTGCGTGTCCAGGTGTCCATACGATACGCACTCTGTGTAACGCTCTGGGGTGTAATTATGTAAGGATGCAGTGTGTGTAGGGTGTGACAATTCATTGTGCCAAAGTCCTGCAGGCGGTCTGTGAATCTGTGGCCACTGTGATAGGTCCATCCGGTGCTGGTATGGCTGAAGCGCGTACGAAGGCTAGAGCGATAGCAGCCTCTTTCGCCGTGCCACTCACTGTTCACAGTGTTGAGCGTGGCCGAAGCCCTCAGAGTGTCTGTACTATCTAGTACGACTAGACACAGGGCACGTCTCTGTGGGTACCTGGCCACGTCACCGGTGTGTCCGATGTGTCATCGCCGAAGAGTTGAGCCAGGGCGAGTCATAATATTAACAGGGTCTCTTATGTTATCCTTAAGATGACCTGAAGGCCAAAGCCCAAGTGCCGATGCATTAAAGACGGAAACATGACGTACACATCCCCCTTAATTCGCTTAGTGTACTTCGCTTAGTCATCCCTCGTAATTCACTTAACCTTCCTCTGAATTCGCTTAATCATCCACTTAATTTGCTTTGTCATCCATCTTAATTCGCTTAGTCATCCTCTTAATTCGCTTAGACATTCCCTTAAGTCGCTTAGTCTAGTTCGCTTAGTCATCTATTTTACTCGCTGAGTAATCCTCTTAATTTGCTTACGCATGCCTCTTAATTCGCTTAGTCACCCACTTAATTAGTGTTATCATCCATTTTGCTTGCTTACGAGAGTATGAATGCTTACGGGGGTATGAGCCATTGATGATGATAGTGTTTGTATTTCGTGTCGTTGACGCGTTTTTGCTCAAGGAAATTGAAGGTCGACTGAACGATGAAACGCATAAGGATTTCGCCTTAATAAGTCACTAAGGGATGACTAAGCAATAAACCTTGGATCAAAAAAAAAAATTAACAACTCTAGAAAACAAGAAAAATCTACTTTTTCGTTCTGCAAAGCAAAACAACTGTCCTGTGGCCTGGGGCAAATATTAGTAGGCAGACAAAGCTTAGCTCTCAGCTATACGCCACGATAAGCGCTCCTTTTAAGTGCGGAACACTTTAGGGGCCCGGGCTGTCGGCGTCTAGTATGTCATGTCGTCACGCTCAGAAAACGCAATTGCAAAACAGGGCCAGAACATACCAATACCAGCGCTAAATCGGGTAAAATTAAACTAACTAGATTCAAAATAATATAAAATACAGGAATACTCATGAATTAATGGAATTGACATAAATACGTTAAAATTGCTTCAAACA